>NC_072426.2:159312777-159618055 GCF_028878055.3 Symphalangus syndactylus
GCTATCACTATATATTCACCAGAATGATTAAAAATAATAATAAAAATAGGTACCAAATGTTGTCAGGAAAGTTGGTGGTGCAATACTTTCCCAAAAGATCTGGCAGTTTCTTGTAAAACCAAATGGCCTCACCAAATGGCCCAGGCATTCCAATCCTAGTTATTTACCCCAAAGAAACAGAACACAGTCATGTGTCGCTTAGTCATGGGGATATGTTCTGAGAAATGCATTGTGAGGGGACTTCATCCTTGTGGGAACTTCATAGAGAGTGCTTACACAAAACTAGGTAGTACAGCCTGTGGCGCCCAGCCTGCAAAACCAGACAGCCAGCATGTGACTGCACTGAATACTGGAGGCAGTTGTAACAGAATGGGAAGTACTTGTGTATCTAAACATAGAAAAGGTAAGTGAAAATGTGGTACAAAAGGTTACAAATGGCACTTCCATAGGGCACTTACCACGAATGGAGCTTGCAGGACTGGAAGTGGCTCTGGGTGAGTCTGTGAGAGAGAAGGGAAGTGGATGTGAAGGCCTCGGACGTGACTGTGCACCACTGCAGACTTCATGAACACTGCACACTTAGGTTATCTAAACCTATTTAAAAATTTTACTTTCTTCAATAATAATTAACTTACTATAACTGTTTTACTTTATAAATGTTTTAATTTTTCAAAACTTTTTGACTCGTGTAATAATGCTTGGTTTAAAACAAACACATTGTACACCTATACAAAAATATTTTCTTTCTTTATATTCTTATTTTATAAGCTTTTTTCTATTTTTAATTTTCTTCTTTTTTTTTTTTTTAACTTTTTAGACGTTTTTGTTAAAAACGAAGACACAAACACACACATTAGCCTAGGCTGCTCAGAGTCAGGGTCATCAATGTCACTGCCTTCCACCACGTCGTGTCCCCCTGGAAGGTCTTTAGGGGCCACAATATGCACGGACCTGTCGTCTCCTATGACAACAGTGCCTTCTTCTGGAATCCCTCTTGAAGGACCTGCCTGAGGCTGTTTTACAGTTAACTTAAAAAAAATAAGTAGAAGGAGTACACTCTAAAATGATAAAAAGTAGCACCCCGCGCGTCTCTGTCGTGGCGCGGCCTCCCGCGGTCTCGTCTGCAAATGGGCTCCGTGGCCTAACGTCCCCGTCCCCGCCACCCGTGATCGTGCGCCGAGGCCCGCGAGGGGTCGCCGCCCAGATCCCACCAGCCAGCAAGCTAGAGCATGGCGGCCATCCCCTCCAGCGGCTCGCTCGTGGCCACCCACGACTACTACCGGCGCCGCCTGGGTTCCACTTCCAGCAACAGCTCCTGCAGCAGTACCGAGTGCCCCGGGGAAGCCATTCCCCACCCCCCAGGTCTCCCCAAGGCTGACCCGGGTCATTGGTGGGCCAGCTTCTTTTTCGGGAAGTCCACCCTCCCGTTCATGGCCACGGTGTTGGAGTCCGCAGAGCACTCGGAACCCCCCCAGGCCTCCAGCAGCATGACCACCTGTGGCCTGGCTCGGGACGCCCCGAGGAAGCAGCCCAGCGGTCAGTCCACCACAGCCAGCGCTGGGCCCCGGTCCCGACCTGAGCGGTTACCAACGGCCGCAGGCCTGCGGAGGCGCTAGTCCACCAGAGCCCCTCCCCGCCCCCTCCCCACTCCCCGCCCCCTCCCCACTCCCCGCCCCCCACCCCCCACCCCCATTCCCCGCCCCACCCCCACCCCCCATTCCCCGCCCCACCCCCACCCCCCATTCCCCGCCCCACCCCCACCCCCCATTCCCCGCCCCACCCCCTCCCCACCCCCCACCCCCCACCCCCTACCCCCCACCCTGTAGACTAGGCGGCTGCAACAAGCAGACCTTCGCATCAACACAGCAGACACCAAAAAGGAGTGAGAGCCCCGCTCTCTACCGCCCGGCCCCAGCACTCGCTAGCTTTCCTGACACCTGGAACTGTGCACCTGGCACCAAGCGGAAAATAAACTCCAAGCAGCCAGTAAAAAAAAAAAAAAAAAAAAAAAAAAAAAAAAATTATAAAAAGTATAGTATAGTAAATACATAAATCAGTAACATATTCGTTTATTATCATCAACTATTATGTACTGTGAATGTGTGTGCTATATTTCATATAACTAGTAGTGCAGTAGGTTTCTTTATACCAGCATCACTATGAACATGTGAGGAATGCATTGCACTATGGTATTATGACGGCTACATTAGTAGGTGATAAGAATTTTTCAGTTCCATTATGATCTGCAGTGAATATTTATATGATTGTAAAATTGTGATTGAGGCCGGGCACATTGGCTCATGCCTGTAATCCCAGCATTTTAGGAGGCCAAGGCTGGAGGATCACTTGATGTCAAAAGTTTGAGACCAGCCTGGGCAACATAGCGAGACCTTACCTCTCTATAAAATTTAAAACATAATAAAAAATTAGCCGGGTGTGGTACATGCCTGTAGTCCCAGATACTTGGGAGGCTGAGGTGGAAGGAGCCCTTGAGCTCAGGAGCTGGAAGCTGCAGTGGGCCATGATAGTACCACTGTACTCCAGCCTGGGCAACAGAGTGAGACCCTGTCTCTAAAAGTAAATAAATAAATACAAATAATTTTTAAAATTGTAAATAATATTTACTGACTTTAGATTTTCTGAATTAATGTAGGCCAAGGACCTCATATGTAATCATAGTTTCAGGATAAAATGCTAACATTTCAAATCTTGACAATGTCAAGCAATGTTATAGCTGACAGTTTTAGGAAATGTAAGAATGGAAGAAATGTGGAGAACAATGTATTTATTTATTTAAAATAAAATAAAAATTAACTGGCTGGGCGCGGTGGCTCACACCTGTTAACACCAGCACTTTGGGAGGCTGAAGTGGGCAGATCACGAAGTCAAGAGATCGAGACCATCCTGGCCAACATGGTGAAACCTCGTTTCTACTAAAAATACAAAAATTAGCCAGGTGTGGTGGCGGGCACCTGTAATCCCAGCTACTCGGGAGGCTGAGGCAGGAGAATCACTTGAACCCAGGAGGTGGAGGTTGCAGTGAGCCGAGATCGCACCATTGCACTCCAGCGTGGGCGACAGAGCCAGACTCCATCTCAAAAACAAAACAAAACAAAATAAAACAAAAACAAACAAAATTAACTAAAGAAAATTTGTGAAGAGAATGAGAGAAAAATGTAATTAAATTCCTTATCTTTATAGTGAAATGAGTAAATGAAGAAATAGAAGGTCAAGAATATTAAGTTTATGCAGGTAATCACGAGAATTACAGATAGAACCTATCAAAAGAGAGACATTGCAGCTGCAACTGGCATTGAGGTGAAGGATGGGAAGGAAGTTTGGAGGTTTTATTTTTTACCTTTCTGTGCTGTTTGAAATTTTTCCGTTGGACGTATTACTTGTATAATATGTGCTTGTATGGCACAAAAGTATGAGTAATAACGTCATACACAGTCATATTTTGGTGGTATATTTTACAAGGAATATACCAGTGCATTTGAAAGCCATCTGCTATTAATGTTGCTCATACTTTTTAATGTTTCTTTTCTACAGCAGAATCATGAGACAGACTTTGCCTTGTATCTACTTTTGGGGGGGCCTTTTGCCCTTTGGGATGCTGTGTGCATCCTCCACCACCAAGTGCACCGTTAGCCATGAAGTTGCTGACTGCAGCCACCTGAAGTTGACTCAGGTACCCGATGAGCTGCCCACAAACATAACAGTGTTGAATCTTACCCACAATCAACTCAGAAGATTGCCAGCTGCCAACTTTACAAGATATAGCCAACTAACTATCTTGGATGTGGGATTTAACACCATCTCAAAACTGGAGCCAGAATTGTGCCAAAAACTTCCCATGTTAAAAGTTTTGAACCTCCAGCACAACGAGCTATCTCAACTTTCTGATAAAACCTTTGCCTTCTGCACGAATTTGACTGAACTTCATCTGATGTCCAACTCAATCCAGAAAATTAAAAATAATCCCTTTGTAAAGCAGAAGGTAAGATGAAAATGTCTATTGTTACTAATGTTTTTAAGTCACTTATCCAGCCTTAGGCTTACTATCTAAATATCAAGGTAAGAAAGAGGAAGAAATTTGATCTAATCCAATTTGCCACAAATATTGCCATTATAATAGAAAATACTTCCAAAAGAGAAAATATACTCTTAAATCAGTTTCATCCTTAATTTTCAATGTTTGCCTCTCTCGCTTTTTCCCATTAGAAATAGAACTTAGATGCAAGAGATAGAAGTGATGAACAGAGAAGAATCAGAATATCCCATAAGAACATGGAAACTAAACTTTCAATGCTGCTGATTTAGCATGTGAAGTCATGACAAAAGTCTTGAGTCCAAATTCTGACTTAAATAAAATTAACAAATTGATACAATGATCAAGTGAATTGTTCAACTAAAAATTACCTACTCCTGGTTTAAGAAATCTCCTCAGTGGCTATTTCAATGACTTTTTCAATAGCGGTGTCACTTTTTCTATGGCTAGTACCTTTTTCTTTTCAACACTTTGCTTGAATTTTAGTTTTTTTCTTTTCGTTTTAGTTAACATTTAATAATTGCACATATTTATGAGATACAGAATGATCTTTCAGTATGTGTATACAATGTGTAATGATTAAATCAGGGTAATTATCATATCCATCATCTCAAATGTTTCTCATTTGTGTTGTGAGCATTCAAAATACCCTCTTCTGGCTTTTAAAAAATATACAATAAATCAGTTAACCATATTCACCCTACAATGCTTTAGAGCACCAGAAAAAAAAAAAAAAAAAAAAACGCACGCTATTGTTTCTAAATCTGAGGCAATTATTAAATTAAGTGCTTTTCTTTAACCAAAGTGATTTTCAAGTTACTTCATTTTATGGCCTTATAAAAAATTGAGCATTGCTCTTCCTCTGATGCCAAGAATAATGTACAGATGTAAATATGCTGTGAAACATAAAGTGATTTGCTCCCTAGCTATTTTAAATCTTTTCTTGGATCTTCTTAGAGTCTAATGTGGATGAAATATCTTTGAATACAAAGGCCTCAAAATCTGGCTAGAGAAATCATTGCAAAATGTTATTTTTGTAAAGACTTAAATTACCTGCTTCTCGTTAATAGCGATTACATTAGATTTTGCCTTAACTGGTATCGCTTTCCCTTACCTTTTGCCTGAATTTGAAGCGTACATATTCAAAAGTAGCAAAGGGTGATAAAACATCCCACAGTACTGATAAAGCAAACAAAGTTAATATTCTGTACTAGTCATGATCCAAAATTTATATAATATGACTTTCTCAGTATAAAAATCTATTTAAAATTTCATAGATGGCAAAATTCTCAGCTTTTTAAGAAAGCATTCTGTTCTTTTTTCTGATACCAATTTTCAAGGTTAAAGCATGACACTGTGTGTTTGATCAGCCACGTGAAAATTCCTTGCATCATAAGTAAATGGTTATGATAAGTAAGTTCATAAATTAGCAATGTTCCTTATATCCTAAATAAGCTTAAATCTTTTTTATTTTGGCAAGAGAAATAAAATGATTCTTGAAGAAATAAAATCCTTCCTACAATGGTTGCAAGGGTAACCATCACAAAGATTGTAATATGACAAAGATTAATCAGAACAAAGATGTTTCATTATGCTTACTGTTAGTATTCTACAGAATAATAGAGAGGTGTTGATTTTGCTGTTGAAATATTTTTAAGAGGTACTTACATTTAAAAGAACTGTTTTTGACAGCAAGACACTAACATATGCATATTGTTTTTTCCCTTCAGAATTTAATCACATTAGATCTGTCTCATAATGGCTTGTCATCTACAAAATTAGGAACCCAGGTTCAGCTGGAAAATCTCCAAGAGCTTCTATTATCAAACAACAAAATTCAAGTGCTAAAAAGTGAAGAACTGGGTATCTTTGCCAATTCATCTTTAAAAAAATTGGAGTTGTCATCGAATCAAATTAAAGAGGTAAGAAGTAAGGTAAAATTATTTTGCGTTCTGCCTTTAAGGTGGATGGTCCCTATCTGTGTCCCATACACAGGAATCTAAGGCTCTCTAGCCTTTGCCTGTGTGTTCCGGCAATCCTTCACACCTACTGCTTGGGGGCATTGGTGTCATTCTCATGAGAGCTCAGGCAGCCCCAGGAGAGGTCGGGAGATGGGACTCTGCAGTCCTGCTGCACTGGGTGGAACCCCTGTGCCGCGACCTTGCAAACATCCTTAACATCGCTGAGTCTGCTTCCTCACTTGTAAAGTGGAAATAAATAGTGCTCTCTATCACCCAAACTCTCTGACAAAGTTATTAATAAAAGAGTACGATGGTCAGAGCCCCAGGTTCACAGTTGGGTTAGCTGGCTTGGTCTCTGGGCTTTGTCTTTTAACAATCATGTTGCCAGGCAAGTTATTCAAGTTCTCCCTCTCCAGCCTCCCAGCTTTCAAATGGGCGTGATAATGACTCTGCTTCATAGGACTGTGTGGTAAAGAATTTAGGACCATGTCTGGCATAGGCAGTGCTCAGGAAATGATCAACAGCACCATGTTGTTATAAAAACCTTCCTATAATGAAGTCAGCTTAAATAACTGACAGGACTGTCTCTTTTTGGAATCATGATCTTCAAGCTCATCATTTTCTGTCACAGGAGAGCAACAACTATCTGGACCGGTGGCACAGGGGTAAAAGAATTTACCAAGACAGTTGTAGGTGGAGAAAGGCACATTTATTAGAGAAAGTAGGAAACTACATTGCGAGAAGGCAACGGGCACAACAGCAAGAGAAGCTGACTGCAAAGAAACAAAGGCTTGCTGGGGATTTTACAGGATCATGTTTATGCTGTGTGCTGAAGAGGGCTTTGCACTGCGCTGACAGTGCCCAGGTGGCAGTGGGCTAACTCACAGGGGCCTGGTGATAGCTGGGCACAGGAAGAGTGTCAGTTATTTGCACAGGAGGGCTACGTGTCCCGGATCATGCAGAAAGACAGACTAATAACTTACCTGCTCTTTTGCTGTCTCTCGGTCCCGCCAACTGACTACTTTTCCCTAAATAGGACTCCGCATTTTCATATACAGGTTTATCTGTATTTTACACTCATTTTGTTCCAGGCTATAAGACTACTAGAAATCCTTAATTACAACTCTATTCTTTTCAGACGTAAAAACAAATGGTGTACAAATGTATCCTGAGATATTAAGATGTTTTGTGCAAGCTCTTCATTTTTTTTAAACAGCATTTTTCTATGATTAAGACATTTATTGTAGTAATCTTACTAAATATATGAATAAATGAGAAAATAATAATAAGGGGTGATTTTAAAAAATCACTCAAATGTCCACAGTCAGAAACAACCACTGTTAGCATTTGGGTATATTTATCCCTGGCTTTTCTCCAAATCATTATAAGGAAAAACAATAGCTTAAATTCTTACTGTACTGAAATTCATACTGTTTTTCTAAATCCTTAAGGCATTTAACTGTGTGTCAAGTGCTGTGATACATTTTTAAAAATATTCTATGTATATAGTAATTTTAATCAATATTTTATTTTATTTTTTTATGTTATGTTATGTTATGTTGTTATTTTTATTTTTTATTTTTTTTTTTGAGACGGAGTCTCGCTCTGTCGCCCAGGCTGGAGTGCAGTGGCGCAATCTCGGCTCACTGCAAGCTCCGCCTCCCGGGTTCACGCCATTCTCCTGCCTCAGCCTCCCGAGTAGCTGGGACTACAGGCGCCCGCCACCGCGCCCGGCTAACTTTTTTGTATTTTTAGTAGAGACGGGGTTTCACCATGGTCTCGATCTCCTGACCTCGTGATCCGCCCGCCTCGGCCTCCCAAAGTGCTGGGATTACAAGCTTGAGCCACCGCGCCCGGCTATGTTGTTATTTTTTGAGACTGAGTTTCACTCTTTGTTGCCCAGGCTGGAGTGCAGTGGCGTGATCTGGACTCACTGCAACCTCCGACTCCCGGGTTCAAGCGATTCTCCTGTTTCAGCCTCCCGAGTAGCTGGGATTACAGGTGCCCGCCACCACGCCTGGCTAATTTTTGTATTTTTAGTAGAGACGGGGTTTCACCGTGTTGGCCAGGCTGTCTGAAACTCCTGACCTCAGGTGATCCGCCTGCCTTGGCCTCCCAAAGTACTGGGATTACCGGCATGAGCCACCGTGTCTGGCGAAATCGATTTATTCTTAATTGTCATTTTCACAAAAGAAAACTGAGATGAAGAAAGTTTATGTGATGTATCTCAGGCCCCACAGGATCCACCTGGGACAGAGCTGGGTTTCTGGCTCACTTGGACCGGAGGCCCTGCTCCTAACAGCTGTGCTGTATCACCCTCCAAAGATCATGATATCTGCTGCTCTTTAGATTTAATAGCATATCATGATCATCTCCCATACAATTAAGAAGCATTCCAAAGCTTAATTTTAATGCCTGTAAAATACTGCTATCATGTAGATTTATCATACTTAATTTCATAATTTTCTGCTTTGCATTTTAACTCATTTGTTTATGATAAAGCACCCTTTCTTCTACACTTCTTTTTTTCCATTAGCCCTACTGTCCCCCGAGTGACACATTAAAAATCAGAGCCCCCTCCAGGCTGGGTGCGGTGGCTCACGCCTGTAATCCCAGCACTTTGGGAGGCCGAGGTGGGGGTGGATCATGAAGTCAGGAGTTCGAGACCAGCCTGGCCAACATGGTGAAATCCCGTCTTACTAAGAATACAAAAAAAATTAGCCAGGTGTGGTGGCAGGCACCTCTAATCTTAGCTGCTCAGGAGGCTGAGGCAAGAGAATCGCTTGAACCCGGGAGGTGAGGGTTGCAGGGAGCTGAGATTGCACCACTGTACTCCACCCTGGGGGACAGAGCGAAACTGTCTCAAAAAAAAAGAAAAAGAAAAAAAGAAATCAGAGCCCTTTACTCCCCTGGCGGTTTTGACTGCAGGAACTGGCCTCCATCCTCTCTGGATTCCTCCTCTCCCACCTGCTGTTCTCTTGTCCCAGAACAGCCAAGACTCTGGTAAGGGTGTGGGACGGAGCAGAAGGGAGCTGGAAAAACACGATAGTAAAATAAAGTCAGTAGAAAATCTGGGTGGAAAGGCAAGAGGAAGAGCTAGAGCTCAGAGCTCCAGAAAGGAAAGTGTGCCGTCACCGCCTCATCATAAAAGCCATCCACTCCTTCCTTCCATGAGGCTCACTGAGAACAGCGGCACCAAGACAGAACCAGGAACTGCCCCAGGAGTGACTTCACGAGCAGTTTATTCATTGCAATTGTTCTCATGGTGATAAAGAAAAAGTACCAGGAGATTGATCCTGGACTGGAAGGTCAGAGAAGGCTCCCTGAAAAGGTGACATCTAAGCTGAGGCTGTGAATGCTGAGCAGAAGTTGGCCAGTGGCCAGGGGAGGTCAGAGGCTGGAGTAAGAGGTGGGTGCTACAGGAACTGAGTAAGGAAGGACCCGTGCGTTAGAGGAAGGCAGAGAAATGCTCTGCCCGCAGGATGTGGTGAAGGGTGAGCGGAGATGGGTAAAGAACTGCATCCGGCCGGGCGCAGTGGCTCACGCCTATAATCCCAGCACTTTGGGAGGCTGAGGCGGGCGGATCATGAGGTCAGGAGTTCAAGACCAGCCTGGCCTACACCGTGAAACCCCGACTCTACTAAAAATACAAAACTTAGCCGGACGTGGGGGCGCGTGCCTGTAATCCCAGCTACTAGGGAGGCTGAGGCAGGAGAATTGCTTGAACTCGGGAGGTGGAGTTTGCAGTGAGCTGAGATTGCACCACTGTACTCCAGCGTGGGCGACAGAGCGAGACTCCGTATCAAAAAAAAAAAAAAAAAAAAAAAAAGCCTTTCAACAGCCTTACAGAGTCTGTGCTCTTTTGACTGTTAACCTCTTTTTTTCCTACCTTTAGTTTTCTCCAGGGTGTTTTCACGCAATTGGAGGATTATTTGGCCTCTTTCTGAACAATGTCCAGCTGGGTCCCAGCCTCACAGAGAAGCTATGTTTGGAATTAGCAAACACAAGCATTCGGAATCTGTCTCTGAGTAACAGCCAACTGTCCACCACCAGCAATACAACTTTCTTGGGACTAAAGTGGACAAATCTCACTATGCTTGATCTTTCCCACAACAACTTAAATGTGGTTGCTAACGATTCTTTTGCTTGGCTTCCGCATCTAGAATATTTCTTCCTGGAGTATAATAATATACAGCGTTTGTTCTCTCACTCTTTGCACGGGCTTTCCAATTTGCGGTACCTGAATTTGAAACGGTCTTTTACTAAACAAAGTATTTCCCTTGCTTCGCTCCCCAAGATTGATGACTTTTCTTTTCAGTGGCTAAAATGTTTGGAGCACCTTAACATGGAAGATAATGATATTCCAGGCATAAAAAGCAATATGTTCACAGGATTGATAAACCTGAAATACTTAAGTCTATCCAACTCCTTTACAAGTTTGCGAACTTTGACAAATGAAACATTTGTATCACTTGCTCATTCTCCCTTACACATACTCAACCTAACCAAGAATAAAATCTCAAAAATAGAGAGTGAGGCTTTCTCTTGGTTGGGCCGCCTAGAAGTACTTGACCTGGGCCTTAATGAAATTGGGCAAGAACTCACAGGCCAGGAATGGAGAGGGCTAGGAAATATTTTCGAAATCTATCTTTCCTACAACAAGTACCTGCAGCTGACTAGGAACTCCTTTGCCTTGGTCCCAAGCCTTCAACGACTGATGCTCCGAAGGGTGGCCCTTAAAAATGTGGATAGCTCTCCTTCACCATTCCAGCCTCTTCGTAACTTGACCATTCTGGATCTAAGCAACAACAACATAGCCAACATAAATGATGACATGTTGGAGGGTCTTGAGAAACTAGAAATTCTGGATTTGCAGCATAACAACTTAGCACGGCTCTGGAAACACGCAAACCCTGGTGGTCCCGTTTATTTCCTAAAGGGTCTGTCTCACCTCCACATCCTCAACTTGGAGTCTAATGGCTTTGATGAGATCCCAGTTGAGGTCTTCAAGGATTTATTTGAACTAAAGATCATCGATTTAGGATTGAATAATTTAAACACACTTCCAGCATCTGTGTTTAACAATCAGGTGTCTCTAAAGTCATTGAACCTTCAGAAGAATCTCATAACATCGGTTGAGAAGAAGGTGTTCGGGCCAGCTTTCAGGAAGCTGACTGACTTAGATATGCGCTTTAATCCCTTTGATTGCACGTGTGAAAGTATTGCCTGGTTTGTTAATTGGATTAACGAGACCCATACCAACATCCCTGAGCTGTCAAGCCACTACCTTTGCAACACTCCACCTCACTATCATGGGTTCCCAGTGAGACTTTTTGATACATCATCTTGCAAAGACAGCGCCCCCTTTGAACTCTTTTTCATGATCAATACCAGTATCCTGTTGATTTTTATCTTTATTGTACTTCTCATCCACTTTGAGGGCTGGAGGATATCTTTTTATTGGAATGTTTCAGTACATCGAGTTCTTGGTTTCAAAGAAATAGACAGACAGACAGAACAGTTTGAATATGCAGCATATATAATTCATGCCTATAAAGATACGGATTGGGTCTGGGAATACTTCTCTTCAATGGAAAAGGAAGACCAATCTCTCAAATTTTGTCTGGAGGAAAGGGACTTTGAGGCAGGTGTTTTTGAACTGGAAGCAATTGTTAACAGCATCAAAAGAAGCAGAAAAATTATTTTTGTTATAACACACCATTTATTAGAAGACCCATTATGCAAAAGGTAGGTAAACATTGTGAAATTTTAAGTGTGTACTTGCTTTTCAATTAAACTTTTTTTTTTTTTTTTTTGAGATGGAGTCCTGCTCTGTTGCCCAGGCTGGAGTGCAGTGGTGTGATCTCAGCTCACTGCAGCCTCCACCTCCCGGGTTCAAGTAATTCTCCTATCTCAGCCTCTCGAGTAGCTGGGATTACAGGCACACGCCACCAAGCCTGGCTAATTTTTGTATTTTTATTAGAGATGGGGTTTCACCATGTTGGCCAGGCTGATCTTGAACTCCTGGCCTCAGGTGAGCTTCAATTAAACTTTTAAATATTACCAATATTACTCACAACTCAAAGAATTTTTAAAATGAAATTAAGAAAAAAAAAAAAAAACCCTGAGTTTCAGTAACAGTTTAAACTCTACAGAGTATTTTTAAATAGTATTGCTTCTGGCCGTTAAAAACCATATATTAATTCTTCAATACATTTCTTTACTTAGATTCAAGGTACATCATGCAGTTCAACAAGCTATTGAACAAAATCTGGATTCCATTATATTGGTTTTCCTTGAGGAGATTCCAGATTATAAACTGAACCACGCACTCTGTTTGCGAAGAGGAATGTTTAAATCTCGCTGCATCTTGAACTGGCCAGTTCAGAAAGAACGGATAGGTGCCTTTCGTCATAAATTGCAAGTAGCACTTGGATCCAAAAACTCAGTACATTAAATTTATTTAAATATTCAATTAGCAAAGGAGAAACTTTCTCAATTTAAAAAGTTCTATGGCAGATTTAAATTTTCCATAAAGGTGTTATAATTTGTTTATTCATATTTGTAAATGGTTATATTCTATCACAATTATGTCTCTTCTAGGAAAATGTATCTCGTTATTTCAGGCCTATTTTTGACAATTGACTTAATTTTACCCAAAATAAACATACAAGCACATAAGAACATTGTCTACTGATAAATATACAATCGGCCACTGAGCCTATGACAACTTAAGGAGTTTTAAAACATTCCTCATTTTAAGAAAAGTTAGAGTTATATGAGGCTTTGCGATGATCTTTTTGTTTTTTGGATGCGCTTAGAATGAAAGATAATTGTTTCAATTGGTATAATGCTATTTCCTTTGTAAAAGAGTGAAATATATACCCATATTTTTAACAAGTTTAACTACAGTATTTTTTCAATGGAAAAACTTTGTATTTTAGTAAGTACTTGTCTCACTGTTGATTTTGTTAAATGTTAAATATTTTTTAATATGCATATCCAAAGGCAGAAAGCATTTGCAATTCATTTTTATTAGTTAATGAGATGATTATTTGAATGAATATTGACTTGTATTTTCCTGAGATATGAGTTTCTGCTGTGGGCACGTAGAAACAATTCTCTTACTAAAAGTATTGTAGGCAGGCTTGCTTTCTGAAGGTTAATGAGGAACTGGCTTTGTGGAAACAGAACTTTCCTCCCATGGTCACAGACTCAGGAGATGGCGCTGGCGAAATCACTTGGTTCCACTGGGATTCTTTGACTCCTGATCTTGAAAATTATGATAATAAATGCATCTTAGATATTCCTATATAACTAGTGATGATGATCGCTGTATAATATATTCAAAGGAATGTATTATTTTACCATAAAATAATATGCTACGTATAAGGTAGTCCTTATCTAGAAAGACTATTTTTATTTTTGGTTTTTTGTTTGTTTTTTATTTGTTTGTTTGTTTTTGAGATGGAGTCTGGCTCTGTCACCCGGGCTGGAGTGCAGTGGTCCAATCTCAGCCCACCGCAACCTCCATCTCCAAGTTCAAGCTATTCTCCTGCCTCAGCCACCCGCGTAGCTGGGATTACAGGCACGTGCCACCATGCCTGGCTAATTTTTGTATTTGTAGTAGAGATGGGGTTTCACCATGTTGGCCAGCCTGGTCTTGAACTCCTGACCTCAAGTGATCCTCCTGCCTTGGCCTCCCAAAGTGCTAGGATTACAGGTGTGAGCCACCGCACCCTGCCTTTTTATTTTGTTTTACAATACAACAAAAAATTTTTAGTTTTACAATAAAAGAGAATCTGATTATTGGAAATAGACCTGAATAGCTTTTTGAAATATTTATAGTTCTAGTATTTAAAGAGAAACCTGAAATTATAAGGCTGAGTTAATTTCTATACCTGAAATGTTCATTTGTCTGCTGAATTCAGGGAGTATCTGAGATGTCACATTTTGGAACTTTGATTTAAATCGTTCAGTATTCCCAAGGCTGAGTTCCATGACCCTGGAATGAGAAATATCCACTGTACCACTGGTTCTGAAGAGTCTATAGTCGGCCAGCACTGTGAATGTGTGGAGGACTAATTGTCACTTTCATGTTATTTGCCACCCTGACAGCTGAGACACTGCTTTTCAGCATTTTAGTTTTGCTTTTTAACTGCGATAATCATTTTATTTTGGCATTTTAAGTAAAAATCACAGCTTCTGCTTTTCTTATATGCTTTGTGTGTTATCAATATTCTCAAATATTCATAAGATATTTTAAATCATTGTGAATTAGTCAATATATCAAGTTGCTTAATATGTCATATATCAATGCTATTAATATATAATATCTATATTTAATATATTGATATGTTACTGGTGGAGAGTGTCCAGGTTCTTGGTGCTTTGAACAAAGAATTGGACAAAATGCACAAAGAATGAGGCAACAAAAGCAGAGATTTATTGAAAACGAAAGCACACCCTGCAGGGTGGGAGCAGCCCAAGCACGCAGCTCAAAAGCTGGGTTACAGAATTTTCTGGGGTTTAAATACTCTCTAGAGGTTTCCATTGGTTACTTAGTGTATGCCCTATGTAAATGAAGAGGCTAAAGTGAAGTTACAAAGTTATTTACTTGTTGTGCACCCTATGCAAATGAATAGCTGTCATAGCTGAGGTAGAGTTACAAAGTTATTTACTTGGTGGTAGAACTTTGGGGTTTTTCCGTTTGATTTAGTTCTAGGAAGCCTTTAGCTTCCCTGCCTCCAGACCCTATTCCCCTGCCTCAGATAGATCAGTGACATATTCGATACATCATTAAGTTGCTTAATATTTAAGAGGTTAAGATGCACAGGTAATGACCCCTAAATGAATGCCAATAAAACTAGACCTAGGTAGAAAGTAACATCCAGAACTTCTGCAGGCTGTCCTGTGTAATTGTTCTCAGGAGGAACCCTTGTCCCTGGGGTTTGAGAGAAGGGGTTTGAGGAAAAGGATGTTTGTCTGACCTCTTGTTTGATTTGCCCAAGTGGCTTGACCTGTTTGAATCCTCTCAGCGTGCCATCATGTTATCTGTTCACTCCAACTTCTTCCTGTTTTTCACATTGCAAAATAAAACTCAACTGAATTGACACTGAGTTTAAAATAAATCTTGGTATTTAGGTTGTACCTAAAAATGATAACTTTTAGATTGTAATCAGAGGTAGATGCTATCAATTTGTTAGTGAGGAGGGGAGGAGTTTTCAATGCCGCTTAGTTAACAATGTCTAATTGTTCAAATATACATCTTAGGTTGTAAAGGAGACTCAATGGTAAGTTATAGTGACCACTGAAAACTGTAAAGGGGCTTCAAGTCAAGAACTTAGAAGGAATTTCTTGCAATCTATTGAGACACAAAGCAGATTAGTGGTTGTCTGGGCCTAGGAACAGGAATGGGGAGTGGCTGCAAATAGGTGGAAGAGACCTTTTTTGGGTGACGAAAATGCTCTAAAATTGGGTTATGGTAATAATTGTACAACTATGTAAATTTACTGAAAGTCATTGGGTTGGATACTTAAAACAGGTGAATTTTATGATATGTAAATTATATATTCACAAAGCCATTAAAAATAGTATTTTTTGAGCAGCTACAGGTGCCTAGCCCAGTGTTAACTACTGTGGTGAACAGTAGGATGGGATTTAGAGGTGTGGGCAATAGAAGCTGGGTGGAAAGGGATTTCCAAAGATGGCCCTGGGCAGGGAGGACTCCACGGAGGAGACGCAGCCCCTTCCAAGGAGGGTGAGGTTTCAGTGAGTGGAGAAGAAGATGGCAGAATGAACAGCAAGAGAGAAGTTCATGAGGGAGACATGGACTCGGTGTTGGGAGATAGTGGGGTGCCGAAGAGGATGGAACCAGGCTGCAGAGAGCATGGCAGAGGTGTTTAGATGCAATGTTTTGAAATTGTGACTTTATGGGTTTCAACCGGCAAACCCAGACATCACGATGAAATTCCCTCCTGGGATCTGTGCCTTAGATTTAGGTGTCAGCCAGTTAAACAGAGGAACACAGACTATAACTTCACAGTCCAAAGCCAGGCTGACTCTCACGTAACAAAAGGGGCTTTAAGCACTTTTTTTCCCCTATAAACATATACATCTGTGTTAAAATAACAAAGGACGATCATTCATTAGTTAATAATTACACTAGGTGACGTATTAGCCACTCTTGGCTCTTGCACCTCTGTAGCCTTGCTCCGTTGTCCTGTTTATGGGAGAAAACTGTTGTGCCATGTGGCTATTTTCACAAACCATTCTTTATTCTTTGTGTGCATTGGGCAAGAGTCATCAGACTTTTCATTGGTGGAACTCTTCCAGTTTTATTTGAGGATTTCTGGGCAGACAGGGTTGGCTTATTTAGCTTCCTTTTGTCTTAGGTCAGTTCCCCAGGAAACAGGTTTTGGGATGGAGATTTGCAGGAAGGAAGTTTCAGGGGTGCTCTGATTTATAAGTGAGTGAAATAAGCTGGATTGGGAAGAGAGAGAATGATTAACTCTGATGCAATTCACAATTGCAACTGAGTTCTTAGCCAACCCCACGGGGAGCTCTGGAGCTGGAATGACCCTAGAGAATTGACAGAAATCTAGGCAAAGGGGCTGGACCCCTCTCCATGCCCTCACATCAACCAGTCACAGATACAGGCAGCCCCAGGGAGGAAGTGTGACCTTAAGTAAAATGTTTTGCCAAAAGAAATTCAAGGGGGGGCCGGTGCAGTGGCTCACGCCTGTAATCCCAGCACTTTGGGAGGTGGAGGCAGGTGGATCACCTGAGGTCGGGAGTTAGAGACCAGCCTCACCAACATGGAGCAACCCCATTCTACTAAAAATACAAAACTAGCCAGGCTTGGTGGTGCATGCCTGTAATCCCAGCTACTCGGGAGGCTGAGGCAGGAGAATTGGTTGAACTTGAGAGGCGGAGGATGCAGTGAGCCGAGATTGCACCACTGCACTCCAGCCTGGGCAACAAGAGCAAAACTGTCTAAAAACAAAAGGAAGGAAGGAAGAAAGGAAGGAAGGAGGGTGGGAGGGAGGGAAGGAAGGAAGGAAGGAAGAAAGGAAGGAAGGAATTTTCGGGGAGACTGATTTGAGTAATAAAATGCCAGTCTTCTGTTCAGCTGGGTCTGTATGAATTAAACTTTTTTCTATTGCAAATCCCCTGTCTTGATAAATTAGCTCTGTCTGGGCAGCAGACAGATACTCGTTGGTGGTTACACCTGTTTCACTACAACATCCACTGCGCCTTTTAAGGTACTTAAGAATTAAAAGGGCAGGTGCAATGGCTCATTGTAATTCCAGCATTTTGGGAGGCCAAGGTGAGAGGATTGCTTGAGGCCAGAAGTTTGAGACCAGCCTGGGCAACACAGCAAGACTCTGTCTCTACAAAAAATTTAAAAATTAGGTAGTGTGAGCCTGCAGTTGCAGCAACTTGGGAAGCTAAGCTGGGAGAATTGCCTGAGGCCAGGAGTTGAGGATACGGTAAGCTATGATCATGCCACTGCACTCCAGCCTGGGTAACAGAATGAGACCCTATAACCACCAAATGGGTGTATCTTGCCTGCTGCCCAGATAGAGCTGACTGTAAAATTTAAAGGACAATTTGATGGGGGCGGGGGCAGGGAATGGGGAATGCTGATTGGTTGGATGAGAGATAAAATCATGCAGAGTCGAAGCTGTCCTTTTGGACTGAGTAGGCTTTTGGATGGGAGCCACAAGACCAGGTGAGCCCGTTTCTGGATGTGAGTGCTGCCAGCTGATCCATCAAGTGCAGGGTCTGAAAAATACTCCAAACATCAATCTTAGGTTTTATAATGCTATGTTACTCATGGGAGCAATTGAGGAGGCTAGCGATCTTGTGGCCTCTGGCTGCATGATTCCAGAGCCATAACTTCTAATCTCGTGGCTAACTTGTTAGTTTTACAAAGGCAGTCTGGTCCCCAGGCAAGAAGGGGGTTTATTTTAGGAAAGGGCTACCATCCTCATTTAAAGTCAGTTCGGCCTATGCCCAGGAATGAATAAGGCCAGCCTGGAGGTCAGAAGCAAGATGGAGTTGGTTAGGTCAGATCTCTTTCACTGTGATAGCTTTCTCTCTGCTATAATTTGTGCAAAGGTGGTTTCAAGACCCTGCTCTAAAATTAAAACAAGAATTAAAATATACAGAGCTCAGTTGGTTTGGGCACTAACACAAGCTTCCAAAGCTTCCAAACTTTTTTTTTTTTTTTAAATAAGGTCTCTCTCAAAAATTCTGAGAAATAAATGACTTCATAAAAAGCCAATCTTTTGTGTGTGTGTGTGTGTGTTTTTTAACAAATAAGGATGTTTTCACAGTGTTAATGTCCTCCAGTCAACGATAACGAACACACCTGCAGTTAAAGAAGTTGCAGTTGGCGTCGTTGCAGTGAGGGAGGTAACACACCATGGGGTATCTGAGTAAGAAGGGGGTTGAAACATCCTATTATATAGGATTTGGGCTTAGGGTGGGTAAATTCAGGAAGAGGAGACTAGAACAGGGATAAAGTTGTAAAAGAAATAGCAATCACTGGCCGGACGTGGTGGTTCACGCCTGTAATCCCAGTACTTTGGGAGGCCGAGGTGGGAGGATAAACTGAGGTCAGGAGTTGGAGACTAGCCTGGCCAACATAGTAAAACCCCGTCTCTACTAAAAATAAAAAATTAGCCTGGTGTGGTGGCACATGCTTGTAATCCCAGCTACTCGGGAGGCTGAGGCAGGATAATCGCTTGAAGCTGGGAGGCGGAGGTTGCAGTGAGCTGAGATCACGCCATTGCACTCCAGCCTGGGCAACAAGAGTGAAAATCCGTCTCAAAAAAAAAAAAAAGAAAGAAAGAAATAGCAATCACTGAGCTGAGAGAGGAGTGTTTATGGTATTTTGAGGGTGGCACAGTGACCTTATTTTTGTCTGGACTCAGACAAAATTATGACGTGGTGGTGCTTCATGTCGCTTTCTAGTACAGAGCAGTCTTGCGGAGGCTGGTATGCGGTGAGTGTCTGTGTCCCACGGGAGAGGAGCACACCCGCCCCGTGGGTGCCCGGCTGCTCCCGCACCCGCCCCGTGAGTGCCAAGCTGCTCCCGCACCCGCCCTGTGGGTGCCCGGCTGCTCCCGCACCCGCCCCGTGAGTGCCAAGCTGCTCCCGCACCCGCCCCGTGGGTGCCCGGCTGCTCCCGCACCCGCCCCGTGAGTGCCCGGCTGCTCCTGCGCGTCAAGGCCTGTTCCCTTGTTTTCCTTTCCAGCTGCCTTCACATGGAGATCTTCTTGGCTCCTTGCAGAGATCTCTTTTTTTTATCTGAGCGAGTACTTGGTCGAAAGGGACAGAAGCTCAAAGTCGTTTAGGCAAAAAGGAGACACGTTTGTGGGACACCCCAGCTGGGAAGGGGAGCTGGAACGGGGCTCTGACATCACCACGCGGTGTGTGCTTCTCTCTGCATGATGGCGGCACCGGTTTGCACGGCTGGAAATGCAGGCGCCCGGGATCTCCGAGGCTGCCATTTCCCATCCACAAGGCACTAGCCCTCTTTCCCAGTGTGGTTTCCGAAACCTCAGGACAGGCCTCTGCGTGGTCTAGCTGGGGATAGATGTCCGCGTTTGTGGCCATGGGAGTAGGGTGCTGGGGTTGGCAGCACCCACTAGAACCACATGGAGAGAATGGCAGGAGGAATGGCCCCCACAAAACAAATCAATGCTATTTCCCAAAGAGGGGAGCCAGGCAGCAAAGCAAGGTTTGTCCACCCTATGAGCCACGCGGAGCTGGTCTGCTGGACAAGCTAGACTCGTAAAGTCCTATCAGAAACCTCCGTTGTTCTTTCTTCCTCTCTCAAAGCTCTCTTTTTTTTCATCCTGCCATGTGGATGAAACCTCTGGCTTATTAGAGGGCTTATCAGACACACTTAGATAGCACAAAGCATGGTCCAGCATCATGGTGCAAAACTCCAGTCCTGTAGTAATAAGGAAAGCACAAACCCTTTCCCAGTTGGAGTTCTCCTCTTCTCTGTCCCAGGCCTGCTGCAGCCTGCTGGACGCCCGCATGGGGGAGCGGGGTGGTGCTGACTTCCTTTGGCTCCACACTCCCCCTGCTCTTTCACCTGCAACCTGGGGCTCTGAGCATCTCCAGGATCTGAGGGGTTCAGCACGCAGAAGGAGAGAGATAAAAGAGAGGCCTTTACTTGGTGGGCGCAGGTACCATTCAGCTCGGAGCCTTTGGCAGCATAACGCTGAGGTGCTGCTTCTTTCTTTCCTGAATGCTTCTGTCATTTCTTCAGAAATCCAGCTTCTTCCCTTGCAGCCGAACTCACAGGCTCTGGCTAGCCACTCCCAGCACAGGTTCATCCATGCTGCTAGGATGGAATAAAATGAATCCAAAGCTTTCCACTGGCCTGTCTCAATCCAGGTTCCAAATTCTGTCCTGCTATGGCTTCACGCATCGAAGGCATTGACTGGTGTTCCTCACTAGTGTTGTAAGATAACATCTCGTGAAAGGGGTCCCCGCCAAAGAGATGTGGGAAAGACAGTATACTACCTTCTCCTCTCAGAAATACTCAATGCATACCGGCATATTGAAAAACTGAGATGCCTGCTATAAAGAAAGCCATTTAACCTTCATTATTGAGGCAGTTGCCAAACCAATTTGATTAGAGAACCCTTCTAGTGGTAACTGTTATCAGCATCCTGACGAAGGCATGTTCTGCACAGCACACTTTTGGGAACACTCTAGGTAAACTTAATTATTCTAGTTCTTGCACCTCCTAAGAAATTCTCCTTTTCATACCTTGCCTACCATAGATGTCACAGTTTGTGTTTTATTGCCTTCTCCTCCACTTTTGCACCCAATTTTTTTTTTTTTTTTTTTGAGATAGTGTCTTGCTCTGTTGCTCAGGCTGGAGTGCAATGGCATGATCTTGGCTCACTGCAACCTTGACCTCCTGGACTCAAGTGATCCTCCCACCTCAGCCTCCCCAGTAGCCAGGACTACAGGTGTACATCACCACACCCGGCTAATTTTTTTGATTTTTAGTAGAGATGAGTTCCCACTATATTGCCCAGGCTGGTCTTGAACTCCTGGCCTCAAGCGATCTTCCCACCTCAGCCTCCCAAAGTGCTGGGATCACAGGTGTGAGTCACTTAACCCACCCTGCACTCATTTTTTTGAAAGCTTCAGCTAAATGCCATTCCTGCTAGTCAATGGCTTTAGCCAGAATTTCAGCAGCACTTTCTTCCCCTCCTTTTCAGGCCCTAGATGTAGATGCCCCAGATTTTGGATGGGCCAACGCATGAGGTGGGGAAGCTCAAATACCAGACCAAGGAAGTGAGTTAGTGGAAATGAGGAACCATAAAGATGCTCTTACAGTAGAAGGAGTATGGGCTGAAGAGCTGGCTTTTAGGAAGAGTGAGATAGTGGGACCGATTGGGAACAGACTGAGGTTCTTGAGATGCCCCTATTTACATAGGACAAGTTCAGACTGAGGCAGGACAATAGGGTCTGGAGGCAGGGAATATAAGCCCAATTCAGACTTCAGCTGTGACAGGAAATATCCTCAACACAGAGACCATGCTGTAAATGACTTTATAACTTTACTTCAAACTCTCCGTTTACAGAGGGCGCACCCCAAGTAACCAATGGAATCCCCCAGGGGTGCTTAAACTCCCAAAAATTATGTAACAGGGCCTTTGAGCCCCTATGCTCAGGCCACTCCCACACTGTGGCATGTACTTTCTTTCTTTCTTTTTTTTTTTGAGACGGAGCTTCACTCTCGTTGCCCAGGCTGGAGTGCAGTGGTGTGATCTCGGCTCACTGCAACCTCCGCCTCCCGGGTTCAAGCAATTCTCCTGCCTCAGCCTCCTCAGTAGCTGGGACTACAGGCGCCCGCCACCATTCCCAGCTAATTTTTTGTATTTTTAGTAGAGACGGGCTTTCACTATGTTGGCCAGGCTGGTCTCGAACTCCTGATTTCAGGCGATCCACCCACCTCGGCCTCCCAAAGTGCTGGGATTACAGACATGAGGCACTGCACCCAGCTCTGTACTTTCTTTTTCAATAAAACCCTTCATTCCTTCCTTGCTTTGTTTGTGTGTTTTGTCCAATTCTTTGTTCAAGATGCGAAGAACCTGGACACCCTCCACCATTAACATATTGACCTAGTGTGACCTTCAAGACCCTTCGCAGCTGGGTTGAGTTTATCTCTCTGCTTGATTTTGTTTGGTTTTGTTTTACCACGTCTCCTACGCTTGGTGCCATCACCCCTGACTGCTCCGTGCCCTCGCCCGTCACAGTTGTGGCTCTGTGCTCCTCCCTCTGCAAGCAGCGGCCCCTCCTCTCCTCTCCAGCCGGACAGAGCCAACTCTGTGAGAATCCGCCCTTCATAGCACTGCCCTTTCCGTCTCGCAGGATGAATCGCTTCATTACTTAGGTGTCCATCATACTTTATCCATGCCCTAGTCTAAAAGCATACTGTGTTGCAGACACTGTTGTAGGATCTCACTCTGTCCCGAGCCCTTGGAATAGGATAGAACTCTGAACACAGAGAGCTCCATCCTACTCATCTTGGTATCCCCACTCTCTAGAAGGGTGACGGGAACATCGTAATTTGTCAAAGAAGAAGCTGTTGGGAAAAGTAAATGTTCGGTTGAAGTTGTGGCAGGAGGTATAGAAAGGGAATAGGCACACGAGATTGTGTGGAAATACGCTTTTACCACCAGCAAATTTCATCTCCAGTAGCTCTGTTTTCGAGAATGAAAACAAACAAGAGAATCAGGGTGCTTCGGCATTCCCTCCAGCCTCCTCCAGCTCTGCAATCCCTACTCCAAGAACATGCCAGCACTCCAGGAAGAACGGTGCGGGGTTCTAGGTCCCCACTTAAAACCTTAGTTTCTATTCTAAGATTTTTTTGTGATCTCGTTCTCTTTTTTTCTTGCTTCATGTGTGACTATTCCCTCATACTTACATAGTGCCTGACAGAGAGTAGGAATTCACAAAACGTTTGCTGATGGAATAATTAAAGGATTAGTGAATGAATACACCCTGAACAACGTTGTAGCTCTCTATGACAGCAGGGGGAAATCCTCTCAGTTCTCCAAGTGTGCCTCACCCTTTCAAATTTCTATCCATTTGTGGGGTTCCGTTTTCACTGCTCTGTTCTCTCCTTTCCTTGGCTACTTCTTGCAGTTTCAGGGTTAGATTCGGTGTCCACTTCTCCTAGAGGCCTTCCTAAACACGCCTTGGGATGACTGTTAGCGAGGCCTTTACCCTGTGCAAAGGGCCTTGGATAGGAAGGACGTAATCTTGTGAACAGAGTGAGTGCCTGTAAGTGTGCGACCTGGAGATCCACCGTGCCGGTGCAAGGATCTGCACACATCCTAGTGGGAAGCGGGGCTTTGCCTTGGCCGCCATGTGACTTTGAAGGGAGTTCTCAGTTGGGGCCTCTTTTCCAGTCTACTGCTTAGCTGAAAATCGCCCTTCTTCAGAGCAAGGGAGTTTAAAGAGCTGTTCTTCTTCAGGTTGTTTTGGTTTCAAGCAATTTCCACTGGGATGAGCACTGGGTCCAGTGAGCTCCTTCTTCCTCAGAGAAACCCTATTACATACCCAGTGGTGAGAAACAGAAGGCCCCTGCAGACTGCCCCGATCACAGTTCAAGCCCACTCCTGGCAGCTTAGTGATTCTGCAGCTTCCTCCCAAGTCATCCATCTCTGCTGGCTCATGTGTCATGGTCTCGGCTTAAAGTATGTGGTCCTAATATCAGATCCCAGCTTAGAAGAGAGGGGAGGAAACGGCACTGCCCCTCGCCTCGCCCTCCCTCCTTAGGGAGCCCCTGGTGATTTCTGAGCATAATCGTAGAATGTATAAAGCAGGAGGGTGTATTTAAGGGATGGCTTAGGACTGTGGTTAGAAAGTTGACCTTCTTGTTAATCTTGGCACAGTAGATTTTGAGTATTGTACTTTCAAATAACTTCCAGGAGGTGTCATAAGGCGTGCTCCAAACTTTAAGGAGAGTCTCCCCAGTTCCATGCTCTGTTCTTCATCTTCCTCCTCTCCCTCTTCTCTTTTTATCTACCTTCAATCTCCTTTCCCTCCTCTTCTGCTCTCCCTGAATTATGCCCCCGTCTAGAGGCATGCTTAGCAGGAAAACACAAATTCTGGGGGAATGGATATGTCTAAAGTCTGTGTGCATCGCTGTTATTCTTGTGTTTTATGAGCCTCTTACCAAAGCACTCTATGATAAAACGTTGGCATGTCATCCAGAAATACAAAGGCTAGCTTTGAGAAGGTCCCTTGCCATCTCTTGAAGGATAGCATTTGAAATGGCGAAGTGCTCCGTGCATGCATTACATTAACAGAGCATAGAGGTGCTGTAAATCAGTAGCTGCCCTTTTAGTCTAATAACAACGGACAGTCAGACTCTTCACTGGAGCTCCCAACTACAGCAGACACTGCCAGTTACCTGCCCAACAGACACCCACACCTCACACTCTTTCTTGGTTTAGTGATGCTAATTTTGTTCAGGGGCAACATATTCAGGGAAAGGGATCCCTTCTAGCCCTAGAAAAATAGCATTTTTTCTCTTTCCCTTCCTCTTTCTTTTCTTTCCTTTCCTTTATTATTATTATCATTATTTTTAGACAGGGTGTCACTCTGTTACCCAGGCTGGAAGAGTTCAGTGACATGATCTCAGCTCACTGCAGCCTCGACCTGTTGGACTCAAGTGATCCTCTCACCTCAGCCTCTGGAAGAGCTGGGAAGACAGGCGTAAGCCACCATGCCCAGCTAATTTTTTTATATTTGGGCTGGTCTTGAACTTCTGGGCTCAACCCATCTGTCAGCCTCGGCCTCCCAAAGTGCTGGGATTAAGGCGTGAGCCACCCTGCTCCGTCTATTTCTCTTTCTCATGATTAGTTTAGCTGTGGACTTTTGACCTGGTTATAGCCAATGGGACTCAATTGGAGGGGATTCTGGAAAGTAGTTCGTTCTTTAATGAGAGAGGGTGACCTGAGCCGCCTTCTTACCTTGGATGTAGCTATTTATTTATTTATTTATTTTTGAGACAGAGTCTTGCTCTGTCACCCAGGTGTGCAATGGTGAGATCTCGGCTCACTGCAACCTCCCCTTCCCGAGTTCAAGCGATTCTCTTGCCTCAGCCTCCCGAGTAGCTGGGATTACAGGCATGTGCCACCACACCCAGCTAATTTTTGTATTTTTAGTAGAGATGGGATTTCACCATGTTGTCTAGGCTGGTCTCGAACTCCTGACCTCGTGATCCACCCACCTCGGCCTCCCAAAGTGCTGGGATTACAGGCGTGAGCCACCGCGCCTGGCCAGATGTACCTATTTAAAGAAAGATGGCTGGTGCTGAGGGTGACACCTTAGAAACACCAGGAAACAAGCCATACACCCTGACAATGTGTGACTGAAAGAGAATGAGCTTGAGTGTCTGTGACGTTGGTAATTCACCGCAGCAATCCCAGAAGCAGTGAATTGTGGGCTTCCTACCCTGTGAGCTACTTAAGCATCTTGAATGCTCAAGCTAAGGCCAGCGAGGGATTTCCCTGTTCCCTGCAGCTGAACATACCTCACCTGCCTCTGTGGTCTGGTCCTCCACCTGTATCTGCTATAGTACTCGGGGAATGGGGTCATGGTCTATCAAGAATCGCTGTGATGTAACACTGCCTTTTGATCGGTTTAAAATTGTTCTTATTGTTATTGTTATTTTATTTTTTGAGACACTTTCCCTCCTGTCCTCCAGGCTGGAGTGCAATGGCATGATCCCAGCTCACTGCAACCTCCGCCTTCCAGGTTCAAGCTTCTCCTGCCTCAGCCTCCCAAGTAGCTGGGATTACAGGTGTCTGCCACCACATCCAGCCTAAAATTGTTCTTATTGTTGTTTTAATAGTCTTTCCCTCAGTAGAATCCCGAGCCCTCAATCAAATAGCAAGAAAATTTGCCCAAGGCTTTACAGAGGCTTTCATTCATTGTGTTTATCACTGAAAGCAAATAATACATATTTGTTGCAAACAAATTTTGTTCACATTATACGAAAAGGAATAAACTTGGAAGCAAATGTAGCTATAATTTCCTTCTAGATCTTTTTCTCTAGTTATTCAATGTAGCCTGGGGTCATATATAATAAAAACTAACATCTACTGAGAATTCGCCAAGTGCTATGCTCTGTTTCAGCGACCTCACATGTATTAGTTAATGTAACTCTTACAAGGCGCCATTCAGATAATTACAGCCGAGGAAACTAAAGA
The DNA here is from genome assembly GCF_028878055.3 of Symphalangus syndactylus. Taxonomy (NCBI): domain Eukaryota; kingdom Metazoa; phylum Chordata; class Mammalia; order Primates; family Hylobatidae; genus Symphalangus; species Symphalangus syndactylus. Next base: position 159,339,057 of record NC_072426.2, read on the forward strand.
ACAGAGAGAAGTCTTGGTGTTGTTTAGTGGCAAAGACAGACCATGAGCCTACATAGTTCAGACCCACAGTCAGCCAGTCTGCAATGCCTCCCTCTGGTGCTTAGTAAATGTTTGTTGAATCAACAAATGTTCCTCATTGTTCAGAAGTTTGACATTTTTATAATAAAAATTGACAGTATTTTCTTTGTAAATACTGATGTCATGCTAATTGAGGCGATTTAACTTCTTAAACAGATTAATCAGGTTGTTTTAACTTTCAGGTTTCCAAAACACATGTTTTCATAGCAACATGGTCGTAATTTCCTAATACTTTCTCCACGATGTAGCCAAGTGTTATTATACACATCAGAAAGACAATTCATGAAATTGTTCATCAATATAAGCAGAATAATTTTATCACATAAAGCACTACTCTGACATTTCTTTTCTTTCTTTTTTTTTTTTTGAGATGGAGTTTCACTCTTGTTGCCTAGGTTGGAGTGCAATGGCGTGATCTCGGCTCACTGCAACCTCCGCCTCCCAGGTTCAAGCAATTCTCGGGCCTCAGCCTCCCGAGTAGCTGGGATTACTGGCATGGGCCACCACGCCCTGCTAATTTTGTATTTTTAGTAGAGACGGGGTTTCTCCACGTTGGTCAGGCTGGTCTTCAACTTCCAACCTCAGGCAATCCGCCTGCCTCGGCTTCCCAAAGTGCTGGGATTACAGGCATGAGCCACCATGCCTGGCCTTACCCTGACATTTCTAATTGTCTATATAAAATCATTAGAAAGAAAGATTAACAGTTTACTGCATTTACTTTCATTGCCTGATCCTGCTTGAGCCAGACCACATCACCTGAGGCTCATGTTCTGAGAAGGACATGCTGCTGGTAATTAACAGAGAAGCCTGGCCGCATCTATGAAAGGCTGTTGATGGATGAACAAAGGACTGGACAACTTGCTAAGAATGGCTTATCATGTTTGCAATTATAGGTCATTTTCAAAGGAAGGCCCTCCAAAGAAAAGGACCCACTATCCTTTCAGTGTGCCTTCTTCATGGGGCTGGCTGGTCAGAATGCTACATTTACTGCCATAACCAAGGATGATACTTCTTCCCCACCACCACCATCTCCTTTTTATGATTCTTGTCATTCTCCTTATAGATTTAAAACAATTACGATGACCATTTCAATTTGTAGCCAGCTTTTTAGAGTGAATTTACCCACTAAAGACTTTCATAGAGGTACAAGCAAGATACTATGATCTTGAAGTACCCCAAAATTAATACCCCAACCACGGATCTTTCCTAGGATTGCCATAACAAAGTGCTGGGTGGCTTAAAACAACAGAATTTTTTTTCTCACGGTCTGGAAATGGGAAGTCCTAACTGAGGTGTTTGTGGGGCCCTGTGGGGGAGGAGTCATCCCTGCCTCTTCTTAGCGTCTGGTAGTGGCTGTCAGCCTGGAGCGCCCTTCGGCTTGCAGCTTCTTCACTCCAGCCTCTGCCTCTGTCATCCCGTGGTGCTTCCCCTGTGTGTCTGGGCCCACATCTCCCTCTTCTTAAGAGTACACTCATCGTACTGGACAACGGTCCATCCTAATGACCTCAGCTTAACTTGATTACATCTGTAAAGATCCTATTTCCAAATAAGATCACATTGACATGAACTGGCTGGCCTGGAACTCCCTGGGCTCAAGCCATCCTCCCACCTCCCAATCCCCGTGCTGGGATAACAGGTATGAGCCACCGTGCCTGGCTGCAATATTTTATTTTTTAACTCTGTTCAACACTGACCCCATACCCCTTTAGATGCTCGCACCTATACGCTCTACCTTTCACACATATTTTTCAGATTAAGCAAAATACAGTTTATTCCACTTAATAGAAAACTTTGCCTTCCATATCTGTCTTTGAATTTGTAGTCGTTCCGATTATAATTTGAGTTCTCAAACATTTGAGTTACACAGTCTCTTTGTTCACTCCGACAGATGTTTAAACAGGTGTGCGTCGGTCTTTCTACTTCAGCTCTCAGAGCCGGTCTTGTCTGCAGGTTAGTGGGTGGCGCACCTCGCGGTCGCTTCCACCCCAACCTTAGTAACAGGGTTTGAGCAGGACCCTGGGGTAGGGGGGTGGATGCTGCTGTTTCAAGCTCGTTCGCTCAAATACATCCTTCTACCTACTTTCCCTGTCATCAGAGAGGTGGCCTGACCCCAGCACGTGCAAGCTTGTCAGGCTGGGTAAGTTCCAGGACCTTTTGGAGCCAGGATTCTCTTTCCCAGCCCTGGGATCTGAGCTCGGCGGTTGGGAGCTGCGAGGTTCCCAGCGCAGGGGAAATGGGGGCGTGTTCCTTTAAGGCGGAACCAGGCGGGGAGTGGGGCGTCCGCCGCCGGCACAGCCCGAGCCGCACCTGGGGCCCAATTAGCCTGGAGCGCGGCCGGGTGTGTTGCACTTAGCAACGGCGGGCGGCGGGCGGCGGGCGGCGGCCGCGCCTCCCCGGGCTCCTGGCCCTTCGGCCCTTGGGGGTGTCGCGGCGCTGGGACGAGGCGGGGCTGCTCCCCGCAGCCGGGGCGCTCGGCGGGCGGACCCGGACCGGGGAAGGGCGACCCCAGCGGCGCGGAGCTGAGCGCCCCGGGCTGTTCCTCCGGGAGGAGAGGGAGCCGGGGCCTCCGGGGCGCCGGGTGAGGGGACCCCAGGCTCCTCGCCCCCGGCCCGGGCCGCCTCGGCCGGATCCCCGCGGTCTGGACTCTCGGGCGGCGGCGAGGACGGCGTGTCCACCGTCGAGGCATGAAGGCTGCTGTGCTGGACCTTGGGTCTTTCTTGGCCAAACTCTTCGAGACCTCGACGGCGCCCCCCGCAGGCCCCTCCTCCAGACCCTCGGGAGGTGCTGCAGCTGCAGGGTCGGGGGGCTCCAGGGCGGGCACCCCGCTGGGCACCGCCCCGACCCCCGACCCTCCTCCTCACCCTGGCTCCGGACTCCCCCTCCGCCTCGCGCCGGGCGCCCGCCCCGCTGCTCCCCGCCCCCTACTCCGGGGCTCCGCCGCCAGCCGCGCCGCGGGAGCAGTGGGGACCCTGCTCTCTTGGCCCAGTAGCCCGAGAGCGGGTAAAGCCCCGCCCCAGCCCCCCACTCCCTCCGGCGGGGACTGCTCCCGTGCCCGCCTGGTGGTCCCAGCGCGGCCGCCCCCGGGCTCCGGCGGGGTCTGGGCCGCGCTCCCCCGGAACCCGCGCCAGCTTGGCCCCGGAGAGCGAGAGCCCGGCGCCTGCGTGGCCCCCGGGGCTGGCCCCAGAACCCTGTTCCTTACCCTGCCTGACATCGGCGAGGAGGGGGCCTCGGACGGCGACTCCGGGGATGGCGAATCGTGAGTAGCAGCGTGGTCCGGGCGCGTATACCTTTTGCTGGGACCCCCGACCCCTCCGCCTGCCGCACTCACCTTCGCAGGTGCACTTCAGGAAATGAAATATTTGTAGTAACTTCCATAACCCCCGGGCACCCTCCTTGCACGTTTCCTGGGTCTTTACTCCTTGGCTTTGCGGGCTTTCAGACATCAGCTGTGACGTGCTTTGTCCAACTTTCTCGGAGTGAATCCTAAGGGGGCTTGAAGGAAGGGACAGAATTTTGTTTCTCTTCTACCAGAAGCATTGCTACTTAGAGCGTTTGTTTGATTTTCTTAAGGACTTTTTGAAGTCCCTTTCTTTGTCTCAGAATGTAGCAGGTGTGCAGGGAAACCGAATACACGCGTCTGCAGCAAGTATTTTAAGAAATGGTGAGACCTTGTGCTTTCCTAATTTCTAAGGACCAGTCCCTAGCCTCATCCCAAGTGGGATGGGTCTCCTTTGTGTGACATCTAGTTAATTTACATATGCATAACATCATCTGACACAAATGGAATTGTAATGGCCAGGACACGTCTGATTATTACCCTAGAGCTCCTGAGAGCTTTCCACAGTGTCCTGAGTCACTGCAGAAACGTTGACTTCATGGGAACATTTTCAATGGGAATCGGAGGCCACTTCCCTCAACACACACACACCCACACAGCACCCCTTTCACTTCCAAGAGTCGTGATAAAAACATTGCTCTTTTAAAATGTGTTTTAGAACTAGGATGAATTTTAATTTTTAAAGAGTGGAGCATATTGTTAGCTATTCTTGAATGGGTAAATTTTCATCCTGAATGCTGCAAAGAAATAGTGAAATGGTCAAAGACAGATGAGCCAATTCACAGACTGAGGTTTCTGCATTGTAATCTAGTGAGGCCATTCCCTACTCCCTCCAAAAAATCCTGAGTAATTTTTGCATTCATACTGATCCTGACTCACAATTTAAATAATTACAGTTTCACAAAATTGCATGACATTCATGTCAATATGAAAATAAGCTGCCGGGCACGGTGGCTCACGCCTGTAATCCCAGCACTTTGGGAGGCCACGGCGGGCGGATCATGAGGTCAGCAGATCGAGACCATCCTGGCTAACACGGTGAAACCCCGTCTCTACTAAAAATACAAAATATTAGCCGGGCGTGGTAGTACGTGCCTGTAGTCCCAGCTACTGGGGAGGCTGAGGCAGGAGGATAATGGCGTGAACCCGGGAGGCGGAGCTTGCAGTGAGCCGAGATCGCCCCACTGCATTCCAGCCTGGGCGACAGAGAGAGACTCTGTCTCAAAAAAACAACAAAAAAAACAAGAAAATAAGCAGTTAAGCAAAAAGTTGTTCCCACTCATTAGAAAATACTATATTATGACATATGTTTATCAACTGATAGTTTTCCCTAAAACTATCAGTTAATTGCTTTTGGAAAACTCACTGGAATACATATACCTGAGGAATTAAACCTTTGTTGTTGGCAACTGGTCCTTAACATTTATGCAATTAATGTTTTATGAGCAAACAGATCTACACACTGACCTTAAACGCTAGTCTTAGTGCTTTTAACAAATAGGGACTGAAATATGCAGCAAGGCCAGTGAAAGAACTGGTGTTGGTTTCAGTTCTTGAACATATTAGCTCATGTTTATATTGTGCAAATATTTGCAATAGACACTTTTTGAATAACACTGCATTTGGCATTATTTACATAAGAGATTATTCTGAATTAACAAATGCATTCAATTTTATGGACAGTGAAGAACTTGAATTTTTAAATTATTATTTTTTGAGATGAGGCCTCTCTCTGTCACCCAGGTTGGAGTGCAGTGGTGTGATCACTGTTCATTGCAGCCTCAACCCCTCAGGCTCAAGCGATCTCATTCTCCGGTCTCAGACTCTCGAGTAGCTGGGACTACAGGTGTGAGCTACTATGCCTGGCCAATTTTAAAAATGTTTCTGTGGAGACGGGGTCTCCCTATGTTGCCCAGGCTGGTCTTGAACTCCTGGCCTCAAGCAATCTTCCCACCTGGGCATTGCTGGGATTACAGGCATGAGCCACTGCATCTGGCCATGAAATTGGATTTTAGGTAAGTGCCATGAGAAGTAATATACACAGCTAGGTGCTTTGCAGAATCCTCCTGAGCTTGTGTGCTCCTACTGTCTGCAGCAGCAGGTAAAGGCACACACAGGCAGGAAGTAGACTGGCCCTCTGAGTATACCATTTTTCCTTTCAGATCCACGACTACTCACATTCCCTTCCTTTCATCATACCCCACTCCTTTTTCAATCACTAAAACATAAGAGACGAAGGGGAAGGAAGAAAGTATTAAGGCGACTTTTCTTTCAATACTACAGACTTGGCACCTTGAAGGATCTTTTTTTCCCTCCTGGATTTCTGCGGTGGTGATTTATAACACCGAGTAAACAAACATAAGACAATGAATTTAAATTTGCTCCTACCATCTCATCTGTCAGTTGGCAGATAGCTGCTGCTGTTAGCCTGCATGGTTAATATTAAAATCAGGAATTTAAATTTCAAAAGCCTGGGAACATGGAAAGGGAGAAATGGGTAATGTCAGAGAAAAAGAAAAAGAATGATGAGAATGTGAATACATATAAAGGAAACCATAAACCTAGCTGCAAGAAGTGTGGATCTAATTTTAAGGCTGTGGCACTGAGTTCTAAAGGAAAACCCTGTTAACAGTTTATACTTTTTTGACAGTAATGCATACATTTTACATTTGCCTGATTCTGTATTGGCTTTAAAAAAAAAAAAAAAAACCAAAAAAAACTAAAAGTAGTGAAATTAACTTGAGTAGGAAAATATGCAAACTCTCCTGCAATTTAGAGGCTTTTTTCCAAACAAAGATGCTGAATAGCAGCAGGGGTTTTTAATCTCTGACCCAAGAATTCCATAAGTGAAAGGCCCATGGAACGGAGGCTGCCCCTTTCGCTCCACAGGACATACTGGCTGCACCTCTGAGACAGAGGCAGAGGATCCTGAGCTCTCTTTCTTCACCTCACTGTCCTGCATCCCTAGATGTGTGATCCAACACCTTTGATCTTCACCTTGGCTTCCCTGTGCATTTCGTGTATATATTACACCTCAGTGTTTTTCAGTCTCACTCATCCCTCTTCACTACCTCTTTTCACACTTCTGATTTGAACCACACAATACACCTTGTAAAGGTCTTATTCTCTTATTTGTTCTGCAAATATAAGAATTCCTAGCAGTATGTAAGGTGGATAGATAGATAACTGCCGTGTATGAATGTTGGTAGAGTGTAATCTTCTTCTAGTCAGGAAGTATTTATAGCTGGTATAAGTCATAGTTATTAGCAAGCATATACTCTTTTTTTTTTTTTTTTTTTTTGAGTGAGTTCCACTGTTAAAATCACATTACTGTGGAAACATTGCAGTGGCTGCTTGCTTGAAGGGCTTGTCAGCATGGCTGGCAGTAAAGTGACGGGAGGGACTTATCTCGATTCCTCTGACACTGAGGCAGCCTTGAGTGTGGTGAAGCCTGTAGACCCGGAAACCAGACGAGGTGGATTCCACCTCAAAGCGATTGCTAGCTGAGTAATTCTGGGCAGCTTATTCATTCTTCCCTAGCTGTACTTTTTCTTTCTTGATAATATGGAGGTGATAATACTTTCTGCATAGAAGTGCTCCAGAAATTAACTGAAATAATAAGTAACATATGGAGAAATGCTAAAAAATGTTATCTACGATTACTACCTGCTTCTTGGCACAGAAATGAAAATTGAGAGCCATGTTTTATTGAAAGAAACATTCTAGGTGAAGAAAAGACTGAGAGAAATGTTCCATTATATTTACCATGTGACTGTAATAAATGGCATCTTTTAGTTCAGTTATTTGGGAGAACGAATTATAGTACATGCCAGTCTTTCATCATTACCTTCCCTGCAAGACTTACAGAAGATGAGGGTTAGTTTAATTAACATTACCACTGAGCTCTGTGTAACACCCAGAAGGAAATGCATTTGCCACTCTGGGATCAAACTTTTAGTCTGCAGAATAATCAGTAGCATCACAAACCATACATTTGTGTAGCCCTTCTCTTTTCCTCCACTGAAACCCTGTGATATATATTCACATCTTACGTCCATTATCAGACTATAAACTCTTTGTCCTGTGACACTTAAGGGAACACATGCCCAGGAAAGACATTTAGCAAATATTTATTGAATGGATGCAGAAAATATTTTCTTCCTCATATAATCCACTGTCATGGGTTTCTAATCTTACAACAACCCAGGGGCAGTTTAAATGTCTTTCTTGAAGAATAATCATTGTCTTGGGTCTTTTTGTTTCATTGTCTTGAGTTTTTCCAGAGTTAGTAGTGCTTTCTGCTGGGACTTGGCATGTCCTCAGGGATGAACGGTGAGCTCAGTGTACAATTGTCATATGACCGTTACTTTCTATTACAGTGATATGACCGTTGCTTTCATTAAAGATAATAATGAATTCAACTTTGTTTTCCATATTGAATATTTGCTTAAACCTGAGAAAACAATTTTGTTCTGTCTTATGCACTAGACTTTTGCTTTAAATTATCCTCTTTCTTTGTTGTTATATTTAAATCTTTTTTTTTTTTTTTTTGAGACGGAGTCTTGCTCTGCCACCAGGCTGGCTGGAGTGCAGCGGTGCAATCTCGGCTCACTGCAACCTCCGTCTCCTGGGTTCAAGTGATTCTCCTGCCTCAGCCTCCTGAGTAGCTGGGATATATTTAAATCTTGAAAATTGTATTTAAGTTAGAAGTTATATGTATTTTTTTGCTGTATGTTTAAAGAACACATTTTGAGTGTTTTCTAATTTCTTATCCAACAAGCATGGCCCTTGACTTTGTGCCAAGCTCATAATGACAGTCCTATGGGATTTGAACCCTTCAGCATTGTGTAATCATAACAGCTCATGTAAATTAGTATAGTTTTTAAAACACAGATTGAAGTCAGATTGAACTTGATTCAAATCTCATAATTTTTCTTAGAATGCTAGGCGTTCACATTGGGTACTTTACCTCTTTAAGTTTCCCCTTCTCATTCATAAAATGGGAATTAATAATAATGCCTGTTGAAAGAGACATCGTAAGGATTAAAAGAGATCATATATACAAGCTTGTCTCTGTGGTGGCTGGTACATAAACACTGAATAAATATCTGTTACTATTACATGATACTCATTATTCTAAATATATTTTTATTACCCACAGTCAGCATCTTTTGTACAAAATACAGTTTATTGCCATGATCTGCAGTGAAGGCTAATGTATTAATTGTCAACCTGTATTAAATATCTATTCCATCTAAGATCCACGTGGAGCTAGATTTTTGAGTAATCAGGGAAAGAACTGGAAATGAATCTTATAAAAAAGCAGGAAAAATAAGATAAATGAGCCAAGAGTGGTTTCAGACACACTGCTGTGAGCACACAGCTAAGAGAGAAGAGGAGGCGCAGAGATGATGCTGAACGAGGGGAGAGGTCAGGGATCTGAGTTCTAAAGAATGTCCAAAAGTGGGGCACGTGGACACCTGGGGCTTGGGAGGGCGCTGTAGGAGACCAAAGCAGTGGGAACAAACGCGTGGAGGCCCAGAGCCACATGGCACGAGGCTTTCTGTTTGTTAGGAGCACAGCTTTCGTGAAAAGCGTTAAAACTAGGGAGAGCCTTGGATACTGGGCTCTGTTTAGTAAACACTGGAAAAGCCAGGATTTAGGTAGAGAAGTGGCAGGAGCGGGCTGCACTTTAGGAGGGCTGAGCTAATGCGCAGGGAGCTAGTAGGAGGCTCTGGGATTAAACACCTGAGAGGTGTGGAGCCTAGGAATGGACACAGTGAAAAGAAAGATACTGAACTGACAAATCTCACAAGACCAGCAACACATAGGGGAGGCTGAGGAAGCAAGAGGAAGGGCTGAAGATGATGTCATGTGGCTGGGAGGAGAGTGCCACTCATAAAGGGGGACCACAGAAGATGCGGGTTGGTCACGCAGATGAGGAGTTCACTCTGGGATACACACCTTGAGTTGAGGTCTAGGAAAACATCTAGAGAAGGGACCAGCCACGGGGCTGGACATTCATGGTGGAATGTGGCAGGAAGTTAAGGACTGGAAGTATAAACAGGCAGCTTTGCACATGCAGGTGATGGTGAACACACACAGTGATCACAAACTATACAACATGACATCACACACCACGCAAGATGGGAGTCCTCCTTGCTGTTGCTGCGGGGGTTTCAAGACCCTCTAAAATGAGGGGCGTCTCCTTTCTCTGCTGGAACAGTGCTTCTCAATGTGTGTGCCATTAGCTACCTGCTTGCAGTTACCAGGTAGCTGCTTGTTCCCTGTCCACGAAGAGGTAAGTACAAAAAGGGAGAATAACCATTTAGAAATTTTATAGCAACTGGCAGAGGAGCTTTATGTCTGTTGACTCTAACAACTAAACATTTGGATTCACATTTTGTGTATTGTTTTTACCATTTTATTTTTCTATTTTTATTATATTTTAAAAGTCTTTACATACAATAAATTGGAAAAATGATCTGACACTACAGATAGTTTGGAGACCACTGAGGTAGACTTTATTAAGATACCTTTAGACCACACTGAGCAAAACTTTTCAGGACACCAAGAAAAAACAGCCAAATGATGACATTATCTTTTACTGTCCTTAAAATACCGGGCTAAGCAATATTCAAATAGTATCCTCTGGTTGAAGATGAGATTCTTTAAATTGTTCAGACGATCTGGAGTTGAGGATGCGCCCAGTTCACAGTGTCTTTGAGCGCTGCGGTCATCGGATGCAGCCTCCAGCCAAGCACCCACTGTCTGGGAGGGGGGAGCTTCCCATTCTTATTCCTGCTTTAATCCAAGCTTGTAAGTTTCAGTTTTGTTTTGTTTTGACATAAAAACTATGAGGAGTAGAGTCTATTGCTTTCTGTCAAAATAAACCTTTGGATCATTCAATGTGAGGAGGGACAAAGGAAAGTGAAAATGCTGGCGAAAAAAATATCAGTTAACATGTACAAATACCATCCCACATATCCTTCACATACAGAGGACACTCTTCCCTCATGGGTGCAGTCTGGATATTTGTTTCATTTTACACAGTCAAACCACGTACCTTTTTGGATATGCAGAATTTTACTATTCATAGGCAAAAATTACCTTCACATTCAATGGTCTCACAAATAGTGTTACACAGACACATATTTAACAGGACATGATTTTCTAGACACTGTGTACTACGTAGTACTCATCAAGCAAATGGATAAATACTATTCATTATGTATTGAAAAAAAAGTTGCCCCTTTTTGAGAGGTAGAAATAATGAAGATACCATCTTTTGAGAAGCACAGAAATGAAATAAAGTCTTTGTCATGATTAACAATTATGGAACTTTGCAATGATTAAATATTTAGAAGCTGATGGTCTTTGGCAGTGACTAGAAAAACAGCCAAGCTAAGACTTTCCCTTCTTTTGTTTAATAAAGAGGTTATTAAGGCAAAGTTGAACTAAATAAAATGTTCTTCTCAAATGCATGTATACCTATATAATCTTAGAATCATTGCCTTCTTTATAACCATAACTTGAAATTACTTTTAAATATTGTGGAACTTTATAATGTCAGTCGTGAGGATGAGGACACAACTCACCTTGGAAACTCCTGTTCATATCAGGCTTTTAATGTTAATACTATTTCAGAGAATGTCGCTAGTTGTATAGAAAGGTAAAGTGGGGATGTATGTAAAATGCAACATTTAATTCAATTCTCTAATATCAAACAGTGTGAAGACTTGGAAACCATCCCTGTAGATGCAGGACTCTTCATAATCCAGTTGAACTAAGAGTCTACATGAAATAAAATGAACCCCTCCCCTCAAATAGAAGTTTTGTTGCTAAATTAATGCAAACAATTGAATCCTAAGGAACTACAGTTTGAATATATGAAGTGTACTTTAAAGAAGCAGGTGATATATTCCCAAGGAAAGGTCTACTTCAGACCTCTGTTTTACTTACTGGTTTTAACATTTTTATAAGCATGTTTCACAGATTGATGTGATCATTGATCAAAGCCAGGGTTCTTAGCATTTGAAGTAACAGCTGGTATTTCAGGGTCTACTAGGCACCAAATACAGCATGCATGTTTTATGGACATTGTCACAAATCCCCAGAACATACATACAAGGCAGGAATTTTATTTTCATTTTACACATGAAGAAATTGAGGCTCAGAATGAGAAATTGTCTAATTCCACCTAGCTGCTATGTGAAAAATGTAAGATTGAATTCCTGGAAATCAATCTATATCTTCCATACATAGGTATAACCAAGTATTTTTAATGAATTAAGATAGTAATGAAGATTAAAATCTACTTCTAAAGTAATTCATCGTATTTCCACCAGAACAAAATAACTCCAAAGAATTATACTCTTTCCAATAAAAATTTAAAAATCATGTTAGTAAGGCTGGGCGCACTGGCTCACACCTGTAATCCCAGCACTTTGGGAGGCTGAGGCGGGCGGATCACGAGGTTAGGAGTTGGAGACCAGCCTGACCAATATGGTGAAACCCTGTCTCTACTAAAAAAACACAAAAATTAGCCGGGCATGATGGTGTGAGCCCGTAGTCCCGGCTACTCAGGAGGCTGAGGCAGGAGAATCACTGGAACCTGGGAGGCGGAGGTTGCAGTGAGCCGAGATTGCACTCCAGCCTGGGTGACAGAGCAAGACTCCATCTCAAAAAAAAAAAAAAGTAATCTAAAAGTATCTTTCTCAAAATAATATTCCTTTTTTTTTTTTTTTTTTTTTCCTTTTGAGACGGAGTCTCCCTCTGTTGTCCAGGCTGGAGTGCAGTGGCACGATCTCGGCTCACTGCAAGCTCCGCGTCCCGGGTTCACGCCATTCTCCTGCCTCAGCCTCCCTAATATTCCTGTTAGTACTGATAAAGAGACCATAATAGTCCATTTCAAAGTACGGATAAATGCCTTTTGTAATAAAGGCATGACTTCTTAAAAATAAAGCATTTTGTCAACTCTCTTCCAGTTTATGTTTCTTGCAAATTATTTTATGTATGGGGATACCAAATATATTTTATTCATACTCGAAAGGCAGTAATGAGCACGCACTGTCTTACTAGAAAAAATGGAGAAGCAATTAGAGATGGCATTGCCAGGGAAAGGCTGTTCCTGCACGTCAGCGTTTTCTTAATTAGATGTTTCACGTAAGGGTTTGGAAGAAGCCTTATAATTCAATATTGACAACTGTAATCCTTGCCAGGCACTAATGTTGATGTTTATCTAGTGAGTATATTTGTTTCATTTAACTTAACATTTTGGATCTTTTTTGACTGATTTCTAACATAAATGATAAAATCTTGAGGACCTATAAAATATGGTTAAAATATATTTTTAAAAATGTATTTTTAGCCGGGCGCGGTGGCTCACGCTTGTAATCCCAGCACTTTGGGAGGCCGAGGCGGGCGGATCACGAGGTCAGGAGATCGAGACCACGGTGAAACCCCGTCTCTACTAAAAATACAAAAAGTTAGCCGGGCGTGGTGGCGGGCGCCTGTAGTCCCAGCTACTTGGAGAGGCTGAGGCAGGAGAATGGCGTGAACCCGGGAGGCGGAGCTTGCAGTGAGCCGAGATTGCGCCACTGCACTCCAGCCTGGGCGACAGAGCGAGACTCCGTCTCAAAAAAAAAAAAAAAAAAAAAAATGTATTTTTAAAGATTTATTAAAGTGACAATTTAAAACTTAGTCATTAACTTCAGTTCTTTACAGTGAAATTTCTTTAGCAGAGCATGTCAGAATTACATTGAGAAAATCATGGGATCCTATGGAAGATGTAAGGAGACGTTGATGGCAATTGATATTCTGATGCACACAAATGTATTATGACTGCCCTGACAGCCGCCGCACACGTTTACCCCACCTAGCGTGGGACTGAAAACGATGAGCGTGGTGGTGCCATGTTACACTCAGCAGTTGTCTGTCTTCATTCTCTCTTCTGACCCTGTTGAAGTTCGGCTTCTGCTCTTTGGTCTCTGTCTTGCTTTTGTGGTGGAGTTTAAACTCGGACTTGATGAATACATTTGGCTCTTGATATAATCGTCATAGCTCCTGAGAATCTGACTCAAGCGCCCCTGTGATTTATCCTCCTGAATTCTCTGTTAACTGTGCCAACCAACCCAGATCTAGCCCCATGAACTTAACAAGACAGTGACTTCCTGGCTGGCACCGTGCTAGGCCTGCCAGGGAGGTCAGAATAGCCAATACCTGTCTTCCTTTCATTGGTTTCTCACTCGTCTCAATTACGTCTTTGTATTAAGTGAGAAAATTGCTGACAAAATATAGATAAAGATGTTATGAAGAAGTCTAAAATAAACTATTGGTAAAGAAACCAGAAGATGAATGTAGACAGTAAGCTGTTCTGAAAGATAACTGGCCTGCTGTCTTTAAAACTGTCAGTGTCAGTGAGGTCTGGGGAAAGGTGGAAGAACCATTTCCTTTCTATATGAAAATAGACTAAAGACATGTAAGAACAATTTAAAACATGGAATTTGATTGGATGCTAGTTAAAAAATATAGCTATAGAAGACACTTGGGAAAATTAGATTTGAATATTAAAGAGAATATTGGAGTGAGTACTAGTTTTAGGAAACTGTCATTGATTTCCTTAGATATGATAATAGTATGAGGATTATGTAGGAGAACATCCTTTTAGGAAATGTAAGGTAGGGATCAGTAGAGTGTCATGATATTTGCAACTTCCTTTCAAATGGTCCGGAATAAGATACGTTTCTGGATTTAAAACAATATGGTAAAATATTAACCATGGTTGAATCCAGGTGATAGGTATTTTGTTTTTTGGTATAAATCTTTCAATTCTTCCATATTTTTAAAAAAATGTTATAGTAAGAAGTTCAAAAAACTATTGTATATCAGAATCATTATTATTCTGACCTCAACAGAAATGTTAAATATTTACTTTTCATGGGAATTGTTCATAAATAATGTAAATATTTAGAGGATGAATATCTAAATAATGAAACAAAAGATAAGTAAATTCTTGCCTCCTTTTTTGGAGACTAGGTGGTTTCTTAACATTTGTGAACCCTGATGTTCCAAATTTCATATTTCCATCTTTCTTGAAAGCATCTGGTAATGGTGACTTTCTTTTATAGAATTTGAAGCCTTCAGAGAAGAATCTAAAGTTCTGAAGAAGGAAAAATGGAAATTATGATAGAGCCTAGAGGGAAAGAAATGAATATGTTTAATTTTGTTACAAGGGAATAAGAAATGGTGGGGAAGAGAAGACGGAGGAGATACTTTTATTCATAGGCCGTGCCTCTGCGTTCAAATGCTGGTCATTCTGATACAGAGTCCAGTGTTAATACAAGGAACCAGGACAGTTTGAAAAGGAAATGTCACATTACTGAGTTTTCAAAGGATGTCCAAATCTTATTTTTGCAAAATATGGATGTTCGTATAGTTTATTTTTGGCAAAGTATGGTTGTTTGTGAAGTTTATACAGTTAAAAGATTTCTCTAGTCATTGCAAGTTTTCTTGTCTGTACCTTTATGAGATGGGTGAATTTTCATCTCACAGACATGTGCTGATGTTGGGAGACAGTTCTCCCTGGGCCTTTTGTTCCCGTATGTTCTTGCTGGATATGCAGAGATGCAAGGCCCTTCATGGCTCTTTCTTAATAAGGGCCATTTTCCAGGGTTGCATTTGCAATGAGCAGCCTGAAGAGATGAGGGAGAAAGAGCACGTGAGCCACTGGCTGCTATGGAGCAGCGGGTTTGCAAGCTTGGTGTTTCTTGTGACGTGACCCACTGCAGGATCAAGGACCAAACACTTGCCCTGTGGGAAGTGGGGTCCAGGGAACAGACATGAATTCTGATACTGTGGCTGCTGCTTTTGCAGCAAGTAAGAAAGTCTTTCATCTCTGATGTAGGATTCTCATGTTTCCTCTAAGCATCCACAAAATTGTGACAAACTAATGTGCTAGCTTCTCAGCAGCGTAAAATGAAATCCCAGACCCTTCACAGTCCTCGATAGCCAGCATAGAATAGTTAAGCAGCAAATATTTATGTGGCAATCACTTTATTAAAAAAAAAAAAAAAACAACACTTTTTGTGCAAAGCAGTGACAGTAGCTGAAATTGCTAAACAAAATTCTATTCTAAAAATTTGCCATCTTAACTAGATAGCTAAAATTTTCTAATGTGTAAAAGAAAGGGCTGCACACTCACACAGACAATGACAAACTTGGTAGTGGGTGGCCACTTTGTTTCTAGGTCATCCACTCTCCAAAGAGGTGTATCCTCGGTCAGAAAAGAATGGACTTATGATAAGATCCCAAGATACATCCACAGAATAATCCTGTGAGTAGGAAATGCAAGGCACTATATTCCTCCAGAGGGGAGGCGGAGGGTGGGTTGGCTTTCGGTTTCTTGCCATTTTTTTTTTGGGGGGGGGGGGGTTAATTTTTCTTTTTTTTTTTATTATACTTTAAGTTTTAGCGTACATGTGCACAACATGCAGCTTTGTTACATATGTATACATGTGCTATGTTGGTGTGCTGTACCCATTAACTTGTCATTTACATTAGGTACATCTCCTAATGCTATCCCTTCCCCCTCTCCCCACCACACAATAGGCCCCGGTGTGTGATGTTCCCCTTCCTGTGTCCATGTGTTCTCATTGTTCAATTCCCACCTATGAGTGGGAAGGTGCGGTGTTTGGTTTTTTGTCCTTGCGATAGTTTGCTGAGAATGATGGCTACCAGCTTCATCCATGTCCCTACAAAGGACATGAACTCATCATTTTTTATGGCTGCATAGTATTCCATGGTGTATATGTGCCACATTGTCTTAATCCAGTCTATCGTTGTTGGACATTTCGGTTGGTTCCAAGTCTTTGCTATTGTGAATAGTGCCGCAATAAACATACGTGTGCATGTGTCTTTATAGCAGCATGATTTATAATCCTTTGGGTATATACCCAGTAATGGGATGGCTGGGTCAAATGGTATTTCTAGTTCTAAATCCCTGAGGAATCGCCACACTGACTTCCACAATGGTTGAACTAGTTTACAGTCCCACCAACAGTGTCAAAGTGTTCCTATTTCTCCACATCCTCTCCAGCACCTGTTGTTTCCTGACTTTTTAATGATGGCCATTCTAACTGGTGTGAGATGGTATCTCATTGTGGTTTTGATTTGCATTTTTCTGATGGCCATTGATGAGCATTTTTTCACGTGTGTTTTGGCTGCATAAATGTCTTCTTTTGAGAAGTGTCTGTTCATATCCTTCGCCCACTTGTTGATGGGGTTGTCATTTTTATAGAACACAGTGTGGTGATGTGTCCACAGCCATACATGTCAATGACTGGACTATTGGAAATCCTTGCTGGTGGCATCTCACAAACGTTTTCCTTTCTCTCAGTACTTTTTCTCTAAGTAATGATGCAGTTCAGGCCCTCAGCTTGTTGTTTTGTGATATGTGCCAGCCACCTGCTTCTCGAACCGTATCTTTCTCATTGGATGAACACAGAGCCAGGATGCCTGCTACACCCACATCCCCTGTGGAGGTCTCTTGACCATAGCTACTGCCGAGGGAAGAAGCCCTAGGCAGCTCCACAAACACAGTAATGACGCTGCCTCTCCAGAGCTGATCAGAGCACGCTGGGAAGCCTGAGGAAGACAGTCCGTCTGTCAGCCAGCCAGCAATCAGTGACATGGTCCAGGGGTAGCTCTATCCAAGCAGGGATGTCAATGAAGTGAAATAGGTTTCTCACGAGAATTTGCACATGAGGTAAAGGGAGAGTCAACAACACAGGCTTGTTGTCAGGTTTAAGTGAGATCATTCCCATAAGGCACTTAGCAGAGCGCTTGGCTGAAATATGGGGCTTAATAAATGTTGGGGAATTAACACTACCATTATTGTGAATAGTTGAAGCTGAAGGATACTCTGAGAGAAGGCAAAGAACAGAGAGGCCGTGGGCAAGCTGGGGCCATGAATACCCAACCGTTCGAAAGGGAGGCCAAAAGGAAATATGAGGTAGAGGTGAGATGTTGAAGAGGCAGCGTAGAGGAGTGGAATCACATGAACGAGCGTGGCACCCTCTCTGTGTCCTGCAAACTCACGCTGGCAAGAGTGTGAGGTAACAGCCCGGAGGCTGGATGACCTTCACAGTCCCCAAATTCTAACCCTCCTGCCATCTCCTAACTCCCTTATATTCCTGTTTGGGTGGCATTTCCCAGACTCCTGTGGGATCTGGACGCTTGTTTCCAATATTTGTAAGTAATTTCCACAAAATGAAATCCCTTCATTAGTATCATATCACGTGCCCTGTCCATACTGCTCTACTAGGAGTACCTGGAGTAAGCCTCGCGCCTTGTTACCAAAAAAGATACATTGACGTGCTTGCCCTTCCCAACTCACATCTTCCTGAGGTCCCCCTTTCTTGTTGGCTGGATAGAATTTATTCACACTCTCAGCTTCTCTACCATATGGCGGTGTGATGGTCAATTTTATGTGTCAACTTGACTGAGCTAAGGGACACCCAGATAGCTGATAAAATGTTATTTTTGGATGTGTCTGTGAGGGTGTTTCCAGAAGAGATTAGCATTTTCATCAGTAGACGCAGTGGAATCTACCCTCACCAATGAGAGTGGGCATCATCCAATCCCTTAGGGGGTCAAATAGAACAAAAAGGCAGAGGAAGGGCGAATTCTCTTCTTCTTGATCTTGGACATGCAACTCTCCCGTCCTGAGACATTGAAGGGCCTGGTGTTTGGGTCTTTAGACTCCTGGACTCCACCCTCGAATTCTCAGGTCTTTGACTTTGGACTTGGGGGAGTCACACCGTCATGACCCCATTGACTCCCCTGGTTCTCAGGTCTTCACACTCAGGCTGGGTCACACCACTGGCTTTCCTGGTTCTTCAGCTCGCAGATGGCAGATGATGCGACTTCTCAGCCTCTGTGATTGCGTGAGCCTGTTCCCCTAATGTATCTCCTGGTGTATATCTCTGTATCTTATTGGTTCTGTTTCTCTGGAGAACCCCAATACAGGGGGAGGAAGAGACACTTGTCCTTTATAAATGGGCAGTGTGTCACAATTCTGTGGTGATTTTCAGCTAATTTTCTGCTTTGGAACCACTGAAGAGGCTTATTGAAGACTGGAATGGAATGGAATTTTGTAATGGTAGAGCTGTCGTGTATGCCAGTTACAAGTGTTGCAGGCAGGATAGTTACTTCACAGGCAGAAGTAGTGTCTGTGTGATTCTCTGAGAAGCCCTGCCTTCCTGCCAGGCAGAAGGGTGCTGGAGCTGACTGCACGGGCCGACAGGAGCAACTGTACACCTCTCGCCAACTCCACCCTGAGTGGCATCACCTTGGGAGTTTGAAATCAGCCAAGGAGGAACTATTTTCACCCTGCATGCCCACACATCTCAACTCAGAGCTTCGGTTCCTTCCGGAGAGTTAGTCTACCAGCACACCGCTGCTAGGAAGTAGAAGAAGTGTGTTCACTTCACAGTAAACATCCTTTCAATCTACCTGGATTCCACAGGTAGATTGAAACAGGGGGATGCCTTTGACAAAAGGCTTTGTGATTACTGCTTCTGTCACAGGAACACTCAGAAGAGATGTCAGGAGGCTGGCCTCTCCGAAGTCACACAGCTGGAGTGTGGGTACCAGGTTCTGTCTAGTGGCTTTCAACATGTGTTTTCTGTCTTAAAACATCAGAGGATGACATGTACGTGCAAGAAACAGTTTCATGAGCGTTTGTTAATGTAATCACTGCAATTATATCCCTTACTCTTCAGACAAGCAAGAATAAGGGAATGTATGTGAAAGAGGTAGTCTGAAATATTCTGGTGGTTTTGTTTTTGTTTTTGTTTTTGAGATGCAGTTATGCTCTTGTCGCCCAGGCTGGAGTGCAATGGCACGATCTCTGCTCCCTGCAACCTCTGCCTCCCAAGTTCGAGCAATTCCCCTGCCTCAGCCTCTCGAGTAGCTGGAACTACAGGCATGAGCCACCATGCCCAACTAATTTTTTTGTATTTTTAGTAGAGACAGGGTTTCACCATGTTGGCCAGGCTTGTCTCAAACTCCTTACTTCAGTTGATCCTCCCCACTCAACTTCCCAAAGTGTTGGGATTACAGGCATGAGCCACCATGCCCGGCCTTTTTTTTTTTTTTTTTTGATATGGAGTTTCACTTTTGTTGCCCAGGCTGGAGTGCAATGGCACGATCTCAGCTCACTGCCACCTCCACCTCCTGAGTTCAAGCAATTCTCCTGCCTCAGCCTCCCGAGTAGTTGTGACGACAGGTGCATGCCACCATGCCCCACTAATTTTTGTATTTTTAGTAGAGACAGCTTCACCATGTTGGCCAGGCTGGTCTCGAAATCCCGGCCTCAGGTGATCCACCCACCTCTGCCTCCCAAAACTCTGAGATTACAGGCATGAGTCACTGCGCCTGGCCAATATTCTGTTTTTTAATGCAAATTATTGATAAAATTAGTCCTACATTTTTGTGGTCACAGATTACGACTGATACTGAGGTTAAGGACCATGAGTTTAGATGATATAAGGGTGAAGGGAAATTGTGCTCTGCAGGGACTCATGTTGCAATATTCTGTCTTCGGGAGCCACTCAGCTAAATATTATATATATATAAAAAAAAAGAACAACGGAACCTTCCCTGGAACACCTTAGCTCACAATGCTTTCTTTCCTCTTTATAAGGACATGTATTATATGTATTTTTGTTTATTATGGGGAAGGGCTGAGCTCTGCTTAATGGAAATATGTCTAGTATATTCCAGAGCTCATGGTTTTTTGAAATTCAAGGTCCATATTAAATTCAGTTTATTTAGAATTAGAATGTTCACCTTTATTATTTAATGTACTTCAGTTGTTGGTTTGGTTAATTTTCACACTTTTTAATATTCACACTTTGAGCTTTGCATTGTATGTCTGTGTGTGTGCATATATGTATGTGTGTATGGATGGATGTATGTCTCTGTGTCTGCGTATGTGCATGTGTGTATGGTGTATGCATCTGTATACAGGTGTGTGTGTATGGGTGTTTGTGTATGTGTGTGTGTCTGGGTATGTGTCTGTGTTTCTGTGTGTGTGTGCATCTCTGTGTCTATATGAGTGTCTGTGTATATGTGTCTTTTTTGGTGTGTGTGTGTGCCCATGTATGAGCCTGTATCTGTGTGTATGCCTGCATCTCTGTGTGTGTATGAATGTGTGTCTGTGTGTGTATCTGTCACTTTGTGTCCATGTATGTGTATGGGTGTGTGTCTGTCTGTGTCTGTGTATGAGTGTGTGTCTGTGTGTGTGCATCTCTGTGTGTATGTGTGAGTGTGTGTGTGTCTCTGTGTCTGTGTATGAGTAGGTGTGTATGTGCCTCTGTGTGTCTGTGTGTGCATGTGTGTATGTGTCTCTGTGTCTGTGTATGAGTGTGCGTGTGTGTGTGTGTCTATGTAGGTGTGCTCTGAATACACTTCTAATCTGTACCTTCTTATCCCTGTTGGGAAGCCTCTGTTTTTGCTCCACACTGACCCTGAAGCAAGGATGCAGCTCTCCTTTTCCCATAAGGAATTAATGAACTGTAATTGCGTTAAATCACGAGGAAAAACTGTGTATTTCACTAAAGATCCCCTTGAAAGATGAATGTGATTCATATCACATACCGTACAATATCTCACTTCAAAAGTTCTCTTAATTCCACTTCCAGCAAGGGTGGACTGGATTGTTTCAGACCAACCACCAGCTGAGAGCAACTAGAAAAGGTGAACACTAAGTTAAAGACCACGCAGGGGTTAGGGTGACCTGCAAATAGAGCAGCGCCAGGGACTGAAACCCAGTTTTAGATCTTCTCAATTCCTGATTGGATTAAGGTGACCTGGGACTGAGTGAGCCCCCAGCACAGTCTGCTATACGAAGCAAATACAATCCTCTTTGAACTTAAGCTGCAAGCAACAACTCTATATTGTTTACCAGACACCAGTTAAATAGAAGAAAGAAATGTTAAAAATAAAAGTACACATCAAGTGTTTGCATGTGCAAATATTCCAAATAAAAGGAAGCTGATGTATCTTGTATAAGATCAAGTAGACTTCCAAGTAAATAGGAAGCATTGGTAGAAGTAACAAGAGCCATTTCATAAAGATTAAAGCCCACTCTATGAGAAGATAGAAGAATTCTTAATTTATAGGCACCAATAACATCGTTTCAAAAAATATATAAAGATGCACCTATTTGACTAACTTGCAGCAGCTAATGTCTGCTGCCAAGGTTTCCTCTCCAGACACAAGAAAAAAGTGTTTTTTTGCCATTCCTGTCCATCAGCCTGTGGCAGCCAAGATTGAATGGAAGAGTATAGGAAATACAGAACACAGATAGGAGGTAACTGTTATAACCCAAACATAAACTTGTAAACAGTGCAAAACCTGTTTTACTCCAAAAAAGGAATCTAAAATTTGACTTTATGAAATCTCTCTCTCTCTGTCTCTCTCTCTCTATATATATATAATCTATATCAACAGAACTAAAAGGAGAAATAAATCCAAAATTGTAGTGGAAGATTTTAACAGTAATTGTGTATAATTGTTTGTTTGAGACAGGGTCTCACTCTGTCATCCAGACTGGAGTGCAGGGGCGTGATCTCAGCTCACTGCAGCCTCCACCTGCTTGGGGTCAGGTGATCCTCCCACCTCAGCCTCCCCAGTAGCCACCATGCCAGGCAATTGTTTTGTATTTCTGTAGATATGGGGTTTTGCCATGTTGCCCAGGCTGGTCTCAAACTCCTGGACTCAAGCGATCCACCCACCTCAAGTTCCCAAAGTGCTGGGACAACAGGCATGAGCCACGGTGCCTGGCCAATTATGTATAATTTTTTAGAGTCAATTTGTTTCAGAAAAAATACCACCAATTTACCTTAGAAAGATTCGAACAATGCAGTAATTGCTCTCGTAGATGTGAAATGGATTGAGAAGCTACAGTAAGTAGGACAGTATGCTACCGACACAAAGGCAGACAAACAGGCCACAAGAGTACAGTAGACAAGCCAGAAACACCTATTTGTACACGGATGTTTGGTTGCTGCAAAGTTGGTGTTGCAGATATTGGTGAAAAGATGGTTGCTATGAACTGAATCTATCTTTCCCCAAATTCGTATGTTAAGCCCCTAACTCCTAGTGTGTTGGTATTTAGGGAGAAACTAGGTTTAGATTAGGTCTTGAGGAAAGGCCCCTTGTGACAGGGTTAGTGCCCTTATAAGAAGAGGAAGGGCCGGCGCAGTGGCTCACATCTGTAATCCCAGCACTTTGGGAGGCTGAGGTGGGTGGATCAGTTGAGGTCAAGAGTTCGAGACAAGACTGTCTGACATAGTGAAACCCTGTCGCTACTAAAAATACAAAAATTAGCCGGGTGTGCTGGCACATGCCTGTAATCCCATTTACTCAGGAGGCCGAGGCAGGAGAATCGTTTGAATCCATGAGGCGGAGGTTTCAGTGAGCTGAGATCATGCCACTGCACTCCAGCCTGGGTGACAGCAAGACTCCAACTCAAAAAAAAAAAAGATGAAGACAGAGAGTTTCTCTCTCTCCCACTCTCCATGTGTACACAAAGAAGAGGGCATTTGAACACACGGGGAGTTGGCAGCCTTTGGAAAGCCAGGACAACACCCTCACAAGAACCAAAGCAGCCGGCACCTTGATCTTGGACTTCCAGGCTCCATACCTGTGAGAAATAAATGTCTGTTGATTACGCTGCCCAGTCTGTGGTGTCTTGTCATAGCAGCCTGAGCTGAGGCAATGGTCTTTTCAATAAATAGTGCAGAACCAATTGCATATCCTTACAGAAGCGAAAGACACCTGATACCGCAAGTCACACTACACATACAAAACAATTTCATGTGGACTGTAGATCTGAATATGAAAGGTAAAACAATGAAACTTCTAGGAGAGGACATAGATGCCGATTTTCATGCATCTCATCCTTGAGGATGCATCTCATCCTTTCTAACAGACAAAATAATTGCTAACCAAAAAAGTAAAAGTTACACTGTATTAAAATTAAGACCTTCTGTTAATCAAAACAGACCATTTACTGGAAGGTTTTAAATGACCCCAAACAAGCTTTGTAAGGCCAGCTAGCCCTTTAACTGTAATTGATTGTTGGGAAAAAAGTTCTTTTGAATTTGTTTTTGAATGGGTTTAGCTTCTGTTCTAGCTTTCTTTATTATCTCCATAAAAGATTGGAACACAAAACACTAGCTCCATAATAAAGCTTAGCAACACAGATAACACGTCATTTCCACAGCAGAGACTTGGTGATGCTAATCATTTGACAAATTACCTTGGTACAAGATTTTCCAGTTTATGTCACTTTTAATGAAGGGCAAATTTTTAAAGACCTGTTATCTATTTCTGAAAAGTAAGCCATCAGTATTATCATGAGACAAAATTACAACAAATTTAGTTCAAAAATCTCAATGAAATCAATGAAATTGATTTAAAAGCTACAGTAAATAAGACTGTGTTATTGATGCAAAGATACACAGATGGGCCATGGGAGCCCAGTAGAAAAGCCAGAAACAGATCTATTTGTCTATGGGATTGTTGCAAAGTTGGTGTTGCAGACATTGGTGAAAAGATGATTGTTGTGGGCTGAATGTCTGTGTCTTCTAAACCAAAAAGTGTCTAAGACAGGTCTCAACCAATTTAGAAATTTTGCCAAGGTTAAGAACATGCCAGGGAGACAGGTCTGTGCCTTTTTCCAAAGATGGTTTTATTTGCCATTCTGGAACTGGGCAACACTCCCATGAATAGAATCAGTGTGCCGAGGGACAAAGCAGAGGAGGTGAGCTTTATAGACAGGAAACGGGCGAAGAAAGCAGAAACAAAGAACAAAGAGTGAGTTGGTCATTTCAATCATTTTGTTTTTTCCTTGTAAGGCAGGGATTGGGAGACCAAACAATAGAAAACTAACTGATGGGCTAACATTGGGTTACTCCAGGTTAAAGATGAAAACAGAGGGACTTCAGTATCACGCTGATTGAAACTGGTCTGTTTGGGAAATCAGGATGTCTTTCCCTCATGATTTCTGGAAAGGCTGGATAATCGCTCAGTCTGGGGCCGGGCACGGTGGCTCACACCTGTAATCCCAGCACTTTGGGAGGCCGAGGCAGGCAGATCACCTGAGGTCAGGAGTTCAAAACCAGCCTGGCCAACATGGTGAAACCCCGTCTCTACTAAAAATACAAAAATTAGCCAGGCATGGTGGTGCACGCCTTTAGTCCCAGCTACTCAGGAGGCTGAGGCAGGAGAATCGCTTGAACCCGGGAGGCGGAGGTTGCAGTGAGCAGAGATCTTGCCACTGCACTCCAGCCTGGGTGACAGAGCAAGACTCTGTCTCAAAAAAAAAACACCAAAAAAAAAAAAAAAAAAAAAAAACCGACTCAGTTTGGGTTTGGTGATGTGAAACTTTAGCATGTAACTACATTTTGATTTTTAGTCTGGTCTTGGGACCTAGTGCAGAGTTTAAACCAAAACAATGGCCTCCTATAATGTTTATCTAACAGTATTGAGAAAACCTTTTCCCAAGTTGGGAATTACTGAATTTTACTGAATTTAAAATGCAATTGATTATAAGACACACTGTCATTTTACATTCCACTGCAAAGAAAAATGTTGCAATACTTTCTCATTGAGAATTTTAATTCTTATTGTAATAGATTGTTTAAATTTAATCAGAGTTTTAAAAATCATAAGTCACCCTTGTGCTGATATAGAAAGGAAAATATAGGCTCAAAAAATTCCTAAAAGTTGTTAACAGAGACCAACTATTGAGAATTCCTTTTCTGCTCAGCATTTGTGAGGTCTTTGTTTTTCCACTGGTATTTTTTGTATCCTTAAAGCACTGGTAAGCCACAGAACGCAATAATCACTCTCATAGATATGAAATTGATTTAAAAGCTGCAGTAAGTAAGACTGTGTTATTGATGCAAAGATAAACAGATGGGCCATGGGAGCTCAGTAGAAAAGCCAGAAACAGACCTATTTGTCTATGGGATTGTTGCAAAGTTGGTGTTGCAGACATTGGTGAAAAGATGATTGTTGTGGGCTGAATGTCTGTGTCTTCTAAACCAAAAAGTGTCTAAGACAGGTCTCAACCAATTTAGAAATTTTGCCAAGGTTAAGAACATGCCAGGGAGACAGGTCTGTGCCTTTTTCCAAAGATGGTTTTGAGGGCTTCATTATTTAAAGGGGAAAAGCAGGCTGGAGGGGATAGAAGGAGGGTATGGTCTCACTACTGAATCCACTTGTTCCAAGACAAAAGGAGCAGGGAGGGGAATGGCCAATTAGGTACTCGTCTAGGCTTGGTAGAGCTGCTCTTTATGCAAGATAAGGTGAACATAGAGTAGCTACCTGTGAAGATATTTAACCTTTTATCTGTGGCTCTCTGCCTGTCAACAAAAGGAAAGATAGTTTCTTGCATGACTCAACTTTCAGCTGAAGTGTTTCCTTTTGGCATCGTGAACTGGGGTCCCAAGTTTCTGTTTTGCTTTCACAGTCTTTCCCTAAATTCATATGTTAAGCCCTGAACCTCCAATGTGATGGTATTTGGAGATGGATTTTTTAAAAGAGACATTGATGCTGTGCTCTTAGACGAGCTCTGCCTATAAAGCTGGCCTGCACTCAGCACTGCTCAGGGAACATGAGTAAAGGCGTCTGGCTCAACACTGCCCCCTCCTCCCTAGGCGTTCACTGGTGGGTAAAGGTTAGACAGGAGTCATGTATTGTCTCGACATCTTTCAGCCCGCACACTACATTCTGCAAGCTGGGAGGTGATTTTTTAAAAATCGTGATAAATATGCATGATACAGAATTTATTTTAACAATTTTAAGTGTACCATTTAGTGGCATTAAGTACCACATTCATAGTGTTGTGCAGTCATCACCACCATCTCCAGAAGTTTTTCATCATCTCAAACAAACTCACTACCCGCTACCGGTAACTCCCCGTTCCTTCCTCTCCTCAGCCCCTGGCAACCACCATTCTGCTTTCTGTCTGTATGAATTTGACTACTTTAGGGACCTTATATAAGTGGAATCATACAATATTTGGGCTTTTGTGTCTGGCTTGTTTCACTTAGCATAAGGATTTTAAGGTTCATCCATGTTATAGCATGAATGAGATTTTCACTCCCTTTTAAGATAACATTTAATCATATGTATTAATATATACTATCTTTTGTTTATCTATTCTTCTGTTGATGGACATTTGGGTTGTTTCCCTCTTCAGCTATGTGAACAATGCTGCTATGAGCATTCTTTAAAGAGATGGGGTCCTGCTGTGTCACTCAGGCTGGAGTACAGTGGCGGGATCATAGCTCACTGCAACCCTGACCCTCTGGGCTCAGGTGATCCTCCTGCCTCCGCCTCCCAGAGTACCAGGGAGTACAGGCAGGTGCCACCACACCGACCTACTTTTTAAATTTTTTGTAGATACAGGATCTCCCTGTATTGCCCAAGGTGGTCTTGAACTCCTGGCTCAAGTGATCCGCCCACCTCAGCCTCCCAAAGTGTTGGGATTACAGGCATGAGCCACTGCACCTGGCCTGTGTCCCTGCTTTTAATTCTTTCAGTGTATACCAAGAAATGGGATTGCTGGATCCTATGGTAATTTTGTGTTTCACCTTTGAGGAATCACAAACGATTTTTTCCTAGCAGCTGCACCGTTTTACATCTGCACCGGTGATGCACGAAGATTCCCATTTCTCTACATCTTCACCAAAACTTTCTTTTTCTCTTTTGAAACAGCCACTCTAAAGAGTTTGAAATGGAGGACTGATCTTTTTTACATTTTTTGGCAAGGGCTTCCAGACAGCATCGTGCGATGCTGTTGAAGATAGACACATCTCAGCCTCAGAGATTAAACCTGAGCAATTATGATCTTTATTTTCTTCTTTTGCAACACTTTAGACTGGTATTTTCCTGGGTCTAAAATAGGAAGAAAGCTGCATGTGAAGCATGTTCATGCCTGACTCTGTACTAGGTGCTGCAGCAGGGACAGGAAGAGCCTCTTGCTTTTTTTAGGTGCAGGAGAAAGACAACGAGAACAAAGTCATCCTGACAGTGTCTGGCAGCCTGAGTTCTCCTTTCAGCTTTGGTCAGCTCAGAGCCCTGGAGCACCAAGTAAGGAGGAACCTCTGTGCTCTGCCAAGTGTCTTCTTTAGTCAGACCTAGGTTTTCCCAGGGTATCCTGCATTGCCCTAGAATCTGACAGTTTTGTTGTTTTACATTTAGAAAGGGTGTTCTGCTGGTGTTCCCACCCAAAGATGGAATAGGATTTCCTTACAATTAAAGCTGTTGAGGGAAAGCCTAGCAGCCTCGTGTGCTACAGGTTTGCAGGAATCTGGGTTCTGGTCCCTGGCCTTCACCAAGCAGCAGCAGGCCTGCCCCTCTGAGACCTCACTTTTTCTTCTCTGGAATATGAAGGCTTTCATTAGTTCCTCTACTCCTTCAAACATGGATTAAAGGTGTGCTGAGCTGGGGTGACACAATTCAATATGACGCAGTTCCTGGGCTCAAGCAGTCTTTTAGGTGGGAATGGATTGGGAGGATAGAATGTATAACAGATGAATCAGGGCAGTGGCTCTCGAAGTGCCATCCTGGGCCAGCAGTACCAGCAGCACGTGGGATCCTGAGAAATCCACATTCTCACTGCAGACTTGCTGCACCAGAGACTGGGGTGGGGCCCAGCAACTTGGGTTTTTACGATTTTTCTGGTGATACTGCTGCATGTTACAATTTGAGAACCACTGAATTCGATTCTGATCTGACAAACCGCAGTGCAAACGTAAGAGAGCAGGCACCGCCCCTTTGCCTCTACACTCACATTTTTTACTTTAGATTGTGTATTAAACATAAAACACATGCAATCTCCCAATTCTAGTGTTCTGAAATTCGTCTGTAGGTCTTGAAATTTAGTAACAGATTTCTGAAGACATTGCATCATAATGTCGTATAAATATGGGTGGTGGTAGAGGTAATAATCACTTCTCGTTATCCCTGGTGGTCGTGGTCTATGAAGTCACCGGAAACCATGCTATAGTGAATACGGAACCACAGCTGTAGAGGAAATACAGGGTTCGCTTCCTGTGAGCCTCCAACATTTTTGTCAGCTGATCAGTACCTAATCTTGTCTAATGTGTGTTCCTGTTTAAAGGCACCTCGTTTAATATATAGTTGTGACTTGCTGACATTGAACTCACCAACAGCACCGTCTATACCTCGTGCCTGAAAGCTGATCAACACGCATATTTCCTTCCTAAGGCACACCACAGCCTCCTGGCACTTAGGAACACTCAACAGCTTTAGCACAACACTCCAAGACCACTTTACACAGCCAGACAAAAAGCACAACAATTTGGAAAACCTGTGACAGCACTGAATAGACCCACAAAAGTGCACACTTGTTTACAGTGTGAGAGCTGAAACAAGGCAGGGTCGCCTTGTGCGACCGCAGCGGGGAGCATGCAGTTGAAGGCACTCAGATGTGTCATCGTTCTGCACATGTGCGGAGGGGCACAGAGGCACCATGCGTGTGGAGTTGAGGCTTACAGATATATTTTAGCAAGTAGGTGAATTTGCAGAGAGTGAACCAGAGAATAATAAGGATCAATTGCATCTTAATATTTCAGTTACATAAAATCTAATGTACAACAGTGGTCTAGCAATTACTACGAAGTCTTTGTTTTCTGCCGTGCTGTTTAAAAGAATAAATCAAACATTAAAAAACACATTTTAGGAAAATCTGGCCTTATTGATGTTGCAGTTTGCCCAGTCAAACTCTTCATAGAATATATTTGGATAGTTATTTTTATTTTGAAAGACGGTTTAATTATCAGAATTTTTGTAAAACAGTTTTTACATTATTCTTTTTTCACTTTTTACTAAGTATAGTAAACAAATGTGTAAAAGTAAGAAAAAAATTGGATATTAAAGAATGTCCTTGAACCCATTTGTTCAATATATTAGGTTGAAACAATGAAATTTCTGTTTCTCTGGTTCAAAATAGTATAATATGGACAATTTCATATGATTCTGCCTAATAATTACTCTCCGTGATAAATTTTAGCACTTATTTTAAAAAGTTGGGTTTCAGAACTTAGGTGTTTCATTTTGAATAATTTACCAACTCTATATTTTTCTGTATTTTTCTATAAGCTTGTGGACCTCATTGATTACCTAGGACTTTCTATGCTTTTCATACTCGTCATATTAAAAGTCTAAGTATTTTCATCTCTGTTCGGATACAACATTTATAGCAATTTTTAAATGTCCTGATCGTCTTTGCCATGTACAGCAGCTTTAGCGTCTCCGTATGGTTTGTAGAGAGCTGTGGGGGTGTGCCCTGCAGGGCTGGAGGTGGGCTGCTTGACAAGCCAGGCTGCCCACAGCCTAAGAAGGTGGCTCTGCCTTTCCGTCCACCTCTCTGTGCCCGGGTTTTCTCACTGGCAGAATGGCACTAACAGTAGTGCCCCCTTCGAAGAATGATTGTGAAGCTCAAATATACTGATCGATCTCTCTCTCTCTCTCTCTCTCTCTCTCTCAAGTGCTTAAAACAGGGCCTGGCGTGTGGTACATATTCAAGAAATGTTAGTGGATACTATGGTAGAACATATTTGTTGTGTTTAAAACAGACCAATAATGAAAGGAAATTTAACAGAAATCAGCAAATTGGATTTGAGATGAATCTTTGAAAGCTAAACTTTTAAAGCCAGACTGGACTGATCTGGATAAAGCTGTGTACCCTTGGGAATTTACTGGATGTTGCTGACCCTCTTTTTTTTTTTTCCTGTATAAAAGAGTAGCCATCTTTCACGTGGCTGAAGGTTTTGTTCATGTGGTGGTTGTGAGGTTTATGAGTAAGGTACATTGGTCTCTGGCCCTAAGTGCTTGTCAGAGCAAAAGCATACCCTATCCCTCGTGCACTTTCATATCATGACACTTTATGTTGGCCGTGCGTACCAGCTACTGTTCACTGAAATGCTGACTTCTGATTGAAACAGGATTCCCCATCTATTCTGGAATGAAAATTCAGCAAATCCTAAGTCTTGCAAAAAAGACATAAAGTATTAAAATCTGGGCAAGGATTTTTTTTTATAGTGATGAAAGAGGGGAAATGTTGACATCTGGTGGCTTTCTGATAATATTGCATGCCAACATTTCAATGTCGCATGCAGCCCTTCAATCCCAATCTAGAGCTGTATCTTGGTTTACACAGGCTATTCCTAGAACATTCTCATAAAAGAAAAATTATGTTATCGTTTAATATCATATTTATTTATTGTACTTTCCTGGACTCATTTAAAACAATGTACTTATAAATTTCACCACTTAGGTAATTTTTAAAAATTAAATAATCTATATTTTTCTATAATTTTATATAAGCTGTGGACTTCATAGTTTACCTAGCACTTTCCAAGATTTTTATGCTCTTCCCATTAAAATAATAAAACATGATATTGTTTTATTAGTCTTCTCTGAAGGAAGTTACCACTTGTAAAATATATTTAAATGTATAGAGGAGGTTAATGCAAGCATTTTTAAAACAGACTTTTTATTTTAGAGCTAGATTTACAGAAAAGCAGCTCCCTATTATTCTGGCACACATGTCACAACTAATGAACCAGTATCAATCCATTACCATTAACTAAACTCCACATTTATTCTGATTTCACCAGGGTACCGTTCAGGGTTTTTCACAGAAGCAGATCAGACAGGATGAGTTAGAGTGTGTGTCTGTGTGTGTGTGTGTGTGTGTGTGTGTGTGTGTTTGCGTATGTGAAGAGAGAGAGAGATTTTTTAAAATTGATTCACGTGACTGTGGAAGCTTGGTAAGTCCAAAATCTGCAGAGGTGACACATTATTTTGGGGGTTACGATTATATTTTAGCAAACAGGTGAATTTGCAAATAGTGAACCAGAGAATTGCAGAGATTGGATGAGGTCCACCCACATGATGGAGGGTCATCTGCTTCATGCAGGGTCCACTAAACGAGTATTAACCGTCACCACCAGTTTTCCCCAGTGCCCTTCCTCTCCTCCAGGGTCCACTTGACATTACATGGAGTTGTCACGTCTCCTCAGTGTCCTTTGGTCCGAGACAGTTTCTCAGACTTTCTTGTTTTGATGACCACGAGAGTTTAGGGGAGTTATGGTTATGTGTTTTGTAGAAGGCCTCTCCCCTGGGGTTCACCTTGTGTTTTTATCATGGTGAGACTGGGGTTTTGGGTTTGGGGAGGAAGGCCACAGAAGGGAAGTGCCGTTCTCATTGCTTCATCGCAAGGGCGCGTGTCAACATGACGCATCACGGATGGTGCCAGCCTTGACCACCTGGCTCCAGGAGTGCTTGTCAGGTTGCTCCCCTGTAAAGTCACCCCCCGCTTCCATACTGTACTCTTGGAGTCAAGTCCCACTCCAGTTGGGAGAAGAAGGTATGATGCCCGCCTCCTGGAAGGGGAGACACACACCACTGGGGTAGAGTTCTTCTGCGGGAAATGCGCCTCTTCTCCCCATTTCTTTATTTATTTATTTGTTTATTTCTATCAATATGGGCTCATAGAAATGTATTTTGTACTTTAGTTATAATCCGATAGCACATGATGTATTTTGGTACTCAGGTTGTTCCAGCTTTAGCCATTTGGGGCTCTTTCAGGTTGGCGCCTGTGACATGCTCACATTCTTTTGTTGTTTTGGTTTTTGTTTTTTTGAGCACTTTCTTACAGTCTGGCAGTACAGGATGCTCCAGGTACATTTTATATTTCCCTGCCTCAGCCCCCAAATCGGCCGCTTCTCCATGGAGCCCTGGTCCCTCTATTGGAGAATAGGGAGAATAGTATTTGGTGTGGTCTGAATGTTTGTATCCCCCAAAATTCATAGGTTGAAATCTATATCTAATGAAGTGGTGCTAAAGGTGGGGCCTTTAGCAGGTGATTAGGTCATGATTGCAAAGCCCTTGTGAATGGGATTCCTGCCCTTATGAAGGAGGCCCTGGCGGCTTCTTCACCCTTTCGGCCATGTGAAGACACAGCTGGAAGGCACCATCTAGGAAGCGTGGAGCCAGCACCAGACACTGAATCTGCTGCCACCTTGATCTTGGACTTCCCAGCCTTCAGACCTCTGGGAAATAGGTAATGGCAAAAACCGCAGTTACTTTTGCATCCACCTAATACGTTTCTATTGTTTATAAGTCACCCAGTCTATGGTATTTTGTCACAGCAGCCCAAATGGACTAGGACAGTGTTAGGAACCAAGATCTAGGCACTGGAGGTGCTCATTGCTACTGGAGACAGCTCTGTGGTATAGAGAGATGACATAGTTGTATGTATATGTTTGTATTTGCAAAGCAAGGACACAGTTCTGATATGCATAAGTTTCAGTTTACATGATACCCATGTAAAGCCAGGACTGTTCG
Organism: Symphalangus syndactylus; assembly: GCF_028878055.3. Lineage (NCBI taxonomy): Eukaryota > Metazoa > Chordata > Mammalia > Primates > Hylobatidae > Symphalangus > Symphalangus syndactylus. Next base: position 159,371,929 of record NC_072426.2, read on the forward strand.
TACTGGATAAATGTAAAAAATATGTGACTTTTGTATATTATAGTGCATAATATTAAAATGAACTGGTTAATACTCCACCTAACTTAAAGAAAACCACTCTCAATGCTTTAAATGCTGAAAAAAGGAATAATTTACAATTTATTATGTGTCTATATGCACTTTCCAAAATTTGTCTCTAATTCACACAACTCTATAAGGAAGACAGTAATATTAGCCTTGTTTTAGCTAATTTCTGCTCACAGCATTAAGTTATCAGCTCAGGATTGCATGGCTAGGGCAAGACAGAGGCAGCATGTGAAATCAGGTCAATTTTTAGAAGAGTTAGATGTTGCTTATAATTTTTGGAATATTTTATATCTTATATTACTAATTAATTTTCAGAGGGTGATCACATAATCACATATACCACTTCTTATTTTTATTTTTTGAGACAGTGTCTTGTTTTGTCACCCAGGCTGGAGTACAGTAGTGTAATCACAGCTTTCTGCAGCCTCCATCTCCTGGGCTCTAAGCGATCCTCCCACTTCAGTTTCCCAATTAGCTGTGACTACAGATCCATGTGAACACACCCAGCTTTTTTTTTTTTTTTTTTTTTTTTAATTTTTTTGTAGAGACAAGGTCTCATTATGTTGCCCAGGCTTGTCTTGAACTCCTGAGCTCAAGAGATCCTCCTGACTTGGCATCCCAAGGTGCTGAGCCACTGTGCCCGGCCTGTACCATTTCATTTTATCCTAATGAATTCGCCAAAGTAGGCTAAGGCAGATCCTGTTATTTCAGGAATTGAGGTCTCCCATTTAATGACTATAATTACTGATCCCAGGGCCCCTGCCATTAAAATGTAAAACACTTAAACAATAAGATAGAAATAGTCATGTACTTTTCAAATTAGGGTTTAAATAGTCAATGAAAGATGGAAAATCATATGGACTAAGTACAGGTAACATTGTATTAGGTTCTCCAGAGAGACAGAAGCAATAGGAGATACATGTCTACATCTATATTTATATATATCTGTATAAAGAGATTTATTACAAGGACTTAGCTCATTGATTATGGAGGCTGACAAGTCACAAGGCCTTCAAGGTGAATGGCCAAGTTGGAGATCCAGGAGAGCCAGTGAAGTAGTTCTGATCCAACTTGCCAGCATCTGTTATTTTTAAGAATAGCCATTCTGACTGATGTGAGATGGTATCTCATTGTGGCTTTGATTTGCATTTCTCTAATGATAAGTGATGTTGACCTTTGTTTTATGTGATTGTTGGCCACATGTATGTCTTCTTTTGAAAAGTGTCTGTTCATGTCCTTTGCTCACTTGTTTGTGGGTTTTTTTCTTGCAAATGTGTTTTTAAGTTCCTTACAGATACTGGATATTAGACCTTTGTTGGATGCATGAAATATGTTATCAGTGTAAAATACACACTGGATTTCAAAACTTAGTACAAAAAAATTAAAAATATCTAATTACTAATTTTTATACTGATTACATGTTAAAGTGATAATATTTTATATTAGATTAAAATATATCATTAAAATTAATTGTACCTGTTTCTTTCACTGTATAAATGTGGATACTAGAAAATTTAAAATTGTATGTATTCACATTATATTTCTACTGGGCAGTGGTGGTCTAAACCAATCCAACATGAAGATTTTATCACTTTAATCTTTAAGCAAGCAACATAGCTTTAGGTTTTGAAATTTGAGAGAGGAGACAAATGAATTAAGGAACTGTTCAGGTTTTGAACAGAAGTCATAAGAAATATAAAAGTCAAGACTTGCTGGGTTTGTGAAACTTTGACCGTCACAATCTCTCTGGGCAAAACTGAAAAATGGCCTCTGTGCAAAGATAAAATCCTAGGCAGGGGTAAAGGTGAAATCAAAGGTTTGGCTTAATAAGACATCAGATTTAGGAGTGTCTCATAGATCCCCATGATAAACAATAGGGTTTTAAAAAATCATAAGAGAATTGTCCCCCGGCAGTCTCAAAGGTGGACCAAGGGCCCATCTCCGGTCAGTGTGGTTTGTGACTAATGGATGGGGTGAACTCTGATAAAATTCAAAGAAACCCACGAGGTTCATAAGAGAACTGTATTGGCAGAGTGATGGAAGCACCACTGGCTTGAACTAAAAGAGGCACAGACTTTTGGACCCCCTTCCCCAGCCTTCCTTGGAGGAAAGCAGGCTGAGAGGCTACTCAGTTGCAAACCTAGGCCATTTCTTTTCCCTGAGGAAGTCTCGGTAGAAGCAAGAGCCCAGATGACAGAGCTAAGGACCGGGGAGAAGGCAGGAAGCAGAAGTGAGTCCTCCTCAAGGCAAGGCAGCAGGAGCCTGCTGGAACCCGCAGTGGCTGCTGCCGGCTCTGCTGCCTCTCCTGTTGGACAGGTGCCCACTGGGGCTGTCCTGACTCTGTCTCACCATTGTCGGTTGGGTGTGGATAAGACTGCTGCCTTGTCTCTTTAGTTCGCAGGTCTTCAGATGTAAAGGAAATACCCTAAGCAGAAGCCTCATCTGCACACGGACATGCTTTAGATGATGAAACTTCTGAGCATCTTGAAAGAGCTGAGTGTATCGTACATGTGTAAATGACCTGTGGCCAGAGGAGGGTTATGGCAGATTAAAGAGAGCTGTAGGTCCTTCCCATTGAGAGCTGGGGTCTATTTTCCATCTCTTTAATTCTGGACTGCTTTGATTATGGAGTACAGTGGAGGTGACACTGCCAGTTGCAGTCTTGAATAGAGCCGACGGCTTCTGCCTTGCTTTCTCGGGGCTCTAAGCTGCCATGTAGAAATTCTGACGACTTCACTGGAGCGATCACTCAGAGAAGTGTTGAAGCTGCACCAGAGAGGGCTCAACTGGGCCCAGGCTTCCAGCCACCCCCCACTGCATGGTGTAGACACATGAGTGAAGCCTTCTTAGAGCCTCCAGACCAGACCACCCTCCGCCTGTATGCCACTGAGCAACCCCACAGGGAGCAGAAGAAACACTCAACCTGCCAGAATTCCTGAATTCTGTGGATGATGAGCATAACAACATGACTGTTGATTTAATCTACATTTGGGGTGGTTTGTTATGGGGTAATAGATATCTGGGACACATTCACACATATACATCCTAGCTGTGTGACCTCGAACATGTTACTTAAGGTCTCTGACATCAGTATTTTTATCAACAAAATTGTAATAATAGTGCCTACCTACTATGGGTGTAAAATATATGTAAAATAATATATAGAAAAGTAAAAGCAGCTAGCATATGTTTGGATCTTAAATGACATTGTGTTAGATTTTTACCTTTTTTTTTTTTTTTTTTTTTTTGAGAAAAGAGTCTTGCTCTCTTGCCCAGGCTGGTCTTGAACTCTTGGGCTCTAGTGATCCTCCCATCTTGGCCTCTCAGAATGCTGCGGTTACAGGTGGGAGCCATCACATCAGGCTCCTTTCTTTTGTTTCCCTGGCATGTCCATCCTCCCGCCCGTGGCAATATAAATAATATCAGCAAGTCTGTGTGGGCTTAAGATACCAATATAAATAACATCAGCAGGTCTGTGTGGACTTAAGGTACCATCAGTTTTCCTGATAGATATGGATACACATACACATATATCACATATATACACATATACATGTATCAGGATTTAAAATCTCATTAATTTTATAACCACTTACCACTTTTATAAAAGTGGGGAGGATCCCAGTGTTCTTAGTTCAATAATGGATTACTGTTTTGTTTTTGTTTGTTTTTTTGAGACAGAGTCTCCCTCTGTCACTCAGGCTGGAGTGCAGTGGGGCAATCTCCGCCTCCCAGGTTGAAGTGATTCTCGTGCCTCAGCCTCCTGAGTAGCTGGGACCACAGGCGCGTGCCACCACAACCAGCTAATTGTTGTATTTTTAGTAGAGACTGGGGTTTCACCATGTTGGCCAGGCTGGTCTTGAACTCCTGATCTCAAGTGATCTGCCCACCTCAGCCTTCCAACGTGCTGGGATTACAAGTGTGAGCCACCCTGGCCCGACTACTGTTTTTGTTATTGGTAGTGATTTCTTGTCACCATGCTAGGGTGGCCCATCAGAAATAAACTGGGCTTTTTACCAAAAACTCGGAAAGACATAGTTTACCTCTGTAAATGCAGGATACTGGGCAGGAGAAATCGTTTGTACCTGTTGAAACTTAGATGGCCTCAGCTCTCAAAAGAGACTGGCTATGGCAGGACGGGGATGAGTGTTGTACCGGCACCCAGTGCACTGTCATTACTAAAATCCCTGTCGTGGGAAAGGCATACCTCGTGCGGTGCCCACCCTCTGAGACTCAGCTTGGAAAATGTAGTTCACCTCCGCGACCTCACCCCTTCTTCCCTTAGCATGTGAAAATGACGGCTTGGCAGTTTCACCAGCTCACAGGAGAGAGTCCAGCTGCTCTGCTCCTGATATAATCCTGGGCCTCCAAAACTGAAACGAGCACATGTTAACACAAGCGGCAGGCATGCTCTGGGTGTGCAGGAGATGCGCCGGCTTGTGTGAACCAGCAGGACAGGCGTGGAGGTGTGGAAAAGTCCATGTCTTATGTGCATGCTTAGATCTAGCATTCTTGTTGATGGAGTAATGGTTCTCGCATTGACCAGATCCGGGGCTTCATTTTTTAAACCTCATTCACCCACTCCCCACCCCAGCTTGGTGTCTGCATCCTTTGATGGGGCGGGGATAGGCGAGATGGTCCCGTGCTTCTCTGCCTTCTTCTGGTGAATTAAAATCCGATTTGGAAGAGGGAGGAGCAGCCAGCACCAGTATGTTTGCCCCCGGGCCCCAGAGACCCGGGAAGGAGTAGGGAGGCAGGGCGGTGCGCGGAAGAGTGGCCGGGGTTGGAAACCCGCTCCAGCAGGGGGGCGGGGAAGGCGCGCTTTCCCAGAGGTCGGCGCGGGCTGGGGCGGGAGCCAGTGTGTCCGGAATCGGTGGGTTCTGGGTCTGACTTCAAGAATGAAGCCGCTGACCCTCGCGGTGAGTGTTACAGCCCTTAAGGTGGCGCGTCTGGAGTTCATTCCTTCTGATGTTCGGATGTGTTCGGAGTTTCTTGCTTCTGGTGGGTTCGTGGTCTCGCTGGCTCAGGAGTGAAGCTGCAGACCTTCCGGGTGAGTGTTACAGCTCATAAAGGCAGTGTGGACCCAAAGAGTGAGCAGTAGCAAGATTTACTGTAAAGAGCAAAAGGACAAAGCTTCCACAGTGTGGAAGGGGACTCGAGTGGGTTGCCACTGCTGGTTCGGGCAGCCTGCTTTTATTCTCTTATCTGGCCCCACCCACGTCCTGCTGATTGGTAGAGCCCAGTGGTCTGTTTTGACAGGGTGCTGATTGGTGCGTTTACAATCCCTGAGCTAGACATAAAGGTTCTCCACGTCCCCATCAGATCAGTTAGATACAGAGTGTGGACACAAAAGTTCTCCAAGGCCCCACCAGAGCAGCCAGACACAGAGTGTTGATTGGTGCATTCACAGACCCTGAGCTAGACACAGGGTGCTGATTGGTGTGTTTACAATCCCTGAGCTAGACATAAAGGTTTTCCACTTCTCCACCAGACTCAGGAGCCCAGCTGGCTTCACCCAGTGGATCCTGCACCGGGGCTGCAGGTGGAGCTGCCCGCCAGTCCCGCGCCGTGCGCTCGCACTTCTCAGCCCTTGGGTGGTCGATGGGACTGGGCGCCGTGGAGCAGGGGGTGGCGCTAGTCGGGGAGGCTTGGGCGGCACAGGAACCCATGGAGTGAGTGGGAGGCTCAGGCATGGCGGGCTGCAGGTCCCGAGCCCTGCCCCGCGGGGAGGCAGCTAAGGCCTGGCGAGAAATCGAGCGCAGCGCCGGTGGGCTGGCACTGCTGGGGGACCCTGTACACCCTCCGCAGCCGCAGGCCTGGGTGCTAAGTCCCTCATTGCCCGGGGCCTGCAGGGCCGGCCGGCTGCTCTGAGTGAGGGGCCTGCCAAGCCCACGCCCCCCGGAACTCCAGCTGGCCCGCAAGCGCCGCGCGCAGCCCCGGTTCTCGCTCGCGCCTCTCCCTCCACACCTCCCTGCAAGCTGAGGGAGCCGGCTCTGGCCTTGGCCAGCCAGAAAGGCGCTCCCACAGTGCAGCGGCGGGCTGAAGGGCTCCCCAAGTGCCGCCAAAGTGGGAGCCCAGGCAGAGGAGGCACCGAGAGCGAGCGAGGGCTGTGAGGACTGCCAGCAGGCTGTCACCTCTCACCGGGATGGGCGGGCTCGGCCAGGATTAGCAGGCGGGCGAGGGCGCAGCGCAGGGAGGAGGAGGGGAGGCGGCGCCGGCGCGGGCGGGGCGGAGGATCTGGAGAGGGAAGGGGCGCGCGAGCCTCGCGGACCCCGGGCGCGCCCGGGCCGCCTGAGCTGGGCCAGCGGCGCGGCGGGCGCGGGCTTGGGCGGGCGGGGAGCCCCGGCCCCGGGGTTGCGGGGGCGCGTGACTGGCTGTCTGCGTGGGACCCGCGCGCGGTGCCTCTGCCTGACCGTGCCCGAGCCTAGCGTGGAGCCTGGCGCGGGGGCCGCGAGCACAGGCCCGGGGCTGATCGTGATCGGGTGAGTCTCATCCGGCGGCGGGGCTCGCCCTCTGGCCGCTCTGCGGGCGATGTGCACGGTGTTCTCCGCTCGCGGGCCGGCTGCGTTTGGCCCGGGCTTCCCTGCAGGCACTCGGGAAGCGTCAGGCCTGCCCCTGGCATGGCTCACGCGGAGAAGCGTTCGCCGCCAAAGGGACTCCTCCGTCACCGCGGTCGCTCCTGGGACTTGCTGGTCTTGAGTCAGGGCGGTGTGAGTGTTCCGTGTTGAGGAGCGGCTTCCCATGGCCACCCTGGAGTGCCCCTGTGTGCCACCCTGTGTGCCACCCCATCCAGAAAACCAGCCTGCATTTTAACCCCTTCAGAGTACAGTGCTTATGTCAGACAGTCCTGTCAACCAGGAATAGAAAATTTTGAAAGCTGCTGTCACTGACATCAGAATTTCTACAAAGCAGTGTGGCAGAGGTTTGTGGGCTGTCAAGAAGCAACCTAAAAAAGTGACTCTAAATGATTATTTCCCTGACAGCTGGAATGGAGCCATGGAGATTGGAACTCACCCTTAACCTCTATGCGCCAACAAATGAGTGCAATCCAGTTTAGTGACTGCACCTCAGTCCACCCTAGGAAGACCTGTCCCCAGATCAACAGCCTTGCTCTATTTAAACAGTATGGCCAGGAACTAGTGTAGAACTTGCATGTCTATGTATAGAAGCTTCATAGACATGCCACCATATTCAAGTTTTAAAATACCTGGGGGATGCATCCTGTCAGTTGTGTATGCTTTCTTAGACTGTGTAGGATATAGAACTAGTCCATAGTTTATAGGGGATTAAAGAGGTTCAACATTATGCACGAAGGACCAGAAACCAATCCTTGGTTAGAGAACAGAGAAACCAAAGAACCAAAACAAGATGTGAAAGAAAAAAAAAGAAAGAAAAAGACAAGAAAGGGATTTCGTAGGCTCTGCTGTTAATTCATGATATTAGTAACTTGTGGTACTGGAGAGACAGGCAGGTCTGTGGCCTGGGTCTTCGAAGAAACTCCGGCCCTATCTTCTTGTGCTCTTGGGCAATTACTGAGTTATGGACTTAAATTCCTGTTCACCTAGTTTTTTTGTGAATTGTGTGGTCAAGTTTGTATGTCATTACACTGAACTCTGAAGCTCAAGAAATTGCTCAAAAGGAGATACGGAGGGGAAGGGCAGAGAAGAAAAAAGGAGGAGAAATGGCGTGGAGTAGGGGAGTTTTAAGGCACCTAATTTGTAATAATTGGTGTGACTGTTACCCAGCTTCCCATTTCCCCCTGCCCTGCATCCCAAGACCTCCTGGCCTCAGCTCTGCGTCCAAGACAGTAGGATGCCCGGTCCTGGAAAGGATGTGGTGTGATGTGAAGAGACACGAGTTCCTCCGTTTTGTAAATAATTTTCTCCTTAATTTGAAAAGACCTTCCACCTTTTCCCCTGAAAAAGAGTGAATTTCCTAGAGGAGGAAATTATTCATTGAAACACACTTGCATGCGTCCCATTCTGAATTTGGCTTCCGAGTTGCACAAAAGCCGGAGGAGGAGCTAGAAGCAGGATAGGATAGGTGGTCTTGGCAGACGCTCCATTTGGAGGTGAAAACCATTTGGGGGAATACCAGCTGCCCAAAGAAGAGCTGTGACTTTTTAACGAGTAAAACGTTATCCAATAATGTCTTGAATCTGGGGAATATTTTCATGTCAGGTCACAATGTAATCCTATCTTTCAGGCATAAACATTCGAGTAATTCTATAGTGAAAATGAGTTCCGCATTTGAGTTGCTAATTTCACCTTTGCTGTTTGATTCTTTCAACAGAGGGCATCTTTTGTGTGACGAGTGTTATTTCAGGTGCTTAGATTAAAAGATGAATAAGGTGTCAAGGTCACAACAAAAAGTTAAAATGTGAAAAGATCTATATAATACAAAATGCCGTGGGAGGTCCAAAGAAACAAGAACACAGCATCTTCATAGAGTAGCAGGTGATGATGATAATAGCAGTGAGAGGACAGGTGCGGTGGCTCACGCCTGTAGTCCCAGCAGTTTTGGAGGCCAAGGCAGGAGGATCACTTGAGCCCAAGAGTTCAAGACCAGCCTGGGCAATTTAGCAACACCCCATCTCTATAAAACATTAAAAAGTTAGCCAAGCAGGGTGGTAGACACCTGTAGTCCCAGCTACTAGGGAGGCTGAAGGTGGGAGGATAACTTGAGGCCTGGAGGTCGAGATTACAGTGAGCTGTGATCCTGCCACTGCACTCTAGCCTATGGAGCAGAGCAAGACCCTGTGTCAAATAATAACATAATAATAATAGCAGTGAACAGGTAAACCCGATTTATCTGGCACTGATTAGACACTTCATATACTTTATCTACAGATGTGGACACTGAATTCAGGAGAGGAAAAGTAACTTGCTTAAAGCCTCAGTGGCAGAGCAAATTTGAACCCCCTATTATTATTCTGTAGATATGTATCATAAAAGATCAATGTTTCAGCTAATTCATCATGCTGAGTTTTAAAATTATTTCTCAATCATATATTAACTCATATACCAGTATGTTTTTCTTAGTGTTCAAAACAAATCTATTTGATGTAATTTTTAGTTGTTATTTTGTGTCATTAGTATTTGTATGTTTACCTAAAAAGTTATTGAGTCACATGTAAACAAGAAATAATTAGTGGCTTGAAAGCAACTGAAGAGGGTTAAAGGTAAAGCAGTTTGTCAGCATAAAGCATGTCCTTTATTCTTTTCTCTGGGGCCCTTTCTTTAACACCTGTATCCTCAGAGTTACCTGGTTGTCCGTAAGATATATAAGCAATAAAGAGAAGAAAAACATCATGTAATTCTATTATTCTGTCTTGCACGAGACATATCTATGGAAGGTAGATGTTCTTGCTAATCTGTACATGGTAATTACTTTGTTTTAAAAATTCCCTTTGTTGGCTGGGTGCAGTGGCTCACGCCTCTAATCCCAGCACTTTGGGAGGCCGAAGCAGGTAGATCACTTGAGATTAGGAGTTCGAGACCAGCCTGGCTAACACGGTGAAACCCTGTCTCTACTAAAAATACACAAATTAGCTGGGTGTGGTGGCAGGCACCTGTAATCCCAGCTACTCAGGAGGCTGAGGCAGGAGAATTGCTTGAACCCAGGAGGCAGAGGTTGCAGTCAGCCGCAATCAATTAGGTAGCCTTATAATTGAAAGCAACAGCAAACTTTTTAAAAATGCAGGTTAGAGTGGTGTTCTTATTAGAAATATTGAAAGTTGAAGTTTTTCCTAATTCATGACCGTATCTTATGTTAATATATGTTTTATTTGTAAGGGAAAATAAGATTTCTATTAAAGAACAGAAGTAGTTGATTATTAAACATCAGGAAGATATTTTGACTAGAGGAAGCAAATGTTTTAAGCAGTTCATTGAAAGGACATTTCAATGATTAACAGGAACTGTGCTACACCAGTTAGGCTTCATAGTTTATTTAACATCTAGATATTTCTTCTGTTTTAGTTCTTCATTAAATTTTAATATCTTCTAACTCTTGAAAACTCAGTATACCCACAAACAGCAATGCTAAATTAAAGCGAGTTAGATGTCTGTGTGTCTTCTGAGTCTAAAGAATTTGATGCTTCTTAATTAATATGGGATTAATGATTTTTTTACTGGAGGGATGGTTGGGTTTTGTAAGTCTGTTGTCCCTGGTCAAGGGACAACTGGGACCTGAAATCCCTGAAATACTGTGAACTGTTTGGGGCAGCTTTTCCTTCTCTGGCTAAGTCACAAAAAGTTGATGTTGTCTTCAGTTCACATAAAGGTGCATGTAGGTTAATGGCAACCTTGATTTTAAGAAAAATAAAAATGATAAGGTCCTAAGTCTCAGTTTCTTGAGGATATGGGGTGTGTGTGTGTGTGTGTGTGTGCGTGTGTGCATGCTCATGCACAGGTGGGTTTGGAGGGATGTGGCAGAACAAGAGGGGCAACTTTATACAAAAGAGAAATTTTAAAAGTCTTAATGAATAAAACTATATTATTACATTAGGGAGACTTTTCATGTTTTATTTCATTTCCAGAAGAGGACTGTCAGAAGGACGTAGAAGGCACAGTTTTACTGTGAGAAGCAAAGATCCTTTACCTACGCATTTTACAAGAAATGTGCAGAAAGCCATTGATAAATATACCTGGTAAGAATTCACCTCGTTCATTGCTTCAGATTACAAAATCACAAAATGCCCGTAACAAATGTGGGAAAGGAAGTTAGTGACTGGCCATGAATTTCTAAAAGTAAGATGCAGTTTTATTTTTAACCTAGTGTAAACATCACACTGTAAAAATATTTCAAAATTAGTATACTGTGAAATTAATGAATATATTTAATGAAAGAAAGAGGAAGCAGGCTCAGAAAAGTGAAGCCACTTAGCCGTCCAAGCCCTTACAGCAAATGTGATTTCTTTGCCTATGTTCATTCCTGCAGCAAATCCTTGCCATCCTTTTCCTCCAGCAGAAGCCACACACCCACAGGAGCCCACACCTCTTGGTCTGGGTCGGCCACACAAAGCTCTACCACCGGCTCGTCCACGGAGAGGGGCTCCATTTATTCCTGGAGAGATGACGTATGTCTCGGAATATTTTGGATAATCTTGTAATTACAGTTTATAGTGAAGAATTGCTTCCTTATATTCAAAATTATTTTTACCAATTATAAAAGCGTGACCTATTACATACATACATGTACATACATGTAAAAGCATGTACATGTTACATGTGAAAATAATAGATCACGGACTGTGGAGAAAAATAAAACTCCCTGGTGACCTCCTGGCCCCGCCTTAGCTGCCTGCAGTTTTCTTGTTTCCACCCTGCAGCCAGCTCTCCCGGTGTGCGCTCCCTGTGACTTCCCGGATGGTGTCCATGGCCGGAAATTCAGGACTTGAATAAGAAAAAAATGTTGGGAACAGTAAAAGCTGTGACAGCCACAGTGATTAGAGAACTCCCCGCCAGTATTCCCAGTCGGATATTTCACCTTCACCTCCTACCCCTGGGGGAGCTGTAGCCTCTGAACTGCTTTTGTCTGTGTGAGCCTGGGATTGTGGCTGGAGGAGCTCTGCTTCCACTGCCCCAGCTTGCTCGGAGCTCGCTGGCTCCACAGTCTCCTCCCTCCTCCTCCCTCCAAGGGTCTCCGAGGATCCCAGGACACAGCCCTCCTTTGTAAGGCCCACCTGGCTACAGCACCTTGGGTGTTCTGTTTTACCTCGTTTATGCTGATTTTTCTTTTTTTTTTCTTTTGCTTGCTTTCTTGCTGTCTTTCTGTCTTTCTCTTGCTCTCTCTGTCTTTCTCCCTCTCTCTTTTTTTTTTGGGGGGGACGCAGTCCCGCTCTGTCCCCAGGCTGGAGTGCAGTGGCGCAATCTCGGCTCACTGCAAGCTCCACCTCCCGGGTTCACGCCACTCTCCTGACTCAGCCTCCCGAGTAGCTGGGACTACAGGCGCCCGCCACCACGCCCGGCTAATTTTTTTGTATTTTTTAGTAGAGACGAGGTTTCACCATGGTCTTGATCTCCTGACCTCGTGATCCGCCCGCCTCGGCCTCCCAAAGTGCTGGGATTACAGGCGTGAGCCACCGTGCCCAGCCTTTTCTCTCTCTTTTTTAAGACAGAGTCTTGCTTTGTCACTCAAGCTGAAGTGAAGTGGTGCAATCTTGGCTCACTGCAACCTCTGCCTACCAGGTTCAAGCAATTCTCCTGTCTCAGCCTCCCGAGTAGCTGGGATTACAGGTGTGTGCCACCATGCCCAGCTAATTTTTGTATTTTTAGTAGAGATGGTGTTTCTCTGCTAAACTGTTGGCCAGGCTGGTTTCGAACTCCTGACCTCGTAATCCGCCCGCCTCGGCCTCCCAAGGTTTTGAGATTACAGGCATGAGCCACTGCGCCCGGCCTCTTTGCTTTCTTTAAAAGCAGTTCCCCACTCCCACTGCACATGGGAATCCGCTTCTGTCTGCAGCTGTACAGCTGTGATTCTCAGGGGAGTGGGTAGCGGAGGGGCACCGAGGGGGTCTGGAAGGGACTCAGTTCAGCACTGCTAGGAGGACCTTTCATGCACGCAGCTCCCTTACTTAGGGGCAGCTGCCTCCTTCCTCATGCTTATGCCCACTCACTGCTACCCCTCAAGCTTGCCTTCCTTGGTAGAAGGCTGAGCACCACTGCTTTACTCTCCAAATTCTAGGATTCTTTTGGTATAACATTTAATGGAATTACCAGGGAAATTCTTATAACTTCCATTAATAGAATTAAAAATACTCTAGACCCTATAATTGCTTTTCATTTCAATTTTTAAAAATGTATTACATTTTGATGGGAAATATTTGCAAAAACAACAGAATGCAAAAGATAGAGAAATGAAAGTGAGCTCTCTCCCATGCCCCAGCCACCCAGTCTCCTCCTGGGAGATAAATGTTATTATTAGTTTTCCTTTTATTTGTATTTTGAAAGAAATAATTCAACTCCCCTGTAATCTGGGAATCTGTTTTATTATCAATTTGAGAGAGGAGCTAATGCAGAAAATGACAAATAGCATTCTATGAAAATCAGCCTGGACTGACCATCTGGAGACAGGTATGTCTGACTGAATACACTTTGCCCTGTGAACTGTGCAAATTCCGGTGCTTCTAGAAAACCATGTGGCGGGGATCTTGCCTTGGCTCCCAGAGTTCTGGGAGAGTTACCTCCCAAATGAGACCCTCTAGGAAGGCTGAGAGGTTTTCTTATCTCGGATTCACTGCAGCCAAGTGCAAGAATCTCCTAAGGCCAGAGGAAAAATTAATACTCAGGCCTCATCCTAATGACCATACTTCTTAGGATATCTAAGGATTTTTTTTTTCCAGTTCATTGATTTAAGGAGATTAATGGCCTTTTCTACAAAAGTAATTTTCTTTTCCGTGGTATCACCAGAAGAAAAAAAATCTTGTATTTTGCAGGTATGCTTAGGTATGTCAGGCACAGCTCTGTGAGGGACATGTGGCTGCACGTGTGTGCAGACATACAGATGTGGGCGTGTCTGTGTGTCTACGCTGATGTCTGTGGCAGTATGAACACCTCTACCTATACCTCTATCTATGCAAATTCTCGAGTCTCATAACTTCCGTGGTAGAAGTTTTCTCTGTTTAACAGCAAAAGAATCTGAGGCTCAGAATGAGATGGCATTTCTCAGAAAGGTAACAGCTGGAGCACAGGTGTGTCTGACTGCAAAGCCACCTTCTTTTTACCAAGGGATGCACCTTCCTACATAGTGCGTTACAGTAAATGTATAAGTAGCATTGATCCAGAAGCCCGCACTTCTATAACTTTCAATGTCGTAACTAAGTCTGCATTTCTGTTTAGGAATTTGATGAAGCCAGTGCACAGTCAGTGCAGCGGTTACTCTGGGAGGTGGAGGAAATGTTATTTGAAGGGAAAGTGAACCCTCAGACCCAGAGTCTGCTGGCCGAATGCGGGGAGTGGACAAGAAGATCCCTCCATCTGAGGTGGGACCTTGTTGGTGGAAGTTCTCTGGGGTGGGTTTTCGAAGCGCCCACCCCGACCTGCCTCGATACAATCAGTACTTTGGTCTGAAAGCACCTGCCCAGTCAGAATATGGAGGCAGAGCACAGTCCTTCCCTGAGAGATCACTTTCCTCTTATGGTGCCTGAGGAAATACTGAGACATTCCAGTACTCAAGCGCCTTTTAATTTGTGAGAAGCAAATTCAGCCTATCCTGAGAAGGGCATTACACATATACGAATGCAAAAACGGTGGAGGCTACCTCTTAGCTTCACATTCACTGTGTGTGAGCAGCACATGTCTGTCTTCATCACAGAACACAGCGAGGGTGGGCAGAGATGATTTGCTGAACAGGCTGGATAGATGGGTCTTCCCATCTCACCCATTCCTTATGTAGGGAGGAGCATGTGTTACTTTTCATATCAAAGATGGAGAATATGGATTGGGTATGAAGGCAAGCTTTTCTTTTCTTTTCTTTTTCGATATGGAGTCTTGCTCTGTTGCCCAGGCTGGAGTGCAATGGTGTGATCTCAGCTCACTGCAAGCTCCGCCTCCTAGGTTTACGCCATCCTCCTGCCTCAGCCTCCCCAGTGGCTGGGACTACAGGCGCCCACCACCACGCCTGGCTAATTTTTTGTATTCTTAGTAGAGATGGGGTTTCACCGTGTTAGCCAGGATGGTCTTGATCTCCTGACCTCGTGATCCGCCCACCTCAGCCTCCCAAAGTGCTGGGATTACAGGCATGAGCCACCGCGCCTGGCCGAAGGCAAGCTTTTCTTTGAGTCACTCAGCCAACGTACTGGGGGACAGTTTATCAAAGTTACCTGAGTTCCTCTGGATTCTATCTGGGGAGAATCAATCAGAACACTCATGTAAATGTGGCTGGATTTCCTGGTTACATTCACTAGGTAACTTTTACAGAAATCTTGACCAACTAGGGTTTTTTTTTTTTTTTTTCTTTTCAACCCTTACTAAGCCACCTGCCCTAAAGAGTACGATATGTCCACTAGATCCTAGTTGTGGATCCTCGCTTTTCTGGGGTGATCACTCACCAACAATTCGGGACCTCAGACTTATTCTTGTCACTGCTATCTTACATCACTGATAGAAATGGAGGGAAGGTGGGAAAAGAAAAGATTGCCAGGTACATAAGCCAAGTGTGCATATTTATATATTTGTGTACTTGTTATGTTTGTGTTTAACTGTGTGTTAATATGTATGGAGAGCTTCTATGTGCCCAGTGTTGCCTTAGACACCTGAGTCTCTCATATATCATCTCCAAGCCACTCATCAGCCCTGCAAGGTAACCATTATTATCCTATTTTGCAAATGAAAGACAAACAAATGAAATTAGCCTGAGAACCTTGCCTGAGACTGAGTCAGTGGAAGAACAGTCTGGCCTAAACTCTCAAAGTCACACTTCTGTGATGCGTGATGCTTCCCACGTACCCATACACATCTTATCATACACATGCCTTCAAAATCATTGTCTCCTGCTTTTAAAATCCCCATTTTCCCTTTGTCTGATCAAAAATGTCAGTAGCTTCTCTTTGACCTTGCAGAGTATTAGGAAGACAGCTGATCCTGCCCACTGACGAAGGTGTCCAGCATTTCCAGGGCAGCACTCCTGCCTCTGCAGTCCACAGACCCCTGCTCAGTGCCTGCGGACACAGCAGCAGCATCAGAGAGTATGTTCAGATAAGTGACTCTCAAAAAGTATCGTTAGCTGTGTTTTAGTTATACTTTTTCATGTTTATCTCGTCTATAAGCCTTGGCTCCACCCAGTTTGGAAATTTAGATTCCGATGAAGGGCAGGTACAGAGAACAAGTTTTATAAGAAGCTTTTGATTCTGAATTGATGATAGGTGTATGTGTGTGTATAGAGAGAGATGTGTAATATATATATATGGAACACACATGCACATACATGGTAGTTACCTTCCACGTTTGTTCCAAAGGCACTGTGAGAGGTGGACTGGGTGCAGGATGGAACCTGCCTCACCGTGATGGATTATAAGCCTCCAGGCAGTGGCAGCAGGAGAAATGGAGCTCTGTTCTGTCATTTCTGTTCACTAGCAGATTTTGATGACTCTATGCCATTCACACATATTTGGTGTGCCATGACATAATGCAATCCTTTCACTGCAACCAAAGAGGGTACAAACTCATAGAATAGTTTAGGCTTTTAAGAAGCCCTTAAAATGTTTAATGATGCCTGTATTAAAATGTTTCTAAGGACATGAGTTTTGTCCAATATAATATTCAACCGTTTTGAGGGGGGATTCTGTACTTTACAGATAATTGAAAGATCTGCCATGATCATTTAAGCATTGCGTTCTTGGTGTTCTATAAACTCCCATGTAGAATCTGTTTTTTTCCCATAGGTTGTGCATTTCTGGCTATCAAATAGTCCCAGCAGCACTCTCAGCCTCTACCCTGCCAGGCCCTGATGACACAGGGGTTGCTGACCTAACGGCATGTTCATCCCTGGAAGAAGAGGTTTACCATGTGGATGGAAAGATTGAAGAGTATTTTGCTTTTGACAGAAAAGAGGAGTAAATAGAATCTTATTTGACATTGACCTCATAAAATAATATTAATTTATTTGACATTTATTGTTATCGTTTGCTTATAAAGTGTTTTGTGTATTTTTTACTCACCCAAAAGATTTCTGTTCTTTTGAGAGTGATGTACTCCCCAGAGCTTTTGGATTCCTAGCAGGCGGTGCACGTGCGGGAGCAGCAAAGAGGGTGTTCAGCGCCCTTGTAAAAGCAGACAAGGCTCCTCGCAGCCCTGGTGCTGGGGACTCCAGGTTCCCCAGCACTGCTGCCCAGAAGGGCCTAAGGGGAGTTCCCGCCTCTGCGCTAAATTCGTATTTTGTTCTTTTTTTTTTTTTTTTTTTTTGAGACGGAGTCTGGCTATGTCGCCCAGGCTGGAGTGCAGTGGCGCGATCTCGGCTCACTGCAAGCTCCGCCTCCCGGGTTCATGACATTCTCCTGCCTCAGCCTCCCGAGTAGCTGGGACTACAGGCGCCCGCCACCACGCCCGGCTAATTTTTTGTATTTTTTTTTTTAGTAGAGACGGGGTTTCACCGTGTTACCCAGGATGGTCTCGATCTCCTGACCTCGTGATCCTTCCGCCTCGGCCTCCCAAAGTGCTGGGATTACAGGTGTGACCCACCATGCCCGGCCTCGTATTTTGTTCTTAATCAAAAACTACAACTATTACATGATAAAAATTTGCCCCATGATTGAAAATTGGCACGTTAAAAAGTAACACTGATGAAACAAGTCTTAACACATTTAAGAAGACTGAAATCAAGCATCTTTTCTGATCTCAGTGGTACGAAACTGAAAGTCAATAACAGGAAGAAAACTAGAAAACTCACAAATATGTGTAAACTAAACAACCCGCTCCCCAACAACCAGGCAGTAGGTCAAAGAAGAAACCAAAAGGGAAATCAAAAAACATAATGAGACAAATTAAAATGGAAATACAACATATTAAAACCAAGCTTATGGGGTACAGTAGAAGCAGCTCTAAGAGGGAAGCCTATGGCAATAAACGCCTACATTGAGAAAAAAGAAATATCTGAAATAAACAACCTGACTTTATACTTGAAGGAATGAGAAAAAGAACAAACTAAGCCCTGACTTAGTAGAAGGAAGGAAATAACAAAGGTTGGAGCCGAAATAAATGAAGGGACTAGAAAAAAAAGAAAGATCAATGAAACCAAGAGTTGGTTTCTTGTTTTTGTCCCCTCCCCGCAGTTTTATTCATGTGTAAGGGACAAAAATTATATATGTTAAAAAAGAACGATGCTGTTTAACAAAGAATGTTTATTAATATATGTATACATGTACATACATGAATGTGTGTAGATAGAATTATTTTAACTCTAAGCGTTGATATTTTAGTAATTGGAGTGGGTTTTTATTCTTAGTGATGATGAATGTCTTGAACAAAAACCAGCTCAGCCTGGTAGGAAATGGCGCAAACTCGGACTTCCTCCTGTTTCCCCTCATGACTGTGTCAAAGATGCCGTGGCAGCAGAAGTGTTTGATCACGTCTGGACAAATATGGTAGAACTTCTGGAAGAGCTGATTAGAAAACACTGGGAAACTACACTCACAGGTACTTACGTGCAGAATTTGGCTTAATGAAAAGAAAAAGTCCCTGTTCCTCGGCCCTGGGCTGCTGCTCCCCAGCTTGGCCAGACCTAGAACATGACCAGTGAGAAGACAAGTGGGCATTCTGACTTCACTCACGAGTGCTCTTTAGTCCCTTCAAAAAGGACGCTATTGTTTTTTTGCGATATAAAAAATAATGCAGGGCTGGCTGGGTGCGGTGGCTCACACCTGTAATCCCAGCACTTTGGGAGACCGAGGCAGGTAGATCACCTGAGGTCAGCAGTTCAAGACCAGCCTGGCCAACATGATGAAAGCCTGTCTCTACTAAAAATACAAAAATTAGCCGGGCATGATGGCACGTGCCTGTAATCCCAGCTACTCGGGAGGCTGAGGCAGGAGAATTGCTTGAACCCAGGAGGTGGAGATTGCGCCATTGCACTCCAGCCTAGGCAACAAGAGTAAAACTCCATCTCAAAAAAAAGAAAAAAGAATGCAGGGCAGGCATGGTGACTCAGAACTTTGGGAGACCAAGGCAGGAGAATTACTTGAACCCAGAGGTTCAAGGCCAGCTCAGCTTGGGCAACATAGGAAGACCCTGTCTCTTCAAAAAATACAAATAAAAAGTTAGCCAGGCGTGGTGGCACATGCCTGTAGGCCCAGCTACTCAGGAGGCTGAGATGGGAGGACCCCTTGAGCTCAGGTATTCAATATTAAAAGTGAGCTATGATCGCGCCACTGCACTCCATCCTGGGCAACAAAGTGAGACCATCTCCCCCCAAAAAATAACAATGCATATGCAGTCTGGAAAACACACAAATACACAAGAACAAGGCTAGAAGTCATGTTTTTTGTTATAGTAAAAATAATTTACCTAAGTACTCTCTAATAATGAGATATTTGTTTTTAAATGTTCATGACATTATCTGTAATGTGAAATGTAAACATAGCTAATTGAATAATCCTTTAGTCATCTTCCTTCAACATACAAAATATTCTCTAAACTTAACATTGAACAAAAACAAATCATAAAAATGTCAGTGATGGACATTAATGACCAGTTTTATTAATCCATTTGTACAATAAGGCAATAATCATGTTAACTTAAATCCTGTTCTTTTTCCAGTATTTAAGGAATTAGTTGGGCTTTATCATGTGCTGAGAATCTGTACTGCCCACTGTGTAATCTGCTTCTCCACGCACTGCAACCACAGTTACAGCAGCCAGTTGCTCCCCACGGGTCTCTGTCCTCCGTAGTAACGTGCATAGTGGCCGTAGCATGGACTCGTGGTAGCTCAAGCACAAATATTCTCTTTCAAGAGTGAATTTTAAGTATTTGTATTAGATAATCTGATGTTTCTTGTAATATTGATTCTTCTGTTGACACAGAAGGGAAGAAACAGAGAGAAACATTGAAAGTAGCTGGAAACAGATTTCCGCACGTCCTCATTCCACACGCTCGCGCTGATGGAGCCAGTGTCCCCCCGTCCGGAAGCTCCGAGGCTCACAGCATCTCCCTGGCTTCTCATCTGAACCCACCCCAGGTCGGTGCTTTCACACCCTTCTCCCTCTTGCCTTCATTCTGTGTGTCTGTCACCTCCGTTTGTCGGGAGTGCCATTCTATTAAACTGTAGCACTGAGATATCTGGGGCTGCTTTCCACGCTGCCCGCAGGGGGGTCCATGCAGGCTTTCCATGGTAACTTAAAGGGAAACCTTCACAGTGTCACAATGCCTGGAGCCCTTGACGTCCCGCCCATGAAGGATGTGCTCAAGTTCCTTGCAGTAGGAGCCCCCGCAGGCAGCACCAGCCTTGGCCTCCAGATGGAGCAGTATATCCACAAAAGCACCAGTGATGGCATCTCTGTCATAAATCTGAAGGGACCTGGGAAAAGCTGCTGCTGGCAGCTCGTGCGATTGCTGCTGTTGAACCCTGCTGAGGTCCCTGTCGTGCTCCAGGAACACTGGCCGGCGGGCTGTGCTGAAGTTCACTGCTGCCATTGGAGCCACTGCAGCTGCCGGCCGCTTCTCTCCTGGAACCTTCACTCGCCAGATCCAGGCAGCCTTCTGGGAGCCATGTTACGGATGGCGGTTAGGGATCCCAGGCGACCACTAGCCTCTCAGAGAGGCGTCTTGGCTAACCCACCTCCCATTGCACTGTGAAACACAGATTCTCCTCTGTGCTATGTGGAAGTCAGCATCCCGTGCAACAACGGAGCTCGCTCAGTGGGCCTGAAGGGGTGGCTGCTGGCTCAGGGAGTTCTGGGTATGCGTGGCACCACCCCCCAGGAACACCCGTGGGAGTCCACGCCTGACCTCTGCTTCTGCAGAGACCCTGAACAGATTGAGGGGGAAGAGCAGCCTCCTGCTGATGCAGCTGTGGCCAAGGTGGAGTTTCAGGGGAATGGACTGCCTCAGTGCCTGCTGAGCATTGCCGCCCAGCCTGAGGCTGCAGACCCAGCCCCTGTGTGCACGGCCGTTCAGCCCGAGGCTGCAGACCCAGCCCCTGTGCATACTACTGCTCAGCCCAAGGGTGCAGACCCAGCCCCTGCACGCACTGCTGCCCAGCCTGAGGCTGCAGACTGCTCTGAAGGTGCAGGTACCCCCTGTGCCTATTCAGCAAGTCCCTACTGCAGACTGGAGCACTCAGCCTGCCAGGCAAGCCTGTTCTGCAGCTCCCAAAGCTCAGGCCCCTGAATGAGGAGGATCAACCACTGAGTGGTCTCAAGCTGTTCTTCCACAGGCCACCAGCAAGATGGAAATAAGGCTGATGGAAAATAAACATCAGTGTCTATTTAAAACAATGATATTCGGGTCTGTTTGCAACATGATTATTTCATGAAGTTTGACAGAATTACCACATGGCACTGCTTCGAGATGTGAAGCTGTTTTCTACATTTTGGGAGATAAAAAAAATGCTTTCCCCTAATATTTCCAGCTAGTTTGAAAATTATAAATGTTCTCCTTTCTTTCCACCAAAGTGATAAAAGAACCAGTGAGTATACATTGGGCTTACTCAGCATTTATTGCTTGTAGTTGAGGCGTTTTGAGGAGATACAGAGATGAATGCTAGTGATACAAAAGCCATGACGCAGTGTCAGGTGCAATACATTCTGTGAGGGCCGCGCAAAAAAACAAAAACAAAAAAAACCTTGTAGAATAATCAGAGAGAGAGAGGGGGATTGGTCTTTTACATTGGACGTAAAATTTGAGCAGAAACATGAAGGAATGAGCAAGGCTCTTGTGGCAGAGGACTCTGGGTGGGCCATTTCAGGCCAAGCACAGGCGTGGATGCATAAAACATGGGGCCTGTTTGGGGGCCGTGACTGGGCTGAGCTTAGGGGATAAGAAACTGGGAACCACAGCATAGTGGCAAGAACAGGGGATTAGGAATCGCGAGGCCTGAGAGGAGTATTCTTCTGGACACGCTGTTTAACTTTTCTGAACTTTAGTGTCCTTAGCTTATAATGAGATTATTATCTTGTCCAGGGGATTATTGTGAGGATAAAATCATAGAAATACCTGAGAGCTCCTCCCACAGGGTCCAGCACATACTGAGCGCTTAATACATTTTTCTTGAATGGCATTTTTATTGAAAGATCTGGTAGCAGGTGAGGCTGGAAAGGACACCCTTGTTCACGCGAGGCCTGTAGTGGTGCCAAGGAGGTTGTTTCCACCGCCCACCTTGTGTGGGGGAGCAGAGAACACGGATAAGGCAGGATTCCTAGTCCTCAGCTACACAGAATTCACAATAGAGCTGGAGGGAGTCCAGCCATGCTAAACAACACACACACCACACCACTCATACACACACACACACTAGACACACCACACACACCACTCACACACACACACACTAGACACACCACACACACCACTCACACACACACACTAGACACACCACACACACCACTCACACGCACACACTAGACACACCACACACACCACTCACACACACACACACTAGACACACCACACACACCACTCACACTGCACACATTCCCCCCCACACACCCCACACAAACACCACACACCATACACCACACACACACCACACACCAAACACATACCACATACACACAAACTACACACACACCACACACACATGCACACCTCCCCACACGGGAGGCAGTCTAGCTGATAGCAGAGTGAAGCTTGCATATATAGACTACTAGTTCTGAGCTTGACATCTTCATTTAATACTCCATGATTTTAAATCAGTCCCTGTTTCTCAAAACCTCAATTTCTTGATTTATGAAGTAGGAAGCTGTGAGATTAAAGGAGATAAAACATTTCGTATAGTGTCTGGTGTAGAGTGGACATTCAATAAGTGTTACCTTTTATTATAATCAGATGCTAATTATCTATTAATAGTATATATAATCCTTTGTAATTAGATTTTTGTGTAATTTTCTAATTAGATGTAATATTTTATAGTTAGATTATATATATTTTATAATTAGATGTGTTTTGGATCATAAGTGCTCTAGGGGTCAGAGGAAAAATGTACTTTTCACAGAGTAGGGTAAGATATGAACCAAGCCCTAAATGATAGGTGTGATTTGTTAAGATGAGAAAAGAAGGGAGGCTCTTCAAAGCAAAAGCAAAACTGGGCACCTGGCGTGGGAGCATCTAAACCAACGATCTTCGTGAGGCTGAAGGGACACAGGCCTGAGCAGAATCTGTGCTTCAGGGAGCAGTGGGGAGAACAGAGCGTCTCAGAGGCTTGTTTCACTTATTGTATTTTTTTGGTCTCTTTAAACTGCTCTGACAAGTTCAATACAATATTTCCCACTTTAAAAAAAATAGGCAGTATGAATATCACAAAAAGAGCAGTGGATGAACCTTTACATATCAGGCAAAATAAACAGACCTGAAAAATATGGAAATTCTAGAAGCTGAGACATTTTTTAAATAGCTGTTTTGTTTTTATAATTACTTTGTTTGGATAAATGTTAAAAAAAAAATGGACAGCAAAGTTAACAGAATAAAAATAGAGCCTGTTTTGAAATACTCAAGGTGTTCTAGTGGTAATTATGAAAGCTCTCAAGTTGTTCTTCTACATATGATCGTGGTTGCCACATCTGTTCATGAACTAGAACAGAATTCCAGTCCCGGAAATCCTGTTCTCCCGAATCTAAATATTGTTATTTAAAAAAATTTTAATTTTACTTTAAGTACTGGGATACATGTGCAGAATGTGCAGGTTTGTCACACAGGTATACATGTGCCATGGTGGCTTGCTGCACCTGTCAACCTGTCATCTAGGGAAATATTACTTTAAATCCTAGTTGGTCATATTGTGGGACTGAAGAGGGAGTTGAGAATTACTTAGCCCTTAGCTCACGCTTTCTGGCATCTCATTTAATTCTCACAATGGCTCTGTGAAGTAGGTATGATTTTTCCCCAATGTAAAGATGAGGCCATTAAAGGTCCAAGAACAAAGTAAGCTTTCCAGAATTACCAATCAGGAAGCAGTTAGAGCTGGGATTCAGACTGAAGCTTTCAAGGGCCCAGGCCATCTCACTGCTTCTGAGAAGAGAACCCAGGCAAGTGTGGAGAGAAGGAGAGGTGAGGTCCCAGGCAAGCAGGCCAGTGAGGAGCTGTGATGCCCGGCCTGTGCTTCTCCCCGTTCTCTCTCTGCCTTCCTCACCCTGAGGTTACCAGAGGCTGATACACGTTGACCACACCAGGGCTCCCTTGCCCTCCAACCTTTGGGCTCTCAGAGCATGGGGGGAGACTGAAGCACGGCTCTGCTTCCCTGCAGCCTCCCTGCCAGGTCACCCTGGGCTGGTGGTGTTCCTACCCCGTGCAACTACCCTCTCCGGGTGCAGGAACCTCTCCCTCACTTCTGGCCACTTTGGGCCAGGTGTGCTGAATGTCCCCACTGTTAGGAGCCTTGGGGAATTAACCAATTCGTTGTTAATGTCTCAGCCGACATCTTTATAAAATATCTCCCCTTTATTAGTTTTTCCTCCAGTTAGCTGGTGAGTGTGCTGGGTGTTTCCTGCTCATTTCAGACAAGCATCAGTCATTAGAACGGCACTGGGCATTTGTAATTCTTTTTTTTTTTTTTTTTTTTTTTTTTTTTACTGTTCTCAGATTCATCGCTTCTCCAGCAGTTTTTATAGTGACATGAATGGTGTCATGACAATTCAAGCAAAACCGCTTCAACGGAGACCTACCTATTTTGCCGACAGAACACAGTACGTATCAGAATTAATAGTAGTTACCCAGCCTCTTCCCTGTGCTGCAAACACTGGAGCACTGAAGATTGCAGGGGATGTGAGATCACGAAAGTCCCATTTAATCCCGTGCTTCAGATGTGCCTGAGCGCATCTGGAAGAGCAAAAACAGACCCTTCAGTACCAGCCACAAAACAGTTATTATCGTGTATTTGGTTGGGAGAGATGGGGAAAGGGGAATGTAGTCCTGAAATTCTTAATCTTGTGGGCTTGACTGTTTGATTACTAACAGTGAAAACCTTAGCTCTCTTCCTGTGGATGATTCTTCACTGAAACAGAAACGGAAACGATGGGTCTTTTCATTCATTCAACCGGTACTTCGGAGTATGTTCTAGGTGCCAGACTGTTCCAGACAGTGCTCAGCTAAGCACAGACAGGTGCGTTCCCTGTTATCACAGCACTTGCAGCTGAGTAGCTCATAGGATTTCCTTCCCAGGAATGAGAAGGAGGACAAAGCATCGGGTGGAGGGGCAGGTGCTCTCTCCTCCGCACGGCACAGACCGGGACGGGCCTCAGACACTCATGGATTACCACCTTCTGCAAAGAAAACACCAGTGCCCTGGAGGCTGCCTTCTCTTGCTTCAGATTCACAGAGACTAAAAACCCCCAACATCTATACTGACGAAGTTCTTCGGGGGAGAAAACTGTGAGTCTCCTTTCTTTCATAGTAAACCAAAGGTCACACAGGACCTAGATGCTTCTCAGTTAGGGTTTATGGATCATCCTGGACAAAGCATCCTCTATCTAGTTTTACATAAACACTTTTCTAATAAGTTCATTGAGTATTTAACATTCTGCTTGCTCCAGTGGTCTACTTAGCTGTATCCTAGGACACAAGGTCAGGCAATGTCCCTGTCACACAGGCGGAATGAGCCTCTGGTGGTGGGGTGACCTTGGGTGGATTTCAGTGGCCTCATCTGTGAAAGGAATAATTAGCTAATGCCTTTCAATTACATAATTAATACTTTTTAAGGGGAGGCTTAAATAAAATAATGTATATAAAATGCTATAAAAATAAAAGGACTATATCCCTATCGGATTATCTTTAAGGATGCATTTTTCTCTACCTGGGAGTTTCAGCAAAGCTGTTGATTGCAGGGATTCACATCCCGTCATGGCCTCGTTAGAAAGGTGCTTATCTCTTGCCCTCCAGCTAACTTACCAGTATCGGCCAATACTTACATTGATAATAACAGCTAATGTTTATTGATTGCTTTCTTTGTTATCAGCACCAGGTAAATGAATTACATTTATGATCTTATTTATTCGCCACCACAAAACTTTATATGGTTGGGACTCACACTATCCCAAATCTGAGATGAGGAAACAGGCTAAGCCTGCCAGAGGTCATCCCCGCCAGGAAGAGGCCCAGCTGGACACACCCACAAGTGCTCTCAGGCTTCAGAGACCACCCACTGGACCCCCGGCCTGCAGGGGAGCCATTATCAGGAGCTGAGCTCAGGACTGGGCGGCTGCCAACGCTTACCTGGCACCCGGACTTTTTCCAGATGCAGTCATAACCCCCCTTTCAGCTTTTTAATTGGTGATTGTTTCTTTCACAGTTTGGGACTGATGTTTCCAGCTGTGTTGGGTCTGCTGTGCTGATTCCTTTGAGATCCCTCCCCTTCCTCCGCCTCGCTTCCCCCCATGCCAGTCAGCAGCACACGGTGCCAGTCAGCAGCACATGGCAGGCTTTCTCCTCCTGCCCCAGCCTACCTGGGCCCCCCATCACACCTTCATCAAATAGAAACCCATTTATGTTTCCTACTGAGATACATTCAGATGCCACCAACTGTACAAATCCCTCTGTGTTCTGACCCCTCCCTCCCTGTGGGCTGGTGATTTTTCAGCTTTTTATTATTGCCACTCTGAGGAGCCCTTTTGGACCATTCTTCCCAATTGCTCTCCCTACACATGGAATTGTAGTTCCACAGACAGCCTGTTTGTCTGTGTACATAGCTGTGCTCTACACATACGAGGGAAGCTGTGGCTTCAGAGGGGCCAGTGCCTACCCCCTTTGGTGATGCTACCTCACCTGTGTCCCCCGGCTTCTCACCCGCCTGGATTCTCACCTGCCAGTCTCACTTTCCCTCTGACTCCCACACACACCAGCTCTGCATCTTCTCACCTCCATCCTCTGTCTTTCACTTGTATTGAGATAACATTTTCCCCTAGTTATCAGAGTGCTGTAAGTTCCCTGGGGAGCATCTGGATAATACCACACATAGCAGAAATCAAAGACCTCCTGTATGCCCCTCACACAGAAACATCGAAATCATAGCTCTTGGCAGATTTCCGGTCACTTGCCAGTTCTCCATGTACCTGGGTGATCGGTGACATGATGTTGTGTTGCAGGCCGACTGGCGTGGACCACATGGCTTCCCCGCTGGTTCAAACATCACGGAGCAGGTTCCCCCCGATAGGCACGGAGACCAGGGAGCAGAATACAGCAGTTCCTGGATGCCGCCGTGTTTGTGTAAGACAGATTTCATTCTATTTCAGTGGACCATTTAGGTTCTATATTGGAAAACAAACAAAAACAACCTTGGCACTTCCAAGTGAAATTAGTAACATGACATCTGAGTAGCTGTCCTCAAATGCCTTCATAATCTGTTTCCAGAAAGTAAATGAATGGCTTGTGAGAATCTACAGGGAGTGAGAGGCTTAATTCACCGTTTTGTGAAATAAAAGCATGCTTGAACTAAATGAGAAATTCCAGGTGTCGAGGAAATCTCTGATAGGATAGTGGAGCAAAGGGGAGAGCATGAGATTTGGTCAGGAGACAGGCAGGTCCGCGTGGATCCTGCCACAGAAACTCTCTTCTATGACTTGGTACAAGTCACTTTAATCTCCCTGAGCCTTAGTGTTCTCTATAAAAGGGATTAATGATTCTTACCTCTAGAGAATTGTTAGAAGGACGAAATGAACTCATAGGCGTTAAATAATTCCTGACGTGAAATTATGAGCTCAGTAAATTATGACCCTGGTCATCTTTATCAGTCATTTTTGCAGCTAACCTTTGCCATGTCTATTGCAGTGGAGGGCAATACCTTCTGCAGTCAGACTCCCCTCAGCCAGGCAGTCACACAGGTCTGGGGGAGTGTGCTGTTGCCAGCATGCATATCCAGGCGGCCCCCAGGTTTCCAGCCACCCCTCACTCCACTCTCACACAAGTAACTTGTCTCTATTCACTTTATACGACACAGAAGGACCGCTGTTGTAGGAACATAAAGACATAGTGAGAGAAAAACCCTACCTGGGGCCAGGTTTCCTCCTGCATGCCCTGTGCCACCTTGAGCCCAGCACTGGAACCCATTCCCAGAAGGCAAGAGTTGCAAAGTGTTCATGTTTAACCTTAGAATAACATCATTTTACAAAAGGCAGCCGAGCGCAGTGGCTCATGCCTGTAATCCCAGGTGGATCACGAGGGCAAGTGTTCGAGACCAGCCTGGCCAACATAGTGAAACCTCATCTCTACTAAAAATACAAAAAAATTACCTGGATGTGGTGGCACGTGCCTGTAATCCTCGCTACTCGGGAGACTGAGGCAGGAGAATCGCTTGAACCCAGGAGGTCAAGGTTGCAGTGAGCCGCAATCATGCCGTTGTACTCCAGCCTGGGTGACAGAGCAAGACTGTTAAAAAAAAAAAAAAGCAAAAATCACATTAAAAAGCCTGCTACTTCACAAATGCAGAATTACATTCTCTTAAGGTTTTTTATCTCTCTTCCCCTATTATGACACTATCATTTTATCAGATTTAATAGTGCAGTTACATAATCAAAATATATTTCATCAGGTATTTATCCTTAGGAGACCTGATCCTTAGTAATGTCTAACTAAAAGTTTCTAAATAGATGAGTGAACGATTGAGCATGTAGAGATTTTCTTTTGTGTTTTTAAGGATTGCATTTATTTTAAACAAGAATATACTATCCTTCATCTAGTACAGAGGAAGGCATCTACAAAACCGTGTGGCAAGTACCATGCCTGACGGTATAGAACGATCGCGTCTTCGAGAAAGAACCGCTCCCCTGGAACAGCTGTCAAGGCCCAGCACAACCCACACATTCCGGGTGGGTTCTCTGTTTCCTGTAACTTTAATTTTGAAAAACATTTGAAAAAAATGAAACTTGTCCCTGATTTTATTTTTCTTCCAGCAGTCAGATACGCCTCGAAAAAGTTCATTGACACAAATGGAATTTGCTGCTCACACATGGACAGGTCAAAGTATTTTGACAGGTCAGCTTTTCTCCATATATAAATAAAGTGATGCAGTAAGTGAGATTTCAAGTTTCAGACAGTGAAATGGGAGATGATCTACCTTGATAAGCCTATTTTGCTCATGTAGGAGGGAATAGCAAATGTTTGGGGCCTGCGGCCTGACCTCAGAAACCTCAATCACAGAGCACATCTGCACAGACTCACCTGCTGTGAGGTCACTTACCTCCACTCACTCACCTGCTGTGAGGTCAAGAAGAGGGGAATGTCCAAAAGCTCTCAATGAACTGGGGGCCTCACTCTAAAAAAAAAAAAAATGCTGTCTTAGGAGAAGTCAGTACCTCTGTTTGCTACAGAGTTTTCATGCTCTATTTCTAAGTGAAACTGTACTCTTAGATTCTCTTTGAAAATCTAATGATAAAAATGCTTGAGAAAATTAACACAGATTTGTTAATTATAACACAAGGTTTTACAGATGAATAGGTATTCTCAGCCTGGTATGTTGTTCGCAGGATATTCTAGTTTGAATACAGGCCAGTGATGTTTCCACTTCCAGAGCAGTCACCAACACTGTTTTCAAGGCGGTAGTGTGGCCTCATCATGAGGTGTGCCGCTCTGGAGTCTGATGTTGGATTTCCACCCTCGCTCTGCCACCGGCTGTGCAACCCTAGGAATGTCCCAACCTCTCTGGCCCTCAGCTTCCTCTTTTATAACAAGCTGGGTAGATAAAATAATTATTGGAAATCTGAAAAGGATCTAGCTAGATACCAGGCATATATTGCTCAAAAATTATGAATTATGAACCATTTGTATTATAAACAATCTGAAATTTCAGGGATAGTTTATTGTTTTACGGGGAATTTTAAACATATAATTCTAAAAATAAATTTCGTAAAATGTAAGCGTTGTGTAACACAGATCTATCGCTGTTCACATCAACCCTGTTGTCGTCCTGTAGCATAGTGATGTCAGAGATTCTTCAGCTCTTTAAAGTTTTGCTCCTGTGCTAATAGCTCTGGGCTGCTGTGCCTTTTGGTTGCTTTTCTTGTTGTATGTTCCTTAGCAGCATTAGCGGTCATTCTCATGTCAACAGCTCGTTCTCTAAAAAGCAGCCATGCTACATGGTTAGGTGTTGCTTTTTTTTTTTTTGAAACGAAGTCTCGCTGCGATGCCCAGGCTAGTGCAGTGGTGCAATCTCAGCTCACCGCAACCTCCACCTCCCAGGCTCAAGCGATTCTCCTGCCACAGCTCCCCGAGTAGCTGGGATTACAGGCACATGCCACGATGCCTGGCTAATTTTTGTATTTTCAGTAGAGATGAGGTTTTACCATATTGGCCAGGCTGGTCTCAAGCTCCTGACCTCAGGTAATCCACCCATCTTGGCCTCCCAAAGTGCTGGGATTACAGGTATGAGCCACTGCGCCCGGCCCAGGTGTTGCTTTTAACACAATTGTAGATGCTTGGGGGGAAGTAGGTGCCCAACTTAGCTTATCAATCATGGATGGTATATCAAGTGCTCACTCTGTGCCAAGGTGCTGTGCCAAAGGCTGGGATTCAAGCAGCAGGGGTGTTTCCATCTGTGCCTGAGGGAGCATTGAGCCTGGCAGGCAGGCTGGAAAAGGCTGTGAGAGGGGTGAGCAGGACCACCTGGCTCCCCCGTCAGGTGGCTGGAGGGTGCAGAGGCTTCCTGGAGGAGGTGACCATCACAAGGGATGTGAGAGAGAGGGAGTGAGTGCTGACAGACCATGCTGTGGATGGCTAGCAGCAGGTGGTGATGAGAGAGGGAACTGGGGAAATTCTGACCAGTTCGCTTTTGGGGATGCTGACTGCAGCATGCCGAGTGGAGGCGTCCGGGAGGTAGTTGGGGCACACATAAGTAGAGGTTTGGGGTGGGAATTGGGTTCTGAATTTGTTTTAAATCTCACTGTTAATCATTGACCAAATGCTAAGTCAGTGTATTCTCTTATCAATAACTTTTTTTGCTTTAAAATATGCTAGTCATTGTTTCTACAATTATAAAAATAATACATTATCAAAATAGACAACTTACAAAACACAAAAATCCACCAAGGAAAACACAGCCAAGGCCCCTGATGTCACCATGTAGAGAGAACGTGGCTCAAAGGCGCGAGCTGTGATGTCGGTGCGATGAGGCGCGTGCCCCGTGCAGACGTCCCCAGGCCCCAGGTGAGGCTGCAGGTGAGGCGTGCGCGGCCTCACACGTGGATTAGAGCTTGGGAGCAGGAGGCCTAAGTCTTCTCCCTCAAAAACGGAAAGCTCTTTCTTTCCTCCTGAGCACTGTGTCAACGTCAGCCCAGCACGCTGCTCACTCAGGGAGTCAACGTCAGCCCAGCACGCTGCTCACACAGGGAGTCAACGTCAGCCCAGCACGCTGCTCACACAGGGAGTCAACGTCAGCCCAGCACGCTGCTCACACAGGGAGTCAACGTCAGCCCAGCACGCTGCTCACACAGGGAGTCAACGTCAGCCCAGCACGCTGCTCACACAGGGAGTCAACGTCAGCCCAGCACGCTGCTCACACAGGGAGTCGCCTCTCTGGCCACCAGCTTAGGCAGCACACCACGATCTAATAGGACATTCAGGAATGAATTAAAAACCAGAGTGGATTCATGGTGACACTTTCGGCATATCACTCACTGCTTTCTGGAAGAGGAGGTGGGGGTAGAGCCGGTATCGGGGGACTGCAGTGATCCCCCACTGGGGGTGCCCACAGGAGTTACATTAACATGTGCAATCACATATGGCCACTTAACTCATGCAGGACTCAGGGAACAGTCCACGCCAGTCATCTGCACCTCACTGCCTCTTAACTGCCTACCCAAGACAAAAGAGCTATTAGAAGGGAGAATGCAGCCAACCAAACGCACGGCTCCAAGAGGTTTTGCATCTATAACGACAAGCTAACATTTAGTTCTTTGGCTCAGAATATTTCCCTTCCTTAACCATTTTTTAATGCTTCAAAGCTCATCCCCATTTGGGGAGTGGGAAGGGTATGTCCAGACCCCCTCAGGGTCAGGCTGGCTTTTCTTTCTTTCCACCAGGTGCACAGGCACATTGGCTACAGGGCACTCCCTGGAGCACCATGCAGCTCCACATGGCCTGTGCAGTCTGGAAGGGAGGGCAGAGATGCCCAGGGCTGTAGGTGCCGGCCTGTGCATTCCGGAGGAGGCCATGCCTGGTGGTCGTGAGAGACACGGGCCTTGGCACGGAAGTCCTAGTTCTGCTGCTGGGTGCTGTGAGACCAGGCATTGCCTGTGGGTCTCAGCTTCCGTATCTGTAAAATGGGAATAACACCTCACTCAAGGACTCCTGAAAGGATTAAATAAAACACGGAGCAGATAACGCAGTGCCTGGTGCATAACAAGCCTCGACATATCCAAGGACTCATCCTGATCGCCCATGAGCCTATTTAAGGTCAACCCTGTCTCACTTAAAAAACAAAACAAGACTGTGCATTCAAGTTCAGGTAGGGGTGGTCCTGTCCAGGGCCAAACCCCGCCTAGAACCAGCCAGGCTTGTGCTGCTGGAGAGCACTGGCCAAGCCACCGCACTCGGGACCAGCACTGAGCAGCCTGGTGAGCTCTGAGCCCGCAGACCAGGCAGGGCCCCCGACAGGCAGGCTGTGTGCAGAGGCCCCTGGGGCACCGAGGGACAGAAAACCTCAGGCGAAGGAGGCCCTTTCACCCGCCAAAGTGGAACCTTCCCCACTGAACACCAGATCTCCCAGCCCTGTCTGACCTTCAGTCACATTTTAAACACTGAACAGAGGGACAGAGGGACCTGTGTTCCTTGATGTTTCATCTTTGTTCATCCATCGGTCGTCCTCCAAATCAAAATCTAGAAGCTTCTGCACTAATTCTGAAGTCAGGCTGAACCTTAACTCATGAACAAAACTCTTTCAATTTTCCTCTAAGTCTTCGTGGAGCTTATCATAAGCAGGATCCTCATAAAGGAATTTCTGAATCATCCCGATCAGTGATTCTAAGAACCACATCTTTCTGTGGTCCTTCTCAGTGGCACAGCTGTGCAGGAGACATTCCCATGCAAAAGCAAAGCCTTGATAGCACCCGATCTGAGGCCGGATGTTGGCTCCATGCACCATGCAGTGCTGCCTTCCTTCAGTGACGCCCACACTCCTGCCTTCCTCCTCCTTCAGTCACACCCACACTCTGCCTTCCTCCCAGCCTTCCTGACACCCTTCCCCATGTAACCCTGCATCCGGCTTCATGATGGCATCCAACACAGCCTGGTTCCCAGGGTCAGGCTCAGACGCACCGCTTCAGAGGATGAGCTCTTTCCAGGAACTCTGAGACAGCTATTATTGATGGTCAGAGGTCTTTTCTATATCTGCAGAAGTGATCGAGGGTCCATAAGAGGGATCTTCCTGTCTTTCTGAGGGTTTGTTTTCTTTTTCTCTGACAAGCAGGCACACAACCTCTTTGCTACCTTTGCGTCCAGGTCAAAAAGCACTGGGAACTACTAACGTATTATTGTTGTTATTATTATTAACTTTTATTATTTCTGTGATAGAAAAACAAAGGAGCCAAAGGGGTATTCCAGGTAGTGGGAAGGATCCCTTAAAGTACCTGACGTTGCACGTGCCCCTGGGAAGCAGGAGAGCTGCCAGGAAGTAGCGCTTCCTCAGCCTCCTGGGCCAGAACCCGCCTCTGCATGGAAGCTCCTTGCAAATCCACCAGCTCAGGAGGACACGTGGCCTGCACCTCAGCTTGATTTTGGGGGAGCACCCTTCCTTTTCCTTAAGACCCTGATAGGCAGTTTTTGCATATGACTATTTCCTAATTTATACAAAAGTGTATTGAAATATATATTTTAAAGTATTTGCATGGAATGTACAAAACAATCGTTCTGAGTGGTTGCTTTTGTAACATTTTAATGAGAATTACCTTTTGCTTGGTGTTTCCAGGTTCACAATATGTGCCTAAATCTTTTCAGAGGACAACTTTGACTTTAAAGAAGAGATTCCAAGTGACATCTTGAAACCACCTCACCAGAACCATTGGAGCACTCGTGGCCTCAGCACACTGCTTATCACTTGAAAAATGGAGGAACAAGTATTATATTTATCTGTGTGTCTGACAGTGTGAGATGTTAGACTGAGAGAAACGCAAACAAATAAACCACTTAATCTTGAACACTTTGCATTGTAAAGAGAGTGAAAGTCAAACCCACCAAGCTGCCTTGCTGAAAGCATCTCCAAGGTTCTGTGGGCTTTGCTCAGAAGACCTTGATGTGTGTTTGCAATCTGTCATTTTATCAATGATACACAAACATAATTAGCATGTGTATGTACTCACACACTAATTATGTGTAAGAATATATTATCTAGGAATATGCCATTTATAACTTTGTACTCTGACGTGTTTTCTAGTCTCATCCTATTAGTAATTCTGTCAAAATCCTAGACACTAGTAGATATTAGTATTTGAGATGATATGTCACAGTCTGAATAAGACTCAGATTGTTCTAGTCATGCTGAGTTTCTCATACATTTTTTAAAAGTGCTTCTGCCATGAACCTCTTTGAGAAATGTCAGTGGCGAAACCTCCCAAGCTAGTTTTCTTTTTCTATGTTTCATCTTCAAATTCAGACAGTTCACGTGAAGTATCCCACATTTATTGATCTTAGGGTTG
Organism: Symphalangus syndactylus; assembly: GCF_028878055.3. Classification (NCBI taxonomy): domain Eukaryota; kingdom Metazoa; phylum Chordata; class Mammalia; order Primates; family Hylobatidae; genus Symphalangus; species Symphalangus syndactylus. The sequence goes on from NC_072426.2 coordinate 159,406,256, forward strand.
AATATAAACGTAATTAAAAGCTATGGCAGGTGATGTCATCTTTATTGTTTACAGTCGAAGCTCCTCCATGGGAGGGGAGCCTCGCACCCTCCACGTGCCATCAGGAGCTGGCCTTTGCTCAGACGCCACCTCTGCAGTGACGCCTTCCCAGAGCCCTCGTCTCCCTGCGCTCTGTCCTCCTGCTCTGCCTGGCTGTTCTTCAGAGTGTGTTTCCCCACCTGACATTACTGTAGAAAATGGAGCAGAGAACGGGAAGGGGAATTGGCAGAGAGGAGGCTCCGGGCATGTCTTTCTCTTGTCCCTCTCCCCACTGTTTCTCTTGATCGTGATTCAAGTCCTTACACTCATTTTTATATTCTCAGATCTCAAATCAGCTAATTTCTTCTTTTCTATCAGATAATTGCATTTTATCAGTCTAATTATTACTAATCCAAACTGTAACTTTATAAGGCTATATATATGAGCATATTTATAAACTTAGATTTATAAACTATATACACACATAGATATATGTATCATATAAATGCATAATAAATTATTTTCAGACTATTTCTGGTAAGGAGAAGGGATCATTGCCTACTTGTAGATGTCTGAAATTTTAAAAGATGTGTTGAGACTAACATTAATGTTGTCCTTTATCACAGAGTGACCAAACAAAAATGACCCTAGAGCCTTGCCTCTGTTTGAAAATTTCTCCTTGACTTTGCTGACTCCATTTCTTTTTTCTTTTCTTTTTTTTTTTGAAACGGAGTCTGGCTCTGTCGCCCAGGCTGGAGTGCAGTGGCACGATCTCGGCTCACTACAACCTCCGCCTCCTGGGCTCAAGCGATTCTCCTGCCTCAGCCTCCTGGGTAGCTAGGATTTCAGGTGCATGCCACCACATCCAGCTAAATTTTTTTGTATTTTTAGTAGGGACAGGGTTTCACCGTGTTAGCCAGGCCGGTGTTGAACTCCTGACCTCAGGTGATCCGCCCACCTCAGCCTCCCAAAGTGCTGGGATTACAGGCGTGAGCTACCGCGCCTGGCCAGCTGACTCCGTTTCTATAGCAATGAGACACATTAGGCAGCAGCAACAGCAGTGACCACGAGGTCCATGCCTCTTTTCCATGGTCACAGCTCCATGTGTCCGGGGAAGATTGCTAATGCTTCGTTTCCTGCACAAAGCAAACCAAAGCATTTTTGAGAATTTTCTACATTATTCCTAAACATTAGCAATAGAAACTTTTAAGAGCAAATGCCAGTCTTAATTCAGCACCTCTCACACTTGAGGAATAGTTAGGTATGTGAGTAGCTGGAGCCCGTGTTATAGGGCTGCTGGTTAGGTGCTCTCTGGTGCATCATTACTGCTCAAAGCATGACCCACTTGTTCTTTCAGATCCACTCAGGGTATTTTATGTCCATTTCCAGGAGCCATCCAACTCCTTCCCTATTCAGTCCAAACTTCCTTTTTTTTTTTTTTTTTTTTTTTTTTTTAAGTTCAGGGGTACATGTGCAGGTTGTTACTTAGGTAAACTTGTGTCCTGGGAGTTTGCTGTACAGATTACTTTATCACCCAGGTGTTAAGCCTAGTATCCATTAGTAATTTTTCCTGATCCTCTCCCTCCTTCCACGCTCCACCCTTTGACAGGCCCCAGTGTGTGCTGTTCCCCTCTGTGTCCGTGTGTTCCCATCATTTAGCTCCCACTTAGAAGTGAGAATGGATGGCATTTGTTTTTCTGTTTCTGCATTAGTTTGCTAAGGATAATGACTTCCAGCTCCAGCCATGCCTCTGCAAAGGACATAATCTCGTTCTTTTTTATGAGCTCAAGCTTCGTGTAGGGAAAACACTGGATATTCAGTCTAAACTAACATTTAGGTAGGGTATCCAAGATAAAATGTTTTTTCTTTGAAAACCAGTGAATATACTTTATGGTAGCTTTACCTTGTTTGGCTCCAGAGGTTTGCAAATAAGAATCTATTATTTATATATATAGGTAAAAAAAAAAAACAAAATATTTTTTAAAAAGTGATCTTGAGTCTTCTAAACATTAAATTGGAAGATAAAGTGCCATTTTAGAGATTACATAGAGACTTGGCCCTGTCATTGATTTTACAAATGAACTTCTCATTGCACTGATTTTTACCCCTGTGTTAAAGTTAGTATTTTATTTATACATTAAATTAGATTTAGAGATTAGTAAATAATGCTTATATCAAGGATGGTGCTTTTTAAGCTAAGTAGGTAAAAATTAGGGCAGTGTTTTTATAATCTACTTTAATAAATGAGTCTTACCTTAGAATTAATGTTAAAAATTAAAAAAGAAAAATTGAACTACTTCTAAGATAGATTTTTAAATTCAACTTAGTGAATTTTACACTAATTGAATTACATTAATTAAAATGCCTGTTAGTTTATCCAAAACCAAAGAAAGAATGAAGAAATTTTAAAACAATCTAAGAAAATGTAAAATACCATAGAAAACTGCTAGATTTTGTGAATTTAATATAAAAGGAAGTATCCATATTGATATTATTCTGAACTAGATGGAATTTCTACACCGATTCAGTACATTTTTATATTATATATCATTTAGGTATTATATTTTTTATTTTCTTATAACTACAGATTATTGTGTAGGATTTTTGATTCCTTAATTTCTAATAAAATATAAAAGTGTTAAAAGTTTTCAAAAATGTGTTACATTTATAAAAGTATTTTTAGATTCCCAATTTTTGTATCATTTGTGCAAATATCTCTATTCTGCAGTTTCTAATACGTAGGTATTTATTATTTCTAACTACATAGCAAACTTTCCGCAGTAAATTCAAAGTATATGTCCATATATATTTGCCAAGCCTTTACGTAATTTATGAATACTCCATTGTAATGTTTGTCTCAGAAGATTATGCTCCTGTGTGGTAATCATCATGGATTTGATTTCATCAAACATTTATTAAGCACTTTCTTGGTGTAAGATTTTGTTCTAAGCATTATAGTGAACAAGACAGTCTTTGGCCTAAAAGAACTTAGATTCTAGTGGAGGCGACAGACTATAAACAATTAAACAAAAACATAATACAGGTCAGTTAGCAATAAGTGCTATGAAGAAACAAAGCGAGGCAAGGTGACGGAGTGGAAGGAGCTGCAACTTTCCATCGAGTGGTTGGGGAAGGCTGTGTTGCAGAGGTGGTATTTGAGCAAACCCCAAAGAAGATGAGAAAAGAAGCCTGGGAGATATCTGGGGAGAAAGAATAGTAGACAGAGCAAAAAGCATGTGCCTAAACAAGAGTCCACCTGGAATGTCTGAAGAACAGCAGAGAGGCCAGTTCATGGGATGCGCTTGGCAAGGGAGTGAATAATAGGAGCTCAGTGAGGTAACAGGAGCTGAGGGACTGAGGTCCCTTTTGGACTATGGGAAATCTGAAATCAGAAGCCACTGGAGCAGTTGAGTTTTGGGGATAGGATGATATAATCGACGAGAGATGATCATGTTTCAGTCAGATGATAGTGGTAAGGCTGATGAGAATCCTAAGACTTTGCATGTGTTTTGAAATTTGAGCCAAAAGATTTGCTGTTGGATGAGAGGTGGAGTGTGTCAACAAAAAGAATTGAGAATGCCTCCAAGGCTTTTGGCTTCACACTTGGAAGGATGGTGTTGATATTCACTGAAATTGGAAAGACTACAAGGGGAACATGTTTGGCAGCATGAGGGGCATGTTATGTGTGAGATGCCAATTAGATGCCTAAGTGGAGATATTGAGATATTTGGATATCCACACTTGGGTGTGGAGGTGAGGTATAGACTGGACGTGTAAGTTTGGGGATTATCAGCACGTAGATGCTATTTAAGAACTGAAATGGATGAGGTAACCAAGAAAATGAGTAGAGAAATGGAGGAAAAAGAAGTACTGAGCCTTGTGCCTGTTAACATCTAAAGGCCTGGGATGTGAAGGAAAACCAGCAAAGCTGCTGAGGGGAAATAAGAGTCAGGAGAATGTGGCATCCTCAAAGTGTGTGTGTTTGTGCTGTGCGGGGGGAAGTGTTTCAAGGAAGCGATAGGGACTCAAGTTGATGAGTCAATTACGATAAGGTCTGAGAATCGGACTAAAGGTTTAGCCACATGGAAGTTACTGGTGGCCTTGACAAGATCTGCTAGGTGAATGCACAAGGCGAAAGTCTGCTTGCTGTGAGTTCAGGAGAAAAGAAGACAGGAATCAAAGACAGTAGTCATGGACAAGTCTTCTAGGGAATTTTTCTGTACAGGGGAGTAGAGTAATGGGTGTGTGTGTGTGCGTGCATGCTTGTGCGTGTGTTTCCTAGTAGGGTTCATCTTGATGAATGTCTTCATTAGTCAGTATAAAAATGTTGATCCAAAAAGAAAGATAGCGGTAGTGTTCTCTGGAGGACATGCGGAGTGTATTCCCGCTGGAAAATTAAAGAAAAAGCTGACAGAGCTGCGTGAATAGTAAGTTATAATTCAGAAGCAACATTCAGAGAAGGCTCCACCTTGTGAAGGATGTCTTCAGAGTTCACAAAAAGAACATTTTGGGGGTGAAAGTTTTAGCTTAGAAGGCAAAAGATTTCAAAAATATACAGAATCAAAATGATGTTAAAAATAAATGTGGAGGCATTCTACTACTGTTTATTGAAGAATAGTTCATGTCAAACTGACCTACTGAGAACAACTATAAAAGCTATAAATGGACAAGAAACAGCTCTTTGGAGGCGCACGTGGGCACCCACATCCCCACCCACCCAACCTCCCAACACAAAGCAGCATAACTTCAGGAAACAAATTGGGAGACAACAGGAATAATACATTGAGGTGAACCCCATATTTGCTGTTTTCTTTCCCTATATCAATATATTTTAGACTAATAATGGCGCATAGAGGCCAAGAAAAAGGGATACCCTCAAAATTTGTGACAAGCTTACTCGGCTACCAAAAGGAATGATGTTGGGAAATGTCTCAGACTTTGAATTGACAAATCTTGAAGGACTCGACTCTAGGAGTGAGGGCAAGCTCAATATAGATGCGTCCTCAAAACACTAGAAGCAGAACCTAGAATCAATGAAACCTCTGTTTAGATCCAGGTTATATGCCTGTACTTTGTATGACCACCAGAAAAAGTATCCTCTTTAAAGAAATATAGCATCACCTAGAATTTCTATAATTTTTAAATACAAGGTACAGCATTCAATCTAAAATTAAGAGACAGCCCAGGATATAGGGCCAAGTGACTGAAAGTCAAGAGAGAAAACAAACAAAACTATAATGGGCCCACAGGTGATTAAAATAGTAGCACTATCAGGTACAAGCTAAGAAACAATTTGATTTGCACATTAAAAAATATATTGAAAAACATAATTTCAAGAGAACTGTAATCTGAAAAATAAACTGATATCCTAGAAATGAATAATACAATGACTCAAGAATTCACTAGCTGTGTTGAACTGCAGATTACACATAGCAGACAAGAGGCTTAGTAAACTGGAAGGCAGATCAATACACAGTATTCATTTTGAACAAGCATAAAATATAGATATTCCTTAAAAATTGTGAGGCCATGTGAAAAAATCTAATATCCATGTAATGATAGTCATAGAGGAGAAAGAGAATGGAACAATGCAGTATTGAACAGATACCGTGAAAGAATCTTCCAAAAATAGATAGAAGATATCAATGCACTAATTCAAGAAGGTATAAGAAACACAAGATAGAAAGCAAAACATACTTAGGTCCATCACAAAGTGCTAGAAACACCAAATCAAAAAGAACCAAACAGCAGTCAGAGGGAGGGGGGAAAGACTCATTATCTTCAAAGAAGCAACAAGACTAATATTTGACTTTTCAACACAAGTGATGGAAGCTGAAAGACAATATAAAAAGCATCTTTAAAGTGCTGAAAAAAATAATTGCCAACCCAGAATTTTATACATAGTGAACATATACCTCAAAAACGAGGGAGAAAGAGCAGGGTTTTCAGATAAGCCAAAATTGGGAATTAATCACCAGCAAATCTGTACTAAAGGAAATACTAACGAGAGCTCTTCACCAAGTAGGAAAATTATCCCAGAAGGAAGTACAATGATAAAAGAAGAAATAATAAACATCAGAATGGATAAATATGTGGGAAAATAGAAAAGAATACTTAGTATAAAATAATGAGTAATATAGAGTTCAGTATATATTTGGGATTAAAATATTACAGAAATAGCTTAAAGTTGGGAAGGGTTTAATTGTTGTTAAAGTGTTATAGATTTATTACATTGTTCAGGAGTACTGTTCTAAGGTAGAGTTTTGTAACCAGTGCGTATGATATAGCGAGATGAAGGCACAAAATACTATCAGGAATGAAAATGAGCATACCACTGCTGATTCTATAGATGTGAAAAAAGATAAGCATTATACTATGAATAACTTGATTTGGTAATTGAGATGAAAATTAAAACTTTTTGAAAAATATCACATCACTCAAGAAGAAACAGAAAATTTGAAAAGGGTTATGTCTATTGTAAGACTTAAATGTATTATTAAAAGCCTTGTCACAAAGACAACTTCAAGTCCTGCTGACTTCATTGGTTAATCCTTCCAAATATTTAGGGAAAAACTAATACCATTAGTAGCAATATCAAAAAGTTCTTCAGGGCTGAGCATGGTGGCTCATGCCTATAATCCCAGCACTTTGGGAGGCTGAAGCAGGAGGAGTGCTTGAGCCCAGAGGTTCGAGGTTACAGTGAGCCATGATCACACCACTGCACTCCAGCCTGGATAACAGAGTGAGACCTTGTCTCTCCAAAAAACTAACAAAATAAAAAAGTTATTCAAGATGATTGTCATTTTGTAAGGCTACCACAACCCTGATACAAAACCTAACAAGGACATTACAAAAAAAAAAAAAAGGTAAATTACAATAAAGTAACTGAGAATTGTAAAAAAAAAAAAAAAAAAAAAAAAAAAAAGCAAATTATAGGTCAATATCATCCCTGAACTCCCAAGCAAAATCAAATCAGTAATATATGAAATAGATAATACATACCATCCAAATTAAATTTATTTCAGGAATGCAAGTTTGATGTACCGTGTGAAAATCATTCAATGCAACAAATGATGTAAGGAAACAAGCATGGGATCTTCTCAACAGACGAAGAAAATGTCTTTGAAAAAAATCCATCATAAAAATTCTTAGTCAACCAGGAAGATAAGAATATCACTGTTATCTCTTCATGGGTATCTAGGGGAAAAAAACAACCACAAACTGCATACTTAGTGGTAATTTTATTCTGATTTTACTTATTCAAGAAGCTATACTTCCTGAGATCAGATAATACGAAGTGTCAGCTACCGCCACTGTTATTCATGATACAGAATATATTTTACACCCCAGCAGAGCAAGATTAAATTATTAAAGGGTCTTAAGAATTAGGAAGAAAGAAACAATTTGGTTTTTCACAGAAAACATGATTGTGTACATAGAAAATCCAAAATAATTACACACTTAAAAATACGATTTCAGCAACATCATTGAAAACAGTCAATATAAAAATTATGTGCATTTCTATATACTAACAACAATTAGATAATACAATTTATAAAAATACAATATAATAGCCTCAAAAATCAAATACCTAGGAATAAATTTAATGAAAATGAGTATATTAGAGTTCTTCAGAGCAACAGAATTATTAGGAGATATTAGATTATGTATTATAATCTAATGTATATATGGAGGGAGAGTTTTTCTTTTTTTGATTTGAGTGTATTTTATTTTATTATTATTATACTAAGTTCTAGGGTACATGTGCACAACGTGCAGGTTTGTTACATATGTATACATGTACCACGTTGGTGTGCTGCACCCATTAACTCGTCATTTACATTAGGTATATCTCCTAATGCTATCCCTCCCCCCTCCCCCCACCCCATGACAGGCCCTGGTGTGTGATGTTCCCCATCCTGTGTCCAAGTGTTCTTATTGTTCAATTCCCACCTATGAGTGAGAACATGTGGTGTTTTGGTTTCTGTCCTTGTGATAGTTTGCTCAGAATGATCGTTTCCAGCTTCATCCATGTCCCTACAAAAGACATGAAATCATCCTTTTTTATGGCTGCATAGTATTCCATGGTGTATATGTGCCACATTGTCTTAATCCAGTCTATCATTGATGGACATTTGGGTTGGTTCCAAGTCTTTGCTATTGTGAGTAGTGCCACAGTAAACATACGTGTGCATGTGTCTTTATAGCAGCATGATTTATAATCCTTTGGGTGTATACCCAGTAATGGGATGGCTGGGTCAAATGGTATTTCTAGTTCTAGATCCTTGAGGAATCACCACACTGTCTTCCACAATGGTTGAACTAGTTTACAGTCCCACCAACAGTGTAAAAGTGTTTCCTATTTCTCCACATCCTCTCCAGCACCTGTTGTTTCCTGACTTTTTAATGATCACCATTCTAACTGGTGTGAGATGGTGTCTCATTGTGGTTTTGATTTGCATTGCTCTGGTGGCCAGTGATGATGAGCATTTTTTCATGTGTCTTTTGGCTGCATAAATATCTTCTTTTGAGAAGTGTCTGTTCATATCCTGAGGAGGCAGTCTGTCTGTTCTCAGATCTCAACCTCCGTACTGGGAGAAGCACTACTTTCTTCAAAGCTCAGTTGGAAATGCCCGTCTTCTGTGTCGCTCACGCTGGGAGCTGTAGACTGGAGCCATTCCTATTTGGCCATCTTGGAACCTCGGTTTTCGAGAGTTATTTCTTTTAAGGGAAAAGGGAGCTGGCAAGTTTGAAATCAGTAAGGCAAGCTGGAAGGCTGGAAATTCAGGTAAGAGTTCAGTGTTGAGTCTGAAATCTACAGGACAAGGCAAGTAGGCTGGAAATTGTGGTAGGGTCTCTGTGTTGCCATCTTGAGGCCAGATTCTTTCTTCTTCAAAAAACCTCAGTCTTTTTTTTTTTTTTTTTTTTTTTTCAGACAGAGTTTTGCTCTTGTCACCCAGATTGGTGTGCAATGGCGCAATCTTGGCTCACTGCAACTTCCGCCTCCTGGGTTCAAACGATTCTCCTGCTTCAGCCTCCCAAGTAGCTGGGATTACAGGCATGTGCCACCACACTCGGCCAATTTTGTATTTTTAGTAGAGATGGGGTTTCACCATGTTGGCCAGGCTAGTCTTCAACTCCTGACCTCAGCTGATCCACCCACTTCAGCCTCCCAAAATGCTGGGATTACAGGCATGAGCCACTGAGCCTGGCCAAAACCTCAGTCTTTATTCTTGAGGTCTTCACTAGTTGGACGAGGCCCACTCACATTCTGGAGGGCAATCTGCTTTACCCTAAGTCTGCTGATTTAAATGTTAACCACTTCTTAAAAATACCTTGACAGCAATATCCAGATTGGTGTTTGACCACATAACCTGGCCCCATAACCAAATCGGCACACAAAATCCTTTATAGTAGGTAAGGCTTTGTCAAAGAGATCTAGAAAATGTTTCTGGGAGAAATTAACGAAGACCTAAATAAATGAAGTGATATATCATGTTCATGGATTGGAAGACTCAGTGCAGGTATTATAAAGATGTCAGTTCTCTTCAAATTGATTTTTATATTTAATTCAATCACAATTAAAATACCATCAGGGAATGTGTGTGTGTGTGTGTGTGTGTTGATATTATTCTAAAATTTATAGGGAAATACAAAGCACCCAAAATAGCAAGATAGTCTTGATGAATTTGAAAAACAACTTATATCAAGAAATATCAAGATTTATAAAATTATTAATTAAAATCATCTGTTATTGGCACACAAATGGACAAATAGCAATAGAACAGAACAGATCATATGCATGTGTACAATCCCCTGATTTATGACAAGGTGACATTCCGTGCATTGATTAAAAGACGGTCTTTTCATTAAATTGTATTGAATCCATTGAATATTCATATTTTTATTTAGAAGGGTGTTGAACTCCACTACCACATACATACACAAATACATTACAGATGCAAGTTCTTGAATCTAAATTAGAAAGGGAAGATTATGAAGCTTTTAGAAGGTTAATATAAGAGAGAATATCTGTTTTAGCTTGTGGTAGCCAAAGACTTTCTAAACAAGATGCATAAAACATTAACCATAATGAAAAAGATAAATAAACTGGACTTCATTAAACTTTAAAACATTCTTATTCATTCAAATACATCAGCAGTGGTTTGACTGTGTCCCCCAAAGTTCATGTGTTGGAAACTAATCCCCAATGCAACAGTGGTGAGAGATGGGACCATTAAGAGGTGATTAGGCCATGAGGGCTCTGCCCTCACAAATGGATTAATGCTACTATCGTGGGAGTGGGTTCCTAATTAAAGGATGAATTCAGCCCCCTTCTTCTTGCTCTCTCTCATTTACTCTTGTGCCTTTCACCTTCTGCCATGGGATGATGCAGCAGAAGGCCCTCATCAAATGTGGCTCCTCTGTCTTGGACTTCCCAGCCTCCAGAACCCTACCGGTCTATGATATTTGGTTATAGGAGCACAAAATGAACTATGACAACATCATTAAGAGGGTGATAAGGCAAACTACAGAGAGGAAGGAACTTGTAATACATAGCTGGCAAAGGATTTGTATTCATATATAATTTATTATATAATAATTGCTCATTATTTATAATTCCTACCTTCACTAAAAATCCAGACAATTACAAGGTTAAACATGGAAAATGATTTAATAGGCACTCTCTGAAATGGCCAATAATCTTTTGAAATGATGCTCACCATCCTAGGTCAGTGGGAAAATTCATACTAAAATTTCAATGCTCAGCCTAGGCAACATGGCGAAACCCTATCTCTGCTACAAATACAAAAATTAGCCTGGTGTGGTGGCATGCACCTGTAGTCCCTGCTACTCAGAGGGCTGAAGCGGGAGGATTGCTTGAGCCCGGGACGTTGAGGCTGCAGTGAGCTGAGATCATGCCACTGCACTACAGTCTGGGTGAGAGAGTGAGATCATGTCTCAAATAAATAAATAAATAAATAAATAAATAAATACATAAATAAATACTCAGTGCAGTTTTACTACAAGACCCAACTGAATGGCTTTGCGAAAAAAAAAAAAAAAAGACAATACCTAACATTAGCAAGTGTATGGAGCCACTGGAACTATCAGAGATTGCTCATGAGTGTGTAAATTGGTACAAATTTGGAAAACTGGCAAGAAGTACTAAGTCTAAATGTATGCATGCCTTATGACCTAGCAATTCCATTCCTGGGCATATTTACAGGAAGGAGAAATATGTACATATGTGTATCAAAAGATATCTACAACAGTGATCATACAAAATTCTTCACAACATAGGAAAACTGGAAATAACTGAAACATCCATTGGCAGTAAAATGAATGATAAATTATAATATATTCCAACAATGGAATAATATACAGCTGTGAAAAGGGAAAATATTACACATGGCAATATAGTCAATATAGATTGTCATAAATCAGGTGATTGTACACATACATATGATCTGTTCTATTGCTGTTTTCCATTTGTGTGCCAATTACATGATTTTAATTAATATTATAAGTCTTGATATTTCTTGGTATAAGTTATCTAACTTGTTTTTCAAATTCATCTCAACTCAGTGTTAAGAAGCCAGATATGTAGGAGTGCATGCTGGATGATTTCATGTTGTACTGCGTGATCTGGGTTGTGGTTACATGGAAGTGATGGTGTTTGTCCACGAAACTGGACGTTTGAGTGTTGTATACTTTATTTGATCCTGGTACTTGTGATTCAAAATTTCATAACAATTTCCTGCTACCCTTTATGATTTGATGTGTGTAAGTAGAGTTTGCAGATAATGTAGTTCTATACAGAGCTATGAATTTATTTTTATAATGTAAATTTTTTTGTATTAAGAATCATTCCAAGTGACAGAAAATTTGGGAAATCAAAGTATTAACATTTATAAAACCATTCTGTTGTTTATAACATATTCTGGCCATGACTTTCAAAAGCACTGATTTCTAGGGGGAGAGGGTATCAAAGAAAGACCTTGACTAAAGAAAGCTCTTTCAAGTGGGAAGGGCATCATAGAGACTGGATCTTGAGGAGGGAAAGTCAGGAGATGCCTTCCTACTCAGCTGCATAGCTCATGAAGCTAACAACCCGCAGAGTTATAAATGTTGTGGGTGGATTGCCTTCACATTGGCCTTGCAATCATCTGCTACACTGAGCACCATTACATTTCATGGTGGACATTCTAAGGTGTGACACTGTGTACTCTGCTGTCAGGAGGCTTTCCGGGGAGAAGCGTCTTGCCAAGGATTTCTTGCACTCCCAGCCACCTGACTGGTTTAGTCTGAAATTTCAGTATTCCAGGGTAGTATGAGAAAGGCCCTATCTGGTAACAAAGAAAGCATAAGAAAGATGGCTAAGGGAACAAAGGGACAAGGCTTTAATTTTGTTCTTCATCCACAGATTGCCTTCAAAATAAAGTGTCTAAGCCTGGCAGTCCAGGTCTCTTTAAGCTGGCTCCACCCTGCCCACCCACCTCATGCTGCATCTATCACTGCGTGGGACCCTGCTCAGGCAGGGGCACCTCGCTGCCCCTTGAGCTCATTTTATCCCGCCTGGCTCTGCAGCATTTCTGACCATTTCTGCCCTGGCCGAGACTCACTGCTGCCCAGAGCAATCTCCCTTCTCTGCTTCTAGAGGGGAGAGGTTGTATGTTACCCGCCTTGTTTTGTCCACAGAGGTTAGCAGAGACTGATACAGACAAACCCTTTTTCTTTCTAATTTTAGATTCAGGAGCACATGTGCAGGTTTGTTAAATTTGCCTGACGCTGAGGTTTGAGTTTCTATTGATCCCCTCACCTGAATAGGGAACAGTACCCAATACACAGTTTTTCAACCATTACTCCCCTTCCTTCCTCCCCCTTTTTTGGAATCCCCTGTGTGATGTAGACAAATTGTTTACTTGTATAGCTGTAATTAACCTTATTATAGTTCAGCCTCAACCCTTTAGAGAGGAGGAAACTAAAGCCCATGAGACTTGCTTAAAGATACTGAACATATTTATTTTTTAAAGTGTTAAAGTGATTAAACAATGTTGACGTGAATGAAATAAAAAGCGTTAAGTTCCCCATCTTCATTCCCACTCCATAGAGCTGATCAGTATTTTTACTTGCAGACATTAGTGGAGCCCTAGAGAAAGAAACCTTTTCTCCCAAACAAGGCATTACTTTACAGGACTTGTTTTGTTCACTTACTATTTCACGTCAGCACATGCAGATGACTTAAATTCAAATAGAGAAAAGCCTTAAGCATGTTTTTTTCCTGCACTAAAGAGGCCCTGCAGGTGGCTGTGGGCAACCTATGCAGTGGCTTCGAGCAAACGAACGTAATTAGTAATTAAGCAAAGCGGGCATCCAGGACATCAATTTCATCTTCCTGGCACTTTAGTAAGGGCCTGGCCTCTCGGGGAGCGACACTCCTCGCCCGGCCACTTTGTAAGAAGCATCGAGCGTGGAAAAGGGGCTGGGGGTCAGCACTGGGGCCCTCTGCCAGGAAGAGAGACTGGCGGCCAGGACACGCGTCTCCCCAGGCTGAAATGGGGCACCCTGTCGCGGTCCTTCCCTCCCTTCCCGGGCTGGGTGGCTGGTCTTGGCTCTTCTGCGAGTCCCCGGCGGTTGCGGTCTCCCGGCACCCGCTGAGCAGCCTCGCTCGCCTTCCTCTCCCACCCGCCTCTCCGTGCTCTCCGGGGCTCCAGCTTCCTCGGTCTGGTGCCTGGTGAGTATTTCGGAAAATACCTGGCTCACAACCACCTCATTTCGCTCCCAGTGTCCCCGTGCGCCAGCGGACACACACCGGTAGGTGACTTCTCTAAGGTTGTGTCCCCAAGGCCTCCCTGGATTACAGCGCCCGCTGCTCCGTGTGACCCCGCGGGAGCCAGAATGCGTTCCGCCTCCCGGGCTGCAGGTCGCGCAGGGAGCGAGCGCCGCGCGGCAGAGCTGGGCTCCGAGCCGGATGCGCCCTCCTTTCCGCTTCAGAGCAGGCTGCCCGCCCGCGGAATACCGCACGTCAGAGCGGCCTCGCAGGACCCGCAGACCAGCCCCGCCGGGCTGCCGCGGTGACTGTTCCGACGCCCCCGACCCCCCACCCCGAGGCGGCGGGAAGTGTCGCCGGCCTCCTCCCGGCCCAGCCTCCGGGCCTCCCGTGCAATCACTACGCCCTGGGACCCGGAAACCGTTTTCCGGTCTTTCGCTTTCGGCTGGCGCGGAGCCTGGAGGCCGCGGTGCTGCGTAGGCTGGGCCGGGCGCAGGAACAGCCCCGTGGCGCCCTCCCTGGCCGCCGCCCAGGCGGAAAACGTCGTTCCGGGGACCTGGCGACCCCGCAGCGGGGAGCGCGCCAGGTCCGTGCGGGGAAGGGGGCGGTGTGCGGCCGGCACCGCCTCGCACCACGCCCCCGCGGGCCCGCACTTGCCCAGAGTGGACCCCGCGGCCGCCAGCCAGGGCGATGGCGGGGCTCTGGCTGGGGCTTGTGTGGCAGAAGCTGCTGCTCTGGGGCGCGGCGAGTGCCCTGTCCCTGGCCGGCGCCAGTCTGGTCCTGAGCCTGCTGCAGAGGGTGGCGAACTACGCGCGGAAATGGCAGCAGATGCGGCCCATCCCCACGGTGGCCCGCGCCTACCCACTGGTGGGCCACGCGCTGCTGATGAAGCGGGACGGGCGAGGTAAGGGCCGGCGCCCCTCCTGGAGCGTAACGGGGTCCACAACCCCATCCCCACCCTCCGATCGGCCAGGAACCCGCTGCTTGTGGCGCTGGCCGCAGGAGAGAGGAGCCTGTCACCCTTTGGAGAATGCACTCCCAGTTCTATTCGTTGCCCCTTGGCACCCGCCGACACTGCTAGTGCCCCATCCCAAAGTGAGCATTTTCTTTGTGTGTAGCACCAGATGCGGTATTTCCAAACCGCTGCCCTCGGTCTTTTCCCACCTCACCGCTGCTCAGCTCTCAAAGCCCTGCCTTTTCCTCCTGCCTTGGCTTGGGAAGCCTTAGCAACAGAAGCTCCCTGGGAGCACAAAGCGGTTTTAAACTGGCCAACACCTTAACGCTTAGAGCCGCCCTCCTCTGGCTGCCACTTTGGAAAATAAGAGACTAGAGATTAATTGGAGGCTTCCTCCCAGCATCACAAGACTTGACTGCTACTTCAGTTCCCTCTTGACAACTTCATATTTTAGCCCTTTAAAGGAGGTTACATAATAACAATTAAGAGATGGCAGGGCCTTCAGGCAGACTTCTTTGGAGGGTTTCAAACGCCTTGTTTATTAAAGAGTGAATTTTTTAGTTAAAATCATGTTTTAAAACAGAGATAGACATTTTATTGATGGAAAAAAATCACGTTAAGTTAGAAAGCTCTCAGAAGTACCTGGTATTTACAACCCCCCGTCAGGGAGGGCGAACTTGATCTCAGCGTTTTATTTTCATCAGGGATTAAATTGAGGTACCCAGAACTGAAAAGATTTGCCCAAAATGGCATATTTTGAAATTGGCCCAGACCAGAATCCAGTTTCCTCTGGGATTATTTGTTAGTAATCATTTTACAGGTTGAGCATTAACTAACTACAAAGCTTGAAGGACTCTTTCTCATTTTCACTTGTTTTCTCTAATAAAAATAATGATGTCATTTCAACTTCACAAGATGAGGCCTCATGGAAGAGTGTTTACCAAAATATTAAAAATACTTTGACAGAAAAAAATCAAGCGAACTCTTTGCCAACCAAATATCATCATGAGTGATGTAACAAGTAATCCAACACAGATATGAAAATCACATTGGTAAAAATCATCTCAGTTAATTCTAAAAGCAGAGCTAACCACCCCTTTTGTCCTAAGGCTTTATGGTATTAAAAAATAAATTGTACAAAAATATAGATTTCCCCCTATCCCTTACCCCTGGAAAGTAACATACTGAAGTCTCATCATATTCTTTTGGGGATTCCAGTAATTAAAATCTCTAGTGAATAAAGACCTGTTTCAAAACAACCTGTGAGCTGATTGGACTATTTAAAGTAATTCTCCTTGCAGTCACTTTGAGAGTGAAGACAATGGCGAATACTGTCTTTTACAAAGGGACTTTTTATTCCACCAACAAATTCTGGATTTTGGCATCAGGAAAACCACTGTTCAATTTCCAACACTATAATATCCAAGTTGTTTGAGAAATTATTTAAAACTCTTTAACTTATAGGGTTTTTTTCTCCTTTACTTGTTAAAGTGACTATATTACAGAGTTACTTTAAGGATTACATTTATTGCATGCAAAGTTTCTAGATCACTGTCTGGAAGTTGGTTAGAGTAAGTTCTTTAGTTGTCAATCAAGCATTTATTAAGGCCCTGTTTTGTGCCCAGTGTTGACCTCAACAAAGTTGGGGATATCAGAATATTCTAAGATACACTCGCTGTTCTCAAGAATCTTGTCTTTCACATACAAGAGGTGTTGCCTTTCATTTTGTGGCTAATGTCCAAACGCTGGCCTCAGCCATTTCACCTTGAAGATTGCAGTTGGCTTCCAACTGGCTTCATGTCTGCCTTCCCCGGCTACTCCCAGCTGTTGGCCCTGCTGCCTTAGAACCACAGATGGAGACCTCCCTGTCCCCTCTGTCAGACCAGACCAGGGCAGGCAGTATATTTGCATGACACAGGATGATTGACACTGATGATTTCACCCAGCTCCGTTCATAGCAATTTTGACAAATGCTTCATGTGAGAGACATTTGGAAGCAGCATAGTGTATGGTGAAGTCCTGGAGTCTCGGTACAAGCCAGGTTCCACTGTTTACTAGCTTTGTGATATTGGGCAGTCGTTAGAAAGAATGCCTGTTCTGGGACATCAAAACCTAACAATTATTATTCTCTAATAGCTAACATGCATTATATGTGTTTATTTGCTGTGGCAAATACTATTTTGAAAAAAACTTTAGACTTACAGAAAAGTTGGAATATTACAGACAGTTCACACATGCTCTCTACCTGGTTTCCTCTAACAGTAACACATTACAGAATTAGTACATTTATCAAAATGAGAAAACAAACATTTGTCCAATACTGGTCACAACTTTCTCATCTTGATTGAATTTAAAATTTGATGTTTTTCCCCAGAATTTTTTCAGCAGATCATTAAGTACACAGAGGAATACCGCCACATGCCACTGCTGAAGCTCTGGGTCGGGCCAGTGCCCATGGTGGCCCTTTATAATGCAGAAAATGTGGAGGTGGGTACGTGTGAATATGATCAGTATTGTACTGTGTATCTGACAGTGTAAGAATCTCATCAGAATCAATATAATGTGTCCTTATATTTCAACCATTTCAGTGCAAAAAACATTCCATTAAGTATTTTAGACTATATAGGTGCAATTTAATGCTTTCCAGGTTTGCCTGAATCCTGGGAGATTAACATTCTCCAGATATAAGTGCACAACTGCTATCAGGTCCCGTTATATTTATTCTTTTTTTGAAAGGATCTCGTTTTTTAGAAACATAAATAAATTATTCTGCAAGGCGAGCACTTGTTATCCACCAGACACTATTTTAAGACTTCAAAAATATATGACTAATAAAATATGTTTCCCTCAAGTTGCTCAGGGTCTCATATCAATGATAAACTTAGTCCAAAGTTAAACGACAATGCAAATTTGATATTTATGGGATAAATATTACAAACCCATGCTATTGAAATTAGTCCTCCAAAAAGTTGTAGTCCTTTTACTTGTTGAAAGGTCTGGGGAAATTATCTTGTAGTATGGTGAGAAAAGGATTTGGGTCAGGAAATAAAGATGGGGCAAACAGAGCTGCTCTTCATTGACCAAAATTAAAGACCGAATTTCCTAGGAAGTAGTGCCAGGACATGTCTTTCTAATTATGGTGAAAATGCTGGAGTTTCTCATGCTTCTCCAGAATCCTGGCTCAGAGAAGACAGCGAGAAGGGCAGACAGGATTTCTGCCGCTGTTGGCCTAGTGTTAATAGAAGTTGGTGTGGTGGATGCAGATGGAGATCTGTCCAGAGTAGGGGACTTGAGCACGAAGCCTGGTGAGCACCCTGTGCTCAGCCCTAGACCCCATCCCTCCTCCCACTTCACGTGGACTCTGGGTGATCCGATCATACTCACGGCTTCCATCGCTGCCTCTATGCTGGGGACACGCAAAACAGGCATCTCCAGCTCAGGCCTTATATTGGCTGTCTCATTTGCTTTCAGACCACAGCACCTGAATGCCTCAAAGTTAACATCACCTGAAAAGACACCCATGATTTCCATCTCCCCAGATGCGCTCACCCTCCAGATTCGCCTCCTCCCCACCTCACTGTCCCCCTCCCCCCATTAAATAACTCCACTTGGTTCCTGGTTTATGGCGGGAACCAGAGAATCATCTGGGACATCTTTCTTTCCCCCAACTCCATTGAGTCCCCAAAACTGAATGCCAGTTTTATGTTCAAAACTCTAATTGAATGTCTTTGAGGCACAGGACTGAAAATGAACCACGGAGAAAATAAATGTTGTGAGTGTCCTAAAAACTAGCTGTATTCTAGCCAGTATTCCTTTAATTACAGGAAGGTTGTTTGATGTCTGTATGTCTCTAAAGTATGTTTTTCTCTTCCTAAGGTAATTTTAACTAGTTCAAAGCAAATTGACAAATCCTCTATGTACAAGTTTTTGGAACCATGGCTTGGCCTAGGACTTCTTACAAGGTACGCCAGCGCACCTTCGTAAAGCTGTCTATAGAAATGGTTACTTCTACGTGCAACTTGTTATTTCAAGAATTAACATAGGGTAGCTTTTTCTGTAGCAGGACTGTGCTCTCAGAAAGGAGGAGAAAAGCTGGAAAGGAAGGTCCAGCTGGCAGCTGGCCTTTGCCCGCCAAGAGGCCAACAGTCCAGGTGAACAGTTATCTTCAGCCTTGGTATTCAATAGCGACTGTCGCCAGTGTTCAGGAAGACTCAGGAGGTCCTGATGGATGGGAGTGGACGGGATGGAGGACACAGTAAAGCAAAGGAGTGTCTGGAGCAGGGAAATCTTGAAAATCCAATAAAAAAGATGGTCAGCCCCAGAAAAGTACAGTGAGCTGGTATCTAGAAACAAGGCTCCATCCTCTGAGAGAGGGCCCCACAGAGCAAGGCAGGAGCCTAGTAGGGACTTTGGAGAACTGGAGAGGGGAGAGATCAAGGTGGAACCACGGAGCCTGAGGATCATCTGAGGACCGAAGTATTGATGGAAGGAGAAACAAATTTATTATTAGAAACTCGGAACTAAGAAATTGAGAAAAATTCTTAAATTTTTCAATTTTATGAATGCTATTTTAAACATTAATATTATAGAACAATGTCCAAAATAGTCATATTTTGTAACTATAGATGAATATTTTATAGATATGTGTATATCTTTGCCATTCTGCCAAAAGCATTTGAGAACCTGTAGATGAAGCTGTTTCAGGAGAATTTTGTTGACTTGCTATATTTATGCTTTCCTCATTTTGGATGTTACTTTTCTCTTTCTCTCTCTTCTGTATATATATTTTTTGTAACCACATATTTTATTTCTAGTACTGGAAACAAATGGCGCTCCAGGAGAAAGATGTTAACGCCCACTTTCCATTTTACCATTCTGGAAGATTTCTTAGATATCATGAATGAACAAGCAAATATATTGGTTAAGAAACTGGAAAAACACGTTAACCAAGAAGCATTTAACTGCTTTTTTTACATCACTCTTTGTGCCTTAGATATCATCTGTGGTGAGTCTCATCGATCTGTTTCTAAATTTATGGCATAAAGAGAAAATGGCCCAAATAGGAAATCACACTCCACCGGGAAGGCAAATGGGGGGACGGGAACGGGTGACGGGCTCTTTAGCGCGGTTCTACTGCCGCGTTGGACTTCTGAGGAGCAGCAGCCATGCCCAGGGCTGTGAGTGGGGCAGGCACGGAGCAACTGCCCAGGGAGGCGAAGGGAGGGAAGAACAGGAACAGGGAGTAGAAGTGGACCGTACAAGAGAAGAGGGTAAAGGGAGGAAGAAGAATTCTGAAATATACAAGGACAAAGCAGGATGTACGTCTTTAGTGTCTGCCGCTGCAAAATAAACACGAGATAACGAACGTGCGTGAATTGAATGGTTGCTTCTCACCCGTATTTTATAGAAACAGCTATGGGGAAGAATATTGGTGCTCAAAGTAATGATGATTCCGAGTATGTCCGTGCAGTTTATAGGTAAATGGAGTCCTTTCAGTTATTTTTAAAAATTATTATTGATTTAGGCTTTAAAAATTATTGCTAACAATTTCTGTGTTGTATCTTTTTATGGTTTCAAAATTAAACATTAAACTAGAAGTTAACCTCATCATGTTAGCATGTGTTTAAGCAGTAAAGGTTATGTAAATTATGGCACATCTAGATTATGCAGTAATTTAAAATGATTATTCTCTAACATTGAGATTACATTATATTGTACATAATGATGCTTACATTATGATGCTGAGAAAAGAAAGATATAAACAGTTTTCTGTACCATGATAATTGTTATATTTAAAAATTATTCATAGAAAAACACTAGCAGATACTATAACAAAATGTTAGCAGTGGTTCTCATTGTCTCGTGTATGTGTTTCTCATTCTTGTGCTTTCCTTTTGTTGTTATTCTTCCCATATTTTCTGCACGAAGTAGGTATTGTTTTAGTCATCGAAACAGTCAATTTTACTCTAAAATTGCTTGAAATTATTCACCTGTTAAGAGGCAGGGCAAGGACTTGATGAAGTACAGAGAAGTGCATTGAGCTGAGTATATTTAAGTCTCCTGCTCATTTCACTTCATTTTAACCAATATTTATTAAGCATCTGTGATCTTCCAATCACTGCACAGGGTACTGACTGGTTTCGTAGTAGTACACAAAACAGAATAACACAGGAGGCAGGCATCGGACAAAGAAATTCATGAATTGTAATAATTGCTCAGGAAGAAAAGATCAAATTGATATCAGAGAGCAAAACAAGAAAGTGTCCTACAGAGTGAGAGGCCAGGAAAGGTCTTTCTGAAGAACCGGCACCTAAGCTGGTCCTGCAGGAGATCACATAGGGGTCTTTCTGCTCTGTGACTGGACATGAAAGGGAGGTGCTGGGACAGCCAAGTGACAGATGGGTACTTAGAGAGCCCTCGCTTGTAGAAGAGGGCAGCCAGTTGTCTTCTGTCACTCCAGAGGAGTGGTCAAACCAATGATTGACCTTAAAAGGAGGCCGATTTCATCTCAACCCCTGGTGCAGAGGCCCTAGGCAGAGTGGGAAACTCGCCCTGGAGAAACACAAGCAGAGACCAAATGGCTATCTAGTAAGGATGTTTTATAATGAATTCTTCATTCCTTTAAAGAACCCATTATTTTCTGAGGCTTCATGGAATGTTTAATAGCCCATGTCTTCACTGTTGAGCATAAAACATGGAACTCTTAGGAGCCTCTAAGACAATCATCGTCATTGCCACGATGGCCTTCATCAAGGCCAGGCACCAAAGAAGTGCTCAAGAAACACACATTTCTCATACAACAGCTGATGTATTTTTATCCCATTTATAGAATGAGTGAGATGATATTTCAAAGAATAAAGATGCCCTGGCTTTGGCTTGATCTCTGTTACCGTATGTTTAAAGAAGGATGGGAACACAAAAAGAGCCTTAAGATCCTACATACTTTTACCAACAATGTAAGTCCCTGACTTCTAAAATTGTGGTAAAATAGACGTAACATAAAATTTCCCTTTATAACCATTTTAACTGTACAGTTTGGTGGTATTAAGTGCGTTCACAACGTTGTGCAGCCGTTCCCACCGTTCATTTCCAGAACTTTTGGTAAGTCCAAGATGTTGATGTTTTGTTAACATACCCGGTGTAGGACTATGGAGCCTATGTCTCAGAAAATAAAAGTTGAATAATAATAGAAAAAAAGTTTTAGTATAAAAAAAACTTAAATTATGTATTATACTTAAGTATAAAAATGTATACTTAAATTATGTAGTCAACAAATATTAAGTACTCGCTAAGTGCTAACCACCATACCAAATGTCGGAAATGTAGTAATGAGTAGGACGTGTATATGGTCCGTACCTGAAAGGAAGTTATTCTAGTAGGAGAGGTGATCTATCAGCACATAATTACAACATGTGATATGAGCTATGAACACTTATTAACAAACAGGGTGCTGTGTAAAAGAATAAAGGAACAAAGATCTGTGCATAGGAGTTTTCTGGAAAATGTTTGGATTCGGCAGTCATTTTCAAAGGCAGAGGGCATTGATGTTAGTATCTTAACATGGAAAACATTAAAATTAACTAGATATTAGTATTCTATTTCCAATTCAAAAATAACCAGAAGATAGTGATGTTGTTTTGAATATAGGATGTCAATCTTTGTGTTAATAATGTGTTTTGAAAAAGCAAGATTTAATTGAAAATATACATCAAATTATAATTTCAGTGTATTGAAAAAAGTGCCTGTTTAAATATGTCCTTTCTTTGCTGTAAATTTTGGTTAAAATTTATTGGAATTACGTCCCTGTGGTGAAGTACATCCTACCCCCAAGAGAGCAAATGATGAATAAATCAGTAGATGTTCCATGAATGCGATGTTGGCTGAGCTGGCCACAGTGGAGTGTGATCACCTGGTTATAGGAGAATAGCCAGCAGGTTATATTTCATAATTATATTTTTCCTTAAATTTTGTGCATTAATATTTAATAGCAATAATTAAATGAATTCCAGACTGAATGGACAATTTTATTCGTTGAATAAACGTTGAGAATTGCCTACTAAGGCCTGGGCTCTAGGAATTCCACCAAGAATAAAAAAAGACATGGTGTTTTGCCCTCAAATTGCTTAGAATCTATTCAGGCCACTTAGTAGCAGGTTTGGTCAATTACTTGGTAGGAAAAGAAGGTTGAAATGTACAACCAAATTAAGTGTATTGGCCTTCATTCTTTTATCCATCCAAGAAATATCTAGTGAGTATTTGTTAAATGCCAAGCAGTGCTCTAGAGGTTGGAAATGCATCAATGAAAAAAGAAATGCACAAGCATGGCCGAGTTTGAGTTGGAAGAGAAAGATGCTAAATAACAAGTATAATCATCACATATAATAATAAGTATAATAGAAGTATCACATAATGTCAGGTGGAAAAGGAAATGGAGAAAAATAAGCAGTGTTAGGAAGCGTCGCAGTCCTAGGGACAGGGGTGGCAGGGATGAGGGAGGTCTCTCTGATCCTGTGACAGTGAGCAGAGATCTGGAAGAAGGGAGGGGGCAGCCATGCAGGCCTCTGAGGAAAGCATTTCAGGCAGCAGGAATTGCAAGCATAGAGGGTAAATTCACTAATCTACTTGCTGTTTCTTTTCTCTCCTACAACATGTAATTAAGTCTGTAATTAGACTATTGTATAATGATTGCATTCACTCTACCACTTAACCTTTTTCTCGTTAGCGTGATCAAATCTCTAGGGTACTATCTAGTAGACTAGGATTCTATTCTTGTGTTGGAAAGACTGCAAAAATAGCACGTGAAAATTAGGAATTTGCGTGACATTAAATTTGTTTTTAAAAGTTTCACCAGATAATCCCTGAAATATTAATGAGGCTTACTGTACTTTCACAAGAGCCTATATTGTTGAAATGTTGAACTAGAAAGGCTTAGAAAAATAAATGAAAGAAACTAGCATATTTTATAAGAAAATGTGTTACTAGGGTGCATCCAAGTCCAAACAGAAGCATGTGATTATCATTCAAATCATACAGGTCATCGCTGAACGGGCCAATGAAATGAACGCAGATGAAGACTGTAGAGGTGATGGCAGGGGCTCCGCTCTCTCCAAAAATAAACGCAGGGCCTTTCTTGACTTGCTTTTAAGTGTGACTGATGACGAAGGGAACAGGCTAAGTCATGAAGATATTCGAGAAGAAGTTGACACCTTCATGTTTGAGGTATTGTATATTGTTATGTTCCGATATCATTAAACAAATTTCAGTTATTGTTAGAATCTTTAGCATTATTTTTAAAAACTTAATCAAATTTTAAAGTAGTTTACTATAACTAAGGAAGATTCATTATATTTTAAGTAGAAATTACAAAATTTAAGAAAATGATTAAGTACCAGCTCAACTTCCTTCTTCAGAAAACGATTTTGACTAGTGCTGGGCACAGCAGTAGACACATTTGTTTTTCCTCAAGAAAACCTAAGATTTGTCAGTTTTCCCAAGCAGAAGAGCAGCCAGAGATTGCTCTCGGTTCTCCACATGGCTTCAGGCTTCCTTCTAACCTTCCAGACGCGCAAGTCCACTTCCTCACCACCTCCTTTCTGAGGTTCCAGCAGATGGGCACTTAGCTACTGCCATGAGCTGCTCTACCTAAAAAGGACAGTAAGAGCCCTCCAACAGAGAATCAGCCAGTTCATGATTCTAAAGAGATCTCTGATCTCAAATTTATACATATATATGTGAAGTACTTTTTACGAAGATAGCCTAAATATTAAATACTACAAAGAGGGACCTTCTCTATATGTGGATTGCAAAATAAATAAAACATGGTTTTTAGAAGCCATGTAGTAATATCTTCCACATGGAGCAGAGTGAAAGGCATCTGAGTTTTTAATGGCTCTGCCTGCCACCCACGTGTGAGCTGCTCTGCGGCAGCCTCTGCCGGCAGTGCCAGTGCTCCTGCACTCTGGGGTGAGGCTCCACGACACGGTAGAAGAAGGCTGTGTGAAGGGTCTTTCGATCCGAGTCCCAGTTCAGGCTCTGTGCTGATTAGCCAAATAAGACAGTTCTGGTCATTCCAGAGTTCTGTCACAATTTTCCTATGTGTAAAGCGAGAGATGGACTACATTGGTGGTTTTAAACTTTTTTAAGCAGGAAACTTTACTGAAAATAAATCTTAAGCAGAAGATGGACATCTAAATTAGCTGAAAAGTAGAGAGGCGCTAAGTGTGTGGGCTCTAAGACCAAATCCCAGCTAACATGCTGGAGCCACGACCTCAAGCACCTCACCTAGCGGTTCGGGCCTGAATATTCTTATTTTAATAGCACAAACCTCATGAATAGTTATGATTATTAGATTAGTAAAGGTGCTCTGAGAATCGTGATTGGCCCATAAGTATGCAGCACATACCGGGTGTTATTATTTGATGTTGGAGTAGAGAGATCTCACATCTTCACCTTGCCCATGTACACACACACACACACACACACGTGCATACACTCATGTAAACCCATTCACAAACACACACGCACACACCTACACACACACACACATATGCTCATGCACATACACATGCACAGACACATGTATATACCCACATACATTCACATATACACAAACACATGCACACACCTACACTCATGCACATACATGCACACACATACACAAACGTGTATATCCACATGCACACACACGTGCATACACACACAAATATACACACACACCCAGATACTCATGCACATACACACACATGCACAGACATATATACCCACATGCACACACCACCCCCCACAGAGGCACACATTCATGTACATTTATGCAAAAATCACACTTACAAAAACATGTACACACCTACATACACACATGTGCATATACACATACACATACATAGATGCACATATATACACACATGCACACACAAAAGCACACAGCTATATACACTCGTGTACATAAGCACAAATGCACACATAAATACATGTACATATCCACGCACACACATTGATATATGTGCACACCCCCATACACACGTGCACACACACATCCATCTCCTACCAGGAACCTCTCAATCTCACGTAAACAACCAGAACCAGACTAACGATTTTTCTTCCAACTGTAACATTCCTTGACATTCTAATTCTTTTCTTCTTTGCATTGAAAGGGAGGCATGCCAGGTGTGAGTGTGATACTGTGGCCTCTTCCACAGGCCGGTGCAGGCTGTAACTGCCCAGGTTCCAGCTGTGAGCTAAAAGTGGGCGTCCTCCCCTGCTCCACCTGTGTGCCTCGGCGCTTTACGTTTGCCTTATCATGCTTTCTGCGGATGGCAGACCAAATGAAATCGGAAGTTCGGCAGACTCCTCTTATTCATTTGGATCAGGCTTCCGCTCATAAATTCAAGGAAAGCTATTAAAATTGTTTAGCCAGAACGCTTCCTTCCGTACTTAGTAGACAACTGAGCACAACGGGCCAGAGCTCATCTGGAGTTCCGAGTAGGTTTTGTAACGGCAAGTGCCAGGAAAATGCAGAGGCGCCGACCTCAGGACCTGTAGGCTGTGTCTTTTAAGGACTGCAGAATAAGCCCCAAGAAATTCATTTTAGGAGCTGTTTTATAAAACAAGTACTTTGAATATTTCTGCACAGAGAATGAAATATTACAAAATCACTTGTGCCACATAGGAAAAATGTAAAAGTGAGATCTTTTATAGAGGAAATAATTTTTCTTTTTGTCCTCAAAGTTTCACTCAGAGAGGTAGATTACTGTTACTGATTTTCCAGATATTTTTTTTTCTGAAGAACTCACCACTTTTGCACATGGAAATGTGCTAGGGATATGAGGAGGTAGATAAGAGGTCACGGCCTGAAATATCAAATGGGTGGGGAAGAAGGTTGCGCGAGACGTTACACTAGCGTAAGAGGTGGCGGTGGAGACGTTACGCTGGCGTAAGAGGTGGCGCTGGAGACGTTACGCTGGCGTAAGAGGTGGCGCTGGAGACGTTACGCTGGCGTAAGAGGTGGCGGTGGAGACGTTACGCGGGCGTAAGAGGTGGCGGTGGAGACGTTACGCGGGCGTAAGAGGTGGCGGTGGAGACGTTACGCGGGCGTAAGAGGTGGCGGTGGAGACGATACGCTGGCGTAAGAGGTGGCGGTGGAGACGATACGCTGGCGTTAAGAGGTGGCGGTGGAGACGTTACGCTGGGGTAAGAGGTGGCGGTGGAGACGTTACGCTGGGGTAAGAGGTGGCGGTGGAGACGTTACGCTGGCGTTAAGAGGTGGAGGTGGAGCGTCCTTACTGCACAGGATGTGGAGGGAATGGCGTGGGCCCAGCTGGCTTTGTCATCAGACACGCCGCAGGCTCAGTTTCTGCCTCTGCCTCCCACTAAGCTTTTTAGCACAGGAGAAGTTATTTAACCACATCTTTGGCCTCAGTTTTTAATCTCTGAATTGTAAATAACAGTAATGAGTCTTTCATGGAGTTTTTGTGCAGATTAATTCAGTTTCTGCAAAGTGCTTAGTATTTTGCCTAAAACTCAGCAAGTATGAAATGAGGTTGTCAATTTTTAATGCAGAGGATATGACTTAGAACCACACCTCTACCCCCGGTGCCTGTCATCAACAGGTGAGGCCCACCTGACAGATGGGGGAAGGCAGAGAAGTACAGCCCTGACAAGCAGGCTGGTGAAAATCAGACTTCGTTCTATTCACAAAGGCCCAGCTCACCTAGTGCCCATGGAACGCCACCTTTATTAACACAGCACAGGCATGTCCCACCAGCGTGCAACACCGTGCGGCATGGAACTGCCATCTCTAAGCATGAACCTCCGCTTTTCAGGGCTTGTTTTCTTTGTTTATCACCGAGGCAAGGTGCTGCACAGAATTCATTTCTTATGTCCTGCAGTCACAGTGCAGTCATCAAATCCAGAGACAATTCGAAAGAGGTTTCTGGTCACTCCTAATCATCGCAGCATAACTCTGCTTTTTAAGCTATTGTTTTCTCCATTTGTAGGGGCACGACACAACTGCAGCTGCAATAAACTGGTCCTTATACCTGTTGGGTTCTAACCCAGAAGTCCAGAAAAAAGTGGATCATGAATTGGATGACGTGTTTGGTATGTTTGGCCCCTTCACTGGTTATATTGTGGTACTAAGTCCCCTGCAGAGATGTCACTGTGTTGTAAACAGTGCAATGAGCAGGAAGGCTCCCCCGCGGGATCCTTTCCAGTACCATCCCCTTTGCAAGGCCTCGCCCATTCACTCACAGGCCTCTGCCAGTCGCCTGGCAAGTGACTACTGGGCCGGATGCTGGGGTGCACCGATGCGTGCTGCCGTCCTCAAGGTTAGATGCTGGGGTGCACTGATGCATGCTGCTGTCCTCAGGGGTCTCACTGCTTCCCAGGCGAAACAGAAGCTTTGAGTCATGGGTTGTGCATTTGAGTGAAGAAGGTGCTATTTGGGAGAAAGGAGGAGCTGGTGAAACTATTCAGAAGGGTACAGGAAAGCTGTTTCACGGATTGCCTCTCACCACAAAGGAGAGAAAAGGTGGATTAAGCTACCAGGAGATACATTTCTATTATACAGCAAGCAACCCGGAGGAAAAGTCCTGACAGTAGGATGTCCAGGGTCCCAGACTTGCCCTTTTGCTCCGTGCCATCCCTACCAGCTTGGCTTTTGTCCTCAAGATTGGCGTTCCAAGCATCACGTTCATCTTCAAGGCAGGAAGACAGGGGAGGTGGGGGTACCGGGTGTGTTGGTATCCTGTGGCTGCTGCTGTGACAAATCCACAGACGGGGAGGTTCACAGCAGCGACTTCTGTTCCCTCACAGTTCTGGACACCCGAGTCAAAGATCGGTGTCATTGAGCCCACATCACCATGTGGGCAGGGCTGTGCCCCACTGGGAAAATATCCATTCCTCGCCTCTTCAGCTTCCAGTGGCCGCCAGCATTTCTTGGCTGACAGCCGCATCGCTGCCATCTCTGCCAGTCTCTGCATCACCTTCTCTTTTCTCTGGGTGTGTGTGTGTGCATGCGCGTGCATACGTGTGTGGTGTGTATGTGCATGTGTGTGTGCTTGTGTGTCTCTCTTGCAAGCATACTTGTGACATACTTGTGCTGGCGTTCAGGGCCCACCTGGATAATCTACCCACTGTAAGATCTTTAATTTAATCAAATCTGCCAAGAGTTCTCTTTTTCCAAATAGGGTAACATTTACAGATTGCAGGGATTAAGACCTGATATTTTGGGGCCATTATCAGCCTGCCACAAAGGGGCTTCCATCGATTTTGTCCTTTTTAAAAATCACGTGTCACATGGCCCCCAATAGCTGCAAGGTGAAAAGGAATAAAGTTGAGTTAGCCAAGCAACAAGTGGTATCTGATGCAGTTTTATAGTGAGAAACTAAAGGAATAAAGCTGGAGAGAGAAGGCGTTCTAGAAAGAGAGGAAGCAGATGAGCAACGGCACAGAAGTGGAAAGGTTTCTGGTGTGGAGGGCAATAGTGGAGCGGGAGAGACCGTGAGAACTCGTCTCTCATTCACTGGGAGGTGAGGATGGAAAAGCAGTTTTGTGTGCAGATTGTCCCAGGACTGGAATTTCATATTAAGAGGCAAGCTTTTATTTTGCAGAATGGACACCATCTAACACTTTTCACAACATTTTTGTCATCATTTTATCTTTTTAACACTGATTTTAGTTTTGCTTAGATTGCCTTGAGTGGATAAATTTGGTCTTCCAAAAGCTCACAAGTTCTGTTGGAATAGACTCCAATCTTTTGTATCCCCTACAATGTTTAGCTCATTACCAGTTTCACAGAGCTTTTTGGTCCTGCAGAATGAGTGACACAGTCATCATTACTAGAATCTTTGCTCTGTGCTTCTCATGTTTTCTGCTTATTGTGCCTCACTTTTTCTTCTACCCCCAATCATAGTTCTAAAATTTTTGAGCAACTAGGCTGGGCATGGTGGCTCACACCTGTAATCCCAGCACTTTGGGAGGCTGAGGTGGGCGAATCACGAGGTCAGGAGATCGAGACCATCCTGGCTAACACAGTGAAACCCCGTCTCTATTAAAAATACAAAAAAATTAGCCAGGCATGGTGGCGGGTGCCTGTAGTCCCAGCTACGCGGGAGGCTGAGGCAGGAGAATGGCGTGAACCCCGGGGGGGCGGAGCTTGCAGTGAGTAGAGATCGCACCACTGCACTCCAGCCTGGGCAACAGAGCGAGACTCTGTCTCCAAAAAAAAAAAAAAAAAAAAAGAAAAAAAAAAATTGAGCAACTGTTCTTTGTGTAGTGAGTTGCAAGTATTAATTCCTTATGTTATTTTTTATGAGGTAAATGTCACATAATGTAAAATCTACCATTTTAAAATGTACATTTCAGCAGCATTTAGTACCTTCACCATGTCGTACGATAGTTACGTCTACCTAATTCCAGAACATTTTCAGCACCTTGAAAGGAAACCTGGTAGGATTAAGCAGTCCCTCTTGATTCCTCCTTCCCCTGGCCCTGGCAGCCTCTGATTTACTTTCTGTCTCTATGGATTTACCTATTCCGAGTACTTCCTATACATGGATTCGTACAATATGTGACCTTTAGTGTCTGTTTATTTTATTTGGCATATTGTCCATTTTATTTTGATTATGCATAATGTTAGAAATTCTGCTTTAGCTGTGGGTATTTAGCATCCCCTGCCTTGATCCACGTGTTCTTCTTTGATGGGTATTTGATGGGTATTTAGCATCCAGTACCTTGATCCACGTGTTCTTCTTCAATGGGTATTTGATGGGTATTTAGCATTCAGTACCTTGATCCACGTGTTCTTCTTTGATGGGTATTTAGCATCCCATGCCTTGATCCACCTGTTCTTTTTCGATATCCGCACCCCTGGCCCCCACTGCTCTTTCGGGTCATCTTATTTACTTGCTTTCATCAGGGAAGTCTGACCGTCCCTCTACCGTAGAAGACCTGAAGAAACTTCGGTATCTGGAATGTGTTATTAAGGAGACCCTTCGCCTTTTTCCTTCTGTTCCTTTATTTGCCCGTAGTGTTAGTGAAGATTGTGAAGTGGGTAAGTATGCTATACCTTAAGTAGAAGGGAGAGGGAAACTTTCTAATGTCTGTCTTGCTCTGGTCTCATAACATATTGACTACTTCTTGACAGCGGGTTACAGAGTTCTGAAAGGCACTGAAGCCGTCATCATTCCCTATGCATTGCACAGAGATCCGAGATACTTCCCCAACCCCGAGGAGTTCCAGCCTGAGCGATTCTTCCCCGAGAATGCACAAGGGCGCCATCCATATGCCTACGTGCCCTTCTCTGCTGGCCCCAGGAACTGTATAGGTTTGTATCCATCTGAATTGGTTTGACCTTTCAGGCCCAATTGATGGTGGGTTTCTCACAGTGATTTCTTTGAGATGTGATGTGACATTGCCCATATGCAACAGCCTTAAAAAAATAGCTGGTTTCTTTTTTCCCTCACTGTGCTTTGTAGTTTTAAAATATTACAGTCAAAAGGTATATTAGTATATTAGCCTGCATGGGCTTCCATAGCAAAATACCACAGACTGGGTGGCTTAAACAGCAGAAATTTGTCTTCTCACAGTTCTGAAGGCTGCAAGTTCAAGATCAAGGTGTTGGCAGGGCTGGTTTCTCCTGAGGCCTCTCTCCGTGGCTTGTAGATGCCATTTTCTCCTCATGTCTTCACTTAGTCTTTCTTCTGTGTGGGTCTGTGTTCTGATCGTTTCTCCAGTCAGACTACACTAGGGCCTACCCCAATTACTTCGCTTATACTTACTGACCTCTTTCGATTACCTGTCTCCAGTCATATTCTAAGGTACGGGGGGGAGCTTAGAATTTGGAGAGAGACACAGTTACCCATAACATAAAACATAATTAGTTTCATGGTAGAGTTTCAAAATGTTGTAGAGTTTTAATTACAGTAGAATACAACTTATTGTGGTAAAAACTTTATTTATGATTACTTATGGTTAACCTACTTTTTGTGTTTATTGCTTTTAAGAATTTCATTTTGCAAATCAAAACAGAAAATGCTTGCCATATGGCCAGCTAAAGTACTTAAGCAAAATGAATGCACATCACCACCCTGCATTATAAACCCTTTTGGTTTTAGTATCTCTAGCATTTTGTCATTTATGTAAATGCAGACATTGGTAAAATGAGGCCAGAATGAAACAGGTGAATCTGAAGCTTTAAGACCCACTAAGACATAATCTAGAGTAGTGAGTCTCAAGCTTGAATGAGCTCAGGATTTATCTGGATCAGCTGGAGTACAGATTCCCTGGTCCTCCCCAGCTATAGATACGCAAGGTGGGATCAGGGAGGGAAACTCAAGACTTCATTTTTAACAAGTGTCCCAAGCCATTCTGATTCTCCTTCTGCCTACTGTGGAAATGTAAAATGGCTTGCTTCCTATGATAGGACCTCTTTTTTCTCATATTTGGGGTAAATCTATAACTAAAGTGATGGTATCTACATTAATTTGAAGGTCAAAAGTTTGCTGTGATGGAAGAAAAGACCATTCTTTCATGCATCCTGAGGCACTTTTGGATAGAATCCAACCAGAAAAGAGAAGAACTTGGTCTAGAAGGCCAGTTGATTCTTCGTCCAAGTAATGGCATCTGGATCAAGTTGAAGAGGAGAAATGCCGATGAACCCTAACTATATTATTGGGTTGTGCCTTTATCATGAGAAAGGTCTTTATTTTAAGAGATCCTTGGTATTTACAATTTATAGATCATGGGTTCAATATGCTTGAATCCCCTAGACTTAATTTTTCCTTGATCCCACTGATCTTGACATCAAGTCTAACAAAGAAAGAGTTTTGAGTTTTGTTTTTTCTTTTCTTTTTTTTTTTTTTGAAACCGTGTCTCACTCTGTTGCCCAGGCTGGAGGAGTGCAGTGGCGCGATCTCAGCTCACTGCAACCTCCACCTCCCAGGTTCAAGCAATTCTTCTGCCTCCCAAGTAGCTGGGATTACAGGTGCCTGCCACCACGCCTGGCTAATTTTTTTGTATTTTTAGTAGAAGCAGGGTTTCACCATGTTGGCCAGACTGGTCTTGAACTCCTGACCTCAAGTGATCCACCTGCCTCAGCCTCCCAAAGTGCTGGGATTACAGTCGTGAGCCACCACGCCTGGTCAGAGTTTTTTATTTTCATCACCGCCATAGAAGTTACAGTTGGCTGTGGTCCCAAAAGTAGAGTTAATTGTTACCTTTTGGCTTGAGAACTTCATTGAGCTCCAGAATTATTGTTACTCATATTTTAATCAGTAAGTCATTTAAGCTATGACAGAGTAGGAATTGAGAAATTATTTCATGTGCTGCAGTACTGAAATGTGGATGCTGCCTTGTTTTATAAGATGATGATCAAGGTTTGTGTGCCCATTACTTTTCTTCTGCTTGAAAGACGTGTCTCAAGAAAAATAAAGTATATTTTAGATGCAAGTGCTGCATTTTATTCTAAGAAGTGATGTCAATTCAAAACATAGAAAACCGTAAAAGATAAATCAGGAGATGGCTGATTCATAATGGGTAATACAATAAACAGCACTTTCGAGTTGATGTCATCAGTGACTCTCGGATTTTCTAACGAAAGGTTCCTGTACTGTTGTCAGAGACTGATTGTGAATTTCTCTGACTCCGAAGAATCAACTAGAAGAAGTAGAATCACCAGAACATTTTGCTCAGCTGAAAGCACAAAGTAAACTCAGCTACTCGGGATCAGCAAAAACCACAGGCATCACTGGTCCCAGGGATTTAGAGTCCAGAAACCTCTCCAGGTGATGGACTGTTGATTTGGGGCTCTATGCATGGTCACAGACAGCTGGGGATGTCAGTTTCTGGACCAAATGACCCAATAAGAGATGCTAGTCATAAAAATCCATTTTTATCTGGAATGTTTCTAGAAGATCAAAACATTTTTCCTTCCAGCATCTAATGCCTGAGTGATACATTTAAAAATTTTTAGTCTGCCTAGGCACCCTCTTTTTCTAGGAGCAGCACTCTTTATTTTTGAAATTATCCTACAATGAATTACCGGCTTTTCTTCTGTTCTCATCTTTCTCCTTCCCCAACATACACACACTGTAAATATGTGGTTTCAATTGGAGCTGCCATGTTCTTAGGCAATCCCACTTTCTCAACCTTTGTTGAGTGACCCCAGCAAGGTTAAATTCGAGTTCTCCCCCACGAGTTTTCCCAGCTGCAATTGCAGACGAGATACAGTCAATCTCTGTGGTGGAAAGTCCAGGTCGTGAAACTCAAGATCAATCAGCAATAGAACCTCTGGAGCAGCTGCTGGGTGATGAATAGAGAAGAAGCAGGCAGAAGAAATGGACAGAATCCTGGAGGAGCCTGAGTCCCACATGGAAGGTGATGCTGAGGTTCACTGCATGTCTGCCCTGCCCACTGTTCAGTGGGTCCACCCTACTTGGGAACCCAAGAGACAGTATATTGCCGTTTGCTTACAAGGACTGTCTTTCATTTATGACCAAAAGCGAGTTAGTGTGTGTCAGGTCAGCCGCAGGATGAAGGAAGGACCCCCATTCTCTGGATATGATCTTAGGTCTTCACCCTATTTTCTTTGTGCTGTTCAATAATTCTCTAGATTGGATTATCAGCATATATGCCCACAAGTCATTTAAATGCAATACCATTTAAGAAAATGCAGAGTTTTTTCTAGATAGTAGGAAAATTAAAGTTACACTGCATTGTTTTAGAAGACAGCTAGGCTTAACCTAACACATCAGTCTAGTTTTTTGGTTCTGCCTTGATGACTTTCTGGACTAATTAGTCATTTTTCTCCTCTAGTTAAACCAGGTTCATTTTCCTGCTGGCTAGCTGTATGCCACATTTCAGGGATAAATCTCTCATCTCTAATTACTAAAATGGACTGGTTGCATCCTTGCCTCAGTTTCTTGTCCAGAAGTTCACCAAATGGTTATTTCCTTGGGCCGAATTCAGTTTTGGAATTAACTCCAGCATTTAGCTGTTGATCTTGTTCTCTTTATCCTAGTAGATAAGTTTTTGGCACGTTCTTTCTCCTTCCCATCATTATCTCTGCTCTTTACCCATCACTTTTTTTCTGTTGGGGTTTGCATTTATTGATCTCTGCCTTTCCTGATACTACTCAATTTGTGTTTCACAGAAATAACGACTATACTTAAATGAAACTCAGATTCCTATATAAAAATGTTGGGATAACTTTGTTCCTTCAATAAGGGTCATACAGAGAGTATAGATCTTATCAGGAAGAAAAATTATCACAATATTTAGACATGACTGTCTTATTTTTAAAATGTTTTCAGTTTACTTTCAGATTCCATATATAGTTTTAAAATACATGTTTTAGCTGAATAGTAAGAAAAAAAAATGTGTAGGCACAGGAGTGTCTTTTGGGCACTCCTGGGAAGGAGAGTAGCCTGCCTTTCTTTCTTTCTTTCTTTCTCTTTCTTTCTTTCTCTCTCTCTCTCTTTCTTTCTTTCTCTCTTTCTTTCTTTCCCTTTCTTTCTTTCTCTCTCTTTCTTTTTTCCGTCCTTCCTTCCTTTCTTTTCTTTCCTTGCTTTCTCTCTCTCTCTCTCCTTTCTTTCTTTCCTTTTTTGTTTTTTCCTATATTCTACCTCTAGGCTTTGCCTCCTTGCTTGCTCAAGTCAAGCCCAAGTTTTGAGTTTTATGCTTATGGAAATACAGTACATTAAGACTTTATTTATTTATTTATTTATTTATCTATTTTTTGAGACAGGGTCACCTAGGCTGGAGTGCAGTGGTGCAATCGTGGCTCACTGCAACCTTCACCTACTGGGCTCAAGGGATCCTCCCACCTCAGTCTGCTGAGTAGCTAGGACTACAGGTGCATGCCACCATGCCTGGATAATTTTTGTGATTTTTCTTGTACAGTTGGGGTTTGGCCATGTTTCCCAGGCTAAATTAAGATGTTTAAATCACTCAGGCACAACTAATTTTTTCATATTGCCACATCTTCCTAGGAGTGGGATTGTGCTTCAGTCTTTTCAGCTGTCTATGCCTTAATTTTGACTCCCATCAATAATGCTTGATGTTGTAGCCAGTGTTGGTTTATTACTACCAAAAGCAATGCTGTTCTGGAAAGGCAAGGACTGCAGTGTCTCGTATGATGCAATCGGACAGAACCTTAAGACGACATTTGCTCCCACCAAAGGGCATTCAGCAGAACAAGGACCAATCAGAATTCATCCAGCAGTCATTTTGAGTGTCATCTAAGACTGGCAGGTAATAGCTTACGTGTGTGATTGTGACTCTCATGTGTGCATGAGATGGTCCACAACTGTGGGTAAAGGAACCTTCCTGTTCTCAATCTCTTGTTTTTAAAAAATATTTCATTCCTTATTCATGTGCGTATTTATTTATCATTTTACTCTTTCATTCATAAAAGTCTGCCAAGTGCTATTCAGGGAATTGGGGAAAGACAGCAAGCAAGCCCCAATCCTACCAGCAAGGTGTTACAGACAGTGGGCATCTGAAAAACAACAGAGAAATGGACAAGGAGGTAACAGAATGGCAGGGAGTGGAATCATTATGCAGAAAGACAATGGTAAAGAGACAGGAGGTGGAAGAGATGGAAGGTGCCTTTTCAGATGCGATGCTTGCTGGAGGATGGCATCCTGAGCAGGTGATGTTTGAGCAGGGGTCTGATTGAAGTGAGTCACGTGGGGATCTGGGACAAGGGGAGGTGGAGAGGGCTCCATCCTGGAACGTGTCTAAGGGGAGGTTCTGGAGAAAAATCCTCTTTCAAGCATGTGCAGTCTGTTGGAATATGCAGTGCTTTGGGATGGTAGGGGTGAAATCCTCATGTTCTTTTTGGCTCTTGTCCAGAGATGACTCTCAGGTCCTGCCCCGTGACCCATCTCAAAGCCAGCGCTGGGGCACTTCCCTGCTGTCAATCCCTGTTAACGCTCTGAATGTCTCTGACATCTCCTTACGCTGACCGCAGAGGAAAACTCTGCTTTTAATGGGCTCACGTGATAAGATTCCGCCCACTCTGATTGACTCCATTTTGATTAGCACAAAGCCAAGTGTTCAGTAATCTTAACCTCATCTGCAGAATTGCTTTTCTCATGTAACATAATCATGGGCAGATGTGATACCTTGTTTTATTCACTGTCCCCAGGATTTGAGTGGGAGATTTGGGAGAACTTTTTAGAATTCTACTTACCATGCCTCTTTTCAATTTAGTTCTGATTTGGTTCACCTGAATCTACAGAGGTTTTTTTTAGTTTTATTGTGTTACTAGAATGTAACATGTTTCACTGTAAGAAAACTCCAAACTAAACACAGAAGCATATTTAAATAGGTTAAAAGTCTGTAATCTCACCTTTTAGAGAAACAAACCCTGAGGGTTTCCGCTGTGATTTGAAGGCAGGGGGCTTTTGTCCCAATTGTTTTTGTTTGTTTGTTTTTGTTTTTGTTTTGTTTTTCTGCTGAGCCTGGTAGCAGATGAAATCTAAAATTTAAATTCTTTTCTACCGCACAAAGTAGAGAGATTTGTTGACTTCTGCTGCACCACTTGATATCCTAAATCTAAAGGACAGCGCAACATGCATATTTATAATATGCTACTTCATTCTCACCAGAAAATATTTTATTGGCAACATTATCCTACATTTCTAATAAATACAGTTCTGCATGCCAGTAATATACATAAAATATTTATTTAAGAATTAACTCCAAAAACTCCAATTTACTAATCAAGATGATATACTGTAATTTCCAAGAATAGAAAACAAAGGAGATTTAGTGGGCAAGTCATTGTGGTCTTTAAATATTTTAAAAGCAGAAAAAGAATAAATTGTTTTGTGTGGGTCTAGTACGTAAATATAGGAATGAAGGATAGAAGTTGCAAGGAGGTGTATTTCAGTATACAGGAAGTTTTTTCTTTTCTTAAAAATAAAATTAAAATAGAGCTCCCTGAGCTCTGAAATAAAATAAAATTAAAATAGAGCTCCCTGAGTTGGAGCAGGCTGCTTAGGAAACCAGTTTCTCCTCAGTCGAAGTATTTTGACAGGAAAGTCTAAAGTCTGTGTCAGAAGTGTTATCCAGCAGGTTTCAGCCAACCTTATCTGTAGAGTCAGATAGTAAATCTTCTTGGCTTTTGAGGCCATGCTGCCTCTGTAGCAACTTCTTAACTCTGCCATTGTAAGGAGAAAGCAGGCATAGACAGCAAGTGAATGAATGGCCATGGCTGTGTTTCAATAAAACTTTATTTACAAAAACAGGTGCAAAGCCAAATGTGGTCTGTGAACTGTGGTTTGTCAAGCCTGATATATTGCATTTCCTGAATCGGGTGGGAATAGGACCTAAACATCAAGCCAGTCCCTTCCACATCTAAGATTTCCGTGTTACATGATTCTTTGGTAGGGTGTAGGAAGGTATAGATATCATTTGCTAAAGTATCGCTTTAGGAGGAGTTATCCATACCCATCCATTATTCACTGTGCCTGCAAGCAACTCGAATTAAAAAAAGTTCAGTTACATGAGGTTTCAACTACACGCCACCAAATAACTGGGAACGTTATAAGCGTTTTTTAAAATGGAAACCTGTGCATAAACTGTGTGACCCTAAAAGGAAATTAGGGTCCTTTCGAGTGCAGCATTTTTCTACCTTTTCTGATGTATCATTTACAAATAAAAATTATATATATGTACTGTGTACAACATAGTGTTTTGATATACAGGTACATTGTGAAATGATTACCATAGTCAAGCTAATTAACATGTCCATTATTTAACATAGTTACCATTTGTGTGTGTATGTGTGTGTGCTGAGAACCCATCAGATCTATTCTCTAGTGAAGTCCATGTATATGATACAGTATTATGAACTATAGTCACCATGTTTGCATTAGTCAGGGTTCTCTAGAAGGAAAGAACTAATAGGATAGATGTACATATAAAGGGGAGTTTATTAAAGAGTATTGACTCACACGATCACAAGGTGAAGTCCCACAATAGTCCGCCTGCAGGCTGAGGAGCAAGGAAGCCAGTCCAAGTCCCAAAACCTCAAAAGCAAGAAAGCCGACAGTGCAGCCTTCAGTCTGTGGTTGAAGGTCCAAGAGCCCCTGGCAAACCACCAGTGTAACTCCAAGAGTCCAAAAGCTGAAGAACTTGGAGTACAATGTTCAAAGGCAGGAAACATCCAGCACAGGAGAAAGATGAGGGCCAGAAGACTTAGCCAGTCTAGTCCTTCCATGTTCCTCTGCCTGGTTTTATCCTAGCCCTGCTGGTGGCTGATTAGATGTTGCCTACCCAGATTGAGGGTGGGTCTGCCTCTCCCAGTCAACTGACTCAAATATTAATCTCCTTTGGCAACACCCTCACAGACACATCCAGGAACAATACTTTGCATCCTTCAATCCAGTCAAGCTGACACTCAATATTAACCATCACAAATCTACCCCTTGTCTGCTTGAACCCACACGCATCTCCTGAAGTCATATATAATCTTCAAATAAAGACAATAATAAGGTCATAATTATGTTAGGTAATACATAATACAGCCATCCTTCGTACAACCAGAAATGTACCAATCCCTAACCCAAATGCCATTACATGAAGTTAACATTTAAATGCTGATTTGAAGTAGATAAATCTTATGTCACATGATAAAGGAAAAAGAAAGGAAATAAAATGAAGATACTTCCTTAGTACAAGTGTATACATACACAAACATGTTCCTAACAAAATAAGGAGGAGATATGATAATTTCAGTCCTCATTTCTGCAGCTGGTTACATGGGCATAGCTGTTATTGATGACTACCTTCTTCTACTACCCATTCTGTATTCCTTTTGCCTTCAGCAAGCATCTCAGCAGGTTGTGGTTTTTTACCTGGTGGAGTGACCCAAACATTCATTCCTAAGGGGTCTGGGCCCTATGTAGCACTGCCTGGATTGGACTGTTGTAGTTTCCCATTGACCTTAATCACAGGGCATGGTAATACTAAGAGTTGCCTGAAGGGATCTCCTGTATTCCTCGCATACTCTTCCTTACCTCCATTGTGGAGTAGTAGACTAACTTGATAGTCCAGGTCAATCACCCCAGCCAACACTGCAACTCCCTTCTTAGCCTCTTGACTTAGAGGTAAAAGGAGCTCAAAGTGTCCAGGTGGCAATCTTAACTTCCAGTTTAGTGGAATCCTTGTTGTGTCTTCTGGTGGCAGCATTTTTCCCTCTGAAACTAACACCTCTAGGCAAGCAGAAAGTAATGTCTTGGGAACAGGAAGCAAAAATTTTGCTACTGGATCGCTAGGGGTGATGGTGAGTGGTGCCACTTCCACTTCTGCCCCTTGATTCCTAGACCTGTGAATCCTGGCTATGGGAGAAACAGTGCCATATATTGGACATTGACAGAGCATGCATAGCCTTCTGGAGAATTTTGCCCCAGCCATGCAAAGTATTGTCCCCTAGTTGGCATTGTAATTGTGACTTCAAGTGGACATCCCACTGTTCTATCAGTACAGCTGCTTCAGGATGATATGAAACAATGTTGTGCGTTAGATCCTCCAACCTATTCACACTGCATAATTGAAACTTTGGACCCTTTGACCAAAACCACCCCATAGCTGGCATTCCCCATATGCTGGCTATCACCATTCTACTCTCTGTTGCCATGACTTTGACTTTTTTAGATGCTGCATGTAGTTGTAAGTGCCTCTCTTCAGATGATCATATGATTTTTATCCTTCATTTTGTGAATGTGGTATATAGCATTTATTGAGTTGCATATGTTGAACCATCCTTGCATCCCAGGCTCAGTTGATCATGATCCTTTTAATGTGTTGTTGAATTTAGTCTGGCTAATAATTTCTTCAGGATTTTTGGATCTATGTTCATCAGGAATATTGATCTATAATTTTAATTTTATTTTCTTGTGATGTCCTTGTCTGGCTCTGCTATCAAAGTAATGCTGGCCTCATTAAATGAGATTGGAAGTGTTTCCTCCTTTTCAATTATTTGAAAGAGTTTGAGAAGGATTGGTGTTAATTCTTCTTTAAATGTTTATAGACTTCATCAGTGAAGACATCAGGTCTTGAGCTTTTCTTAGTTGAGAGTTTTTATTTCTGATTCAATCTGCTTACTCATTATTAGCCTGTTCAGATTTTCTATTTCTTCCTGATTCAGTCTTGGTAGGTTGTATGTTCCTAGGAATTTGTCTATTTCTTCTGTGTTATTTAATTTGTTGATATACTGTTTTTCATAGTAGTCTCACGATTTTCTGTATTTCTGTGGTATCCATTGTAATGTTTCCTCCTTCATTTATAATTTTATTTGAGTTTTTTTTCTTTTTCTCCTAATTAAGCTAAAGATTTCTTGATTTATCTTTTTAAAAACAGTAACAGTGTCATTGACCTTTTCTGTTGTTTTTCTAGTCTCTATTTCATTTATCTCTGCTCTGATCTTTATTATTTTCTTTCTTCCTCTGTCTTTGGACTTAGTTTTTTTTTTTTTTACTTTCTTATTGCTTCAGGTGTAAAGTTAGGATATTTCAGATCTTTCCATTTGCTTAAGGTAGGCATTTATCACTATAAATTTCCTTCTTAGAACTGCTTTTGCTGCATCCCATAAATTTTCAATGCCACAAATTTTGTTTCTCTTCATTTTCCTCAAGATATTTTTTGATTTTCCTTTTGATTTCTTCTTTGACTCATTGGTTGTTCAGGAGTATGTTAATTTTCACGTATTTGTGAATTTTCCATTTTTCCTTCTGTTATTGAACTCTACTTTTATGTCATTATGGTTGGAAAAGATGCTTGATATGATTTCAATCCTTAAATTTGTTAAGATGTTTTTCATGGCCTAACATATAACCTATCCTGGAGAATGTTCTGTGTGCACTTAAAAAGAATGTGCATTCTGCTGCTTTTGGAAGGAACGTTCTGCACATGTCTGTTAGGTCTATTGGTTTATAGCGTTTTGAAATCCACAGTTTCCTTTTTGATTTTCTGTCTAGGTGATCTATTCATTGTTGAAAGCATGTTGCTATTTATTTCTCCTTTAGTTATGTTAATATTTGCTTTATAGATTTAGATGCACTGATGTTGGGTACATATGTATTTACAATTGTTATATCCTCTTAATGAATTGACCCTTTTACCATTATATAATGACCTTCTCTGTCTCTTGTGACAGTATTTGACTTAAACTCTATCTCGTCTATTATAAGGATAGCCACCTCTGCTTTCTTTTGGTTATCATGTGAATGCAATCTCTTTTTCACCCCTTCACTTCCAGCTTGTGTCTGTCCTTAAAGATAAAGTTAGTCTCTTACAGGCAGCTTATAGTTAGATCTTGTTTTTTATTCAGTCATCCACTCTGTCTTTTGATTGGATAATTTAATACATTTGCATCTAAAGTAATTATTGGTAGGTAAAGGCTTACTACTATCATGTTGTTAATTGTTTTCTGATTGTTTTATAGCTCCTTTGTTGCTTCTTCTTGTCTCACTGTCTTCCTTTGTGACTTAATAACTTTTTTGGAGCAATTTGCTTTGCTTTGGTTCCTTTCTCTTTATGTTTTGTATATCTATTACAGACTTCTTCTTTGTGGTTATCATGAGGTTTACGTAAAATATTTCATAATTATAACCATCTATTTTAATCTGGTAACAAGTTCAACTGCATTTAAAAATACTGTATTTTAACTTCTCCTCCTCCCACATTTTATTACTTGTGCCATAGTTTATATCTTTTGTATGTTGTGTATTCATTAGCAAATTGTTGTAGTTATAATTATTTGTTAATACTTTTGTTTTTTAACTTTTATACTAGAGTTAAAAGTGACTGTTGCACAATAACAGTATTGGAGTATTCTGTATTTGACTGTATAAGAATACCTTTAATAGATTTTTATTCTTTCATATGTTTTCATGTTAGTTAGTGTCCTTTTGTTAAAACTTGAGAATTCCCTTTAGCATTTTTTGTAAGGCAGGTTTAATGGTATTGAAATCCCACAGCTTCTATTTGTCTGGTGATATGATTTGGCTCTGAACTTCCACCCAAATCGTATTTCAAATTGCAATCCCCAGGTGTCAAAGGAGGGACCTGTTGGGAGATGATTGGATCATGAGGTGTTTTCTCCCATTATGTTCTCATGATACTGAGGGTGTTCTCATGAGATCTGATGGTTTAAAAGTGGCAGTTACCCCTGTGCACATGCTCTCTCTCTCTCTCCTGCTGCCTTGTGAAGAAGGTACCTGCTTCTCCTTCACCTTCCGCCATAATTGTAAGTTTCCTGAGGCCTCCTCAGCCATGAGGAACTGTGAGTCATTTAGACCTCTTTTGTTTATAAATTACCCAGTCTCAGGTGATATCTTTTAGCAGTGTGAAAATAAACAATACAGATAATTGGTACTGGCAGAGTGAGGTACTGCTATAAAGATAACCTGAAAATGTGAAGGCAACTTTGAAACCGGGTAACAGGCAGAGGTTGGAACAGTTTGGAAGACTCAGAAGAAGATAGGAAGATGTGGGAAAGTTTGAAACTTCCTAGAGACTTGTTGAATGGTTTTGACCAAAATGCTGATAGTCATATTGGCAATGAAGTCCAGGCTGAGGTGGTCTCAGATGGAGACGAGAAACTATTGGGAACTGGAGCAAAGGTCATTCTTGCTGTGTTTAGCAGAGACTGGCAGCATTTTGCCCCTGCCCTAGAGATCTGTGGAATTTTGAACTTGAGAGAGATGATTTAGGGTATCTGTCAGAATAAATTTCTAAGCAGAAAAGCATTCAAGATATAACCTGGCTTTTTCTGAAAGCATACAGTCAAGTTGTATGCATTCACAAAGAGATGGTATGAAATTGGAATTTATGTTTAAAAGGGAAGCAAAGCATAAAAGTGTGGAAATTTTGCAGCCTGACCATGTGGTAGAAAAGAAAAACCAATTTTCCGAGGAGAAATTCAAGCCCGCTGCAGAAATTTACATAAGTAACCAGGAGCTGAATGTTAATTGCCAAACAATGGGGAAAATGTCTCCAAGGCATTTCAGAGG
Source organism: Symphalangus syndactylus (assembly GCF_028878055.3). Lineage (NCBI taxonomy): Eukaryota > Metazoa > Chordata > Mammalia > Primates > Hylobatidae > Symphalangus > Symphalangus syndactylus. The sequence continues at coordinate 159,450,021 of NC_072426.2, forward strand.
TCTTCAAGGCAGCCCCTCCCATTACAAGCCCAGAGGCCTAGGAGGGAAAAATGGTTTCATGGGCCCCGCTGCTCTGTGCAGCCTTGGGACTTGGTGCCCTGTGCCCCAGCCAGTCCAGCTCCAGCTGTGACTAAAAGGGTCCATAGCTCAGGCTGGTGCTTCAAGGGTGCAAGCCCCAAGCCTTGGTGGCTTCCATGTGCTCTTGGGCCTGTGAGTGCACAGAAAACAAGAGTTGAGCTTTGGGATCCTCTGCCTGGATTTCACAGGATGTGTGGAAACACCTGGCTGTCCAGGCAGAAGCCTGCTACAGGGACCCAGCCCTCATGGAGAACCTCTATTAGGGCAGTGCAGAGGTGAAATGTGGGGTTGAAGCCCACACACAGAGTCCCCACTGGAGCACTGCCCAGTGGAGCTGTGAAAAGAGTTCCCCCATCTTGCAGACCCCAGAATGGTAGATCCACTGACTGGAAAGTTGCAGGCACTCAGTGCCAGCCCATGAAGGCAGCCGTAGGGGCTGTACCCTGCAAAGCCACAGGGGCAGAGCTGCCCAAGGCCTTAACAGCCCACCCCTTGCATCAGCATGCCCTGGATTTGAGACAGGGGCTCAAAGGAGATTATTTTGGAGCTTTAAAATTTAGTGACTTCCCTGCTAGGTTTTGCACGTGCTTGGGACCTGTGGCCCCTTTATTTTGGCCAATTTCTCCCATTTGAAATGGGAACATTTACCCAATTCCTGTACCCCCATTGTATTTTGGAAGTAACTAACTTGCTTTTTATTTTAAAGGCTCATTGAGGGAAGGGACTTGCCTTGTCTCAGATGAGACTTTGGACTTGGAATTTTGGGTTACTGTGGAATGAGTTAAGACTTTGGGGGACTGTTGGAAAGACATCATTGGTTTGAAATCTGAAAAGGACATGAGATTTGGGAAAGGCCAGGGGAAGAATGATATGGTTCGGCTCTGTGTCCCCACCCAAATCTCGTCTTGAATTGTAGTCCCCACATGGGATTACATGGGAGGGGCCTGGTGAGACGTGATTGGATCATGGGGGTGGTTTCCCCTGTGCTGTGATCTCATGATAGCGAGGGATTTAAAAGTGGCTGTTTCCCCCACACATACACACTCTCTCTCTCCTATCACCTTGTGAAGAAGGTGTCTGCTTCCCCTCTGCCTTCCATCATGATTATAAGTTTCCTGAGGCTTCCCCAGCCATGGGTAACTGTGAGTCAGTTAAACCTCTTTTGTTTATAAATTACCCAGTCTCAGGTAGTATCTTTACAGCAGTGTGAAACTGGACTAATACATCTGGGAAATTCTTTTTCTCTCCTTCCTTTCTGAAGGACAGCTTTGCCTGATATTATATTCTTGGTTGCCAGGTTTTATACTTTCAATACTTTGAATATATCATCCCACTCTCTCTTGGCCTACATGATTTCTGCTGAGAAATCCACAGATAATCTTATGAAGCTTCCCTTGTATGTGAAGAATTGCTTTTCTCTTGCTTCTTTGAAAATTCTCTCTTTGTCATGGTGAGGATCTCTCTCTCTTTTTTTTTTTTTTTTTTAGATGGAGTCTTGCTCTGTCGTCCAGGCTGGAGTGCAGTGGCGCTGTCTCGGCTCACTGCAAGCTCCGCTTCCTGGGTTCACGCCATTCTCCTGTCTCAGCCTCTGGAGTAGCTGAGACTACAGGCGCCCGCCACTACGCCTGCTAATTTTTTTTTGTATTTTTAGTAGAGACGGGGTTTCACCATGTTAGCCAGGATGGTCTCGATCTCCTAACCTCATGATCCACCCATCTCGGCCTCCCAAAGTGCTGGGATTACAGGCGTGAGCCACTGCGCCCGGCTGAGGATCTCTTTATATTTAATCTAATTGGAGTTCTTTTGGGCTTCATAAATCTGAATGTTTATTTCATTTATTTCTCCAAATTTTGAGAGTTTTCTATTCTTATTTTTTAAAATAACTTTCTGCAACTTTCTCTTTCTCTACTTCTTCTGGAACTCTTATAATGCATATTAGTTTTCTTTTTTTTATTATTATTATACTTTAGGTTTTAGGGTACATGTGCACAATGTGCAGGTTTGTTACATATGTATCCATGTGCCATGTTGTTTTACTGCACCCATTAACTCGTTATTTAGCATTAGGTATATCTCCTGATGCTGTCCCTCCCCCCTCCCCCCCACCCCACAACAGTCCCTGGTGTGTGATGTTCCCCTTCCTGTGTCCATGTGTTCTCATTGTTCAATTCCCACCTATGAGTGAGAACATGTGGTGTTTGGTTTTTTGTCCTTGCGATAGTTTACTGAGAATGATGTTTTCCAGTTTCATCCATGTCCCTACAAAGGACATGAACTCATCATTTTTTATGGCTGCATAGTATTCCATGGTGTATATGTGCCACATTTTCTTAATCCAGTCTATCGTTGTTGGACATTTGGGTTGGTTCCAAGTCTTTGCTATTGTGAGTAGTGCCGCAATAAACATACGTGTGCATGTGTCTTTATAGCAGCATGATTTATAATCCTTTGGGTATATACCCAGTAATGGGATGTCTGGGTCAAATGGTATTTCTAGTTCTAGATCCCTGGGGAATCGCCACACTGACTTCCACAATGGTTGAACTAGTTTACAGTCCCACCAACAGTGTAAAAGTGTCCCTATTTCTCCACATCCTCTCCAGCATCTGTTGTTTCCTGACTTTTTAGTTTTCTTAACGGTGTCCTATAAGTCTTGTCAGCTTTCTGCAATTTTTATCATTCCTTTTATTACTCTGACCGGGTAATTTCAAATGACCTGTATCTGAGCATGCTGATTCTTTCTCCTGCTCAATCTAGTCTGCTGCTGAAGCTGTTTGTGAATTTTTTCAATTCAGTCATTTTGTTCTTCAGCTCCAGAATTTCTGTTTGGTTCTTTTTTATGGTTCCTATCTATCTTTTTGTTGAACTTCTAATTTTGCTCATGTATTCTTTTCCTGATTTTGTTTACTGTCTATCCATATTGTTTTGTAGCTCATTGAGCTTTCTTAAGGCAATTATTTTTAACTCTTTGTCATGCAGTATAGATCTCCATTTCTTTAGGGTCATCTCCTGCTGCTTTATTTCCTTCCTTTGGTGGTTTCTTGTTTCCCTGGTTATTTGTGATCAATGTGGCCTTGCACTGAAGTAGGCACCTATTTCAGTCTTTATGTACGAGCTTCAGCAGAGGAAGCCATTCACTAGTCAGATTGACCAGAGATTGTGGGTGGCCTGTCTGTTGGGGTCTATGCACAGGATTTCTGCTGGAGTTCTAAGGTGGGCAGGGCTGTATTCTGGGTTCATTCATTGTGGTTGTCTGTATTCTGTGCACAAGGACTGGTTTGAAGCATGGATCCTTGGGGGCTGACTTGGCACTGAAATGAGCCCTAAGCCTGAGTCTGCAGGGGCCAGCCTAACATAGGGATCACCTGGCACCTGAGTTCATGGGGATAGGTCTGTTCCTGAGTTTATTCAGGCCGTCCTGGGACCAAGGTCCACTGGGGTGAGCCCAGCATCTGGGTCCACATGGCCCAGCGTGGATCAAGATCTCTGGAGGCTGACCTGGTGCTGGATCTGCAGGGGATGGCCTGGATTCTAGGCCCATGGGTACCAACTTAGAGCCTTGGGTTGCTGGGGCTAATGTGGAGGCTAGAGTCTTGGGGGCCAGGCTAGAGCTGGAACAGGCCTGAAGTCTAGGTCTTCTGCGGCCATCTTGGAGCCTGAAGCCCCAGGGGCTGACCTGGTCTCGGGTGAACATGGGGCTAAGGCCACAGAGGCCGGTCTGGTCTGTGGCAGGCCTGCATCCTGGTGCTGGGGTTTACTGGAGTGGGCTTGGTGCTTGGGATCTGTGGTGAAGTTGGGCGCTATCTTAACTGCCCCTCCTCCATGCAAGAGGGTATCTCTCTCCATACTGTGCTGCCCAGGCTTGAAGGTGGGATGACACTGGTAATGTGAAATTGCCCTTCCTGTACACTTCAATGTGTCTTTTCTTATTTCTGTGCTGCAACCAGGTGGTATAACCTCTCACCTGATTCCTTAGCTCTAGTGAAGTTATTTTCGTGCATGGTTACTTGTTCAAATTGATGTTTTTGCAAGGGATGAGCGCTAGAAACTCCTGTTCTGACAAACTCCTATTCCTATTCTTGCTGACATCACTCCCTGAAATAGTTAATATACTTAACAGCTGAACACGGATAGGATGTTCATGGAATATGTTGACAGGACAAAAAGTTGAAACTGTTGGCAGAAACCCAAAGTCAATATTGAAGCCAGGCAAAATATTGCCTGCAGTGCCACATTAGAACAGCTTGAAGACCGTTCATTTTTAAGTGACAAGAGACTCACCTCCAAGAAGCAATTGTTTTCAGGTAGCAAATTTCTATTATTCTGATTGTTTCCAAATAAACTATAATTTTTAAAGTATAATTTTTTACTTTATGAGAAAATTAGTCATTTATATTCTAATTTCCTGAGGAGAGAGAGTATAGATAATGTTCCTTTATGTAGAAATATTTAAATGTAAGATGATTTTAAATCAGAATATTTGATTGATTTAAAATTTTTAAATGGGCTTTAATATTTTCAGAGGTTTTCTTTACTTAGGGATTTTTGGACTGACATTATTGCCATTATTTATTAATTTTATTTTTGCCAAATCAAGAGGTTTCATAATTGTTTACTCTCTCTCTACCAATTCCCTTTCCAACATTACTAGCCACAGAGTTGGCCAATCAACAATAAACACAACAGTAGTCTGGAGGTCTCAATTTGTATCTTGGGAAGCATTATAAATTTTCCAACTCTCTAGACACAAATGTACAAAAAAAACCCCTTGTTTCTATACCAGTAATTGTGTGCTTTGTCTTGCAATTCAGACATTTACAAAAAAATCTAAATCACCTTAAATTAAGATTTATGTTAAATGTGGTCTAAAACCAGCAGAGTTATGTATTGTTTTCTTTTTTAGAATGATTTTATTCAAGCAAGCAACTTATTTCATTTCCTTGTTTGCTACAGTTTCCTGTGGTAAGTGAATAATCTATAAAACATGGAATTCAGGCTAAGACAGGAGTAGCCCAGCAAGTGGCACCACCCCTGGAGAAAGCTATTGAACATACAGCTTCGGGGATGGAGATAGTCCCTGATGATTCAGGACACGTGTCTATCTAATGTTCCAGAACAAGGACCACTTGCCAGATATATTGCTCTAGACATAGGTTGCAGACCAGAGGAAGGAGCTCAGAAGTAGGAATGTGTTGGGACTTGTGTTAACAAAAACTTCTGTTCGCAGATAACATTCTGCAAAGCAAAACTCGAAACAAAAAAATAGTCCTCTATTTTGATTATCAACATTAAAAAATTAAACTTTATCTGAAAATTCAAAAGAATGCTAGGCATTTTACAGTGTCTAGGTCCAATCCAAGTATCTGTTAGGTACACGATACATAGTTTTACTCTGGACCGCTAGGGAACCATTTCAAAAATGAAGGTACCTGGTTTAAATTTAACTTAGCAAACCAGGCATTTGGATAGTTCTAGGTAAATAGCTTTCAACACCAGATTTCGATCTCATTTCTCTATTAATTTCATTAATTTTTGGAGAATAAAAATGATTCTGGACATTTCATTAATCATTGTAGAGGGAGTTTTCTCTGTGTCCCCACAAGGCATGATTCTGGGTCTACGGTGACTTAACAGGGCCACACAACAATGAGTATTTAACTTTCCTCTCAGATGTATGGCTACAATAAACATCTATAGGTAAGGTTTACATTCATAAAGAGACTTTTTTTTCCAGGAGAAAAGGCTTTTATTCCCCCTAAATCACAACTCCCCTGCGTCTGTCCCTCAACCCTGATTGCTCTTCTAAACCGTAGTTTACAAACCCATGTGCAAAGCCACTGAGAGCTGAGAAGGAGCATAAGCCGGAGACACTGGGAACCACGGCCAACTCCAGGGGGTTTTTCGTTTTTTTCTTTTTTTTTGGCAAAATAAATCATGATTATGTCTAGGAAAATTAGGGATGTAAATAAGCAAAAAATTAGAAACTACATATTGAACGTAGGCCCCAAATTCAGAAACAGTCATCGTTAAACATCTTTTGTTTAGTCTTTCAGATATTTTTCTACATATGCCTATTTGCGCATTTCGCAAAAAAGAGTTATTAACTATGGACACTCTTTGACTTGCATTTTCCACTTACAGCTATCTTTTGGTGCAAATAAGTAATATTTTTTGGAGCTTGCTATTCTTGTCTTTTTATGGTATTTTTGTGTGCACACTCTTATGCACTTATTCAGTTATTTCTGTAGAATACATTTTAAAAAATAAAAATACTAGATTCAAAGGTATGAATATTTTTGAAGGTTTTATGGTGTGGCATCATGAAATTATCTTTCAGAAAGGTTACTCCATAGTTGACTTTTTCTGCCAGGTAATAAGAGTGCTCATTTACCCCACTTAGGCCAACTCTAGCAGGCTTCTGTTGCTTTGCATCCTGACATATTTATCTTTCTGGGAACAGAGTCCTAATTTATTTCTGCAGAGCTACTGCCTCTCAGCTTTGGTCCATGTGGTTCTGGTGACTGTGATTCTTCTGCTGAACCAGGAAGTGCACACATCCTCCTGGCTGCAGTGACCCAATCAGAGCCAACGTCTTGCAACGAAGCTTTTGTTTAGACATCTAGAAATAAGTCTCTTACTTTTTTCTTTTTCCAATTTGACTTGAAACAGAAGAGAATACAGAGGCCTGAGTTGTTGGTGCTATTTTGCTACTACTTGGAGCTTGAGAGTAATGGTAACACCACGACTGGAGCTAGCAGAAGGAGACATATCGTCCACTGATGCTATCAGTTGAGCACAATGTCCAGTTACTTTTTAAGCCAGATTCACCATGGGCTTTTTGGATCCTGAACCAATAGATTTCATTTGTTTTCAAGCCACTTTGTACTAGGTTTTCCGTCGTTTGCAATCAAAACCAGTATACAAACACTGGTTATTTAATTTTTCATTTTTGCTAATCTCATGGATAAAATGGCTTCTAGTTGTTTTAACTTGCCTATATTGTGATTCCTCCCATTTTCATATACTTATCACTTCTATTTCTTTTGTAAATTATCTTTTCTTATTTGTCATCTAATTCTTTAAAATTGGAGTACTTTTCTTCTCATTATTGTTTATGGAATTGTTAAGCCTGAATAACCTGCCCAAAGTCCATGGACATGGGGGCCCATGTAAAAGCTTTGAAAGCCACCATCATTATGAGATAAATTCTATAATAGTATTTTACATATGCTCCAAAATACAGCACAGACACAGCTATCACTGTCATGATCATCATTATCATCATGATCACCAACTTATGAGGATAAGCAAGAACACCTACTAGAAGTTTCTTTCCATTCAGCAACAAAGTTGGTGTCTTTCTAGTCACTCCCTTCCCTGACTGTCACATGGCAGTTCACAGAGGCTCAGTTGCAGAATGAGAAGCTCTGGACCAGGACCTGCCATTGTGTGCATCCTTGCTTGTGAACTGGGGGCTGGAAGAGGAGTGACTGCTTGATAATTATGAGTCAGTCAAAACCACCAACTGTCTGAAAAAAATAGGCCTTTTTGTAACTAGTATTGTCAGTAAACCAACTCCTCCATGTTTTGTGCATACGTGAAATCTAGGCAATACACTTGTATTCCCAAAAGCTTCCTTGAAGAGATCTGTGCTCTTTCCAAATATAAACCTTACCCAAGAGGTGGTCATCTTGGCCACACCTCTGAGAGGGAGAGAAGCAGTCTTGCTGTGTTGGATGGTCATAATGGGGCTCAGGGCCAGAATCCCCAAGGGGTAGGATAGTGCAGAGAAGATGGCAGTCTCCAGTGCTTAATAAAATGCACGTGGTCTAAGCTGCCCATTCCCTCACAGGCAATAAAAATAGGTACTATTTAAATTGAAGAGTAACTACTGCCCCAGGGAATAGCCAGGTTGTCATTGGAATAGCCATGGTTAATGGTCAGTTGATGACTGAAATGAATGTGCTACCTGAACAGGAAAGCTGATGAAGCACACTTGGAACAGAGTCTTTCCAGGTAAATCCAAATTTACAAATTAAAGCCAGTAAAGACACCTAATTCTCTACTATTATGTGGGGTGCAGTGTATTCTAGAGCTGGGAATAATTCCAAACAGCAGATAGTTCAAAATTTATGTTCAATTTAGCATATGCATGTATTTGTTTAAACCGTCTTAAAAATGAGTAAAAAATATTGTCAGTTTGCTTGAATCATACTGAGATGAGGAATAATATTTAGCATTGCATGCTAAAAAAGGACACAGGATTGGGAGTCAGGGCTGGATGACTGTCACAGGACTTTGACTAACTGTGTGGATCTTGGGCAAGTGTGCCCTGAGATTCAGTTATTTAACTTTCTTTTAAAAAACATAATCCAGATGCAGATAATAAAGCCTGCCTCTGACTTCCCTTACAGAATTGTGAGAAGCTGGTGGAGATGTTTGTTACAAAAGTGTTTTGAAAATAGAGCAAATATTTCTCTTTTTAAGGCACGATATTTTCATAGCATGTCAGGCAGCAGGGAAAACCTAAGTTAGGATTTTATTTTATTGTGGGGAATTTATGTGCAAATTATTGTGCAATTTAATGAAAATAAGCCAATTTTTTATATAGAAGTACCCAGAAAATTAGATAACACTATACATTGTTCAAATAGTTGCCTTAATATATTTTATTTTCCCAGCATAATTAGTTATATTATACAGGTCTTTGAGTAGTCAGTGGGAGAAGTTAAGAAAGCAGATATCTTTTTATTAAAATTATTATTTGACTTATCCCAAATTAATTTTAATGGTTCTATCCCAGGATGTCTGACTCAACTATATGAAAACACCTTCTTCAGAGGTGGGGATGTAGCTTCCATGTACACCCCAAACGCCCAGCACTGCCAGATGAGGTGCACATTCCACCCAAGGTGTTTGCTATTCAGTTTTCTTCCAGCAAGTTCAATCAGTGACATGGAGAAAAGGTAAAAGTTGGTATTTCATTATTGGAGAAGGCATTTTCAAAACTGAATCAGTTTTATGCACAAAGGTGTAGTATAACTGAGAGTTCTTTCTCAAACGGGGTTCAAGGACCAGCCTCAGCAAAATCCCTTCAAGTGGTTCTTAGAAACGCAGATTCCTAGGCCACAACCCAGATGTGCTGAACCAAAGTTTCTTGGGACTAGAAATCTACATTTTAAACAATCACTGTGTTTATTTAAAGTAGTAGAAGCTAGTCATTTTCTATTCAAAGCCTCAAAATGCTTGAATATCACTGGGCTAAGAGACTGTCTCAAGAAAAAGTCTAACAGGTGAACATTACATCTAAATGAAGAAACAGAATTAACTGTGTGACCCATGATCACATTAGTGGATAGCACAGTCTGAAGAAAATAACATAAGACAAGCATTTTGCTGAGAATATAATTGAAAAAGATCTAGAACTTGTGATTTTGGGACAGGGCAGATCTAAATGGTGCCTAAAGTGAGCCAGTTTGGGCACCTACAGCATGATGCTATGTATGGTATGTGTGTGTGTATGTGTGCTTGTGCTTGTGTGAATATGTATTAACTGGAAATTTGTAAAAGTATTGGAAAAATAGTACTTACAAATTTTTTTTTGAGATGGAGTCTCACTTTGTAGCCCAGGCTGGAGTGCAGTGGCGTGATCTCGGCTCACTCCAACTTCCACCTCCCAGGTTCAAACGATTCTCCTGCCTCAGACTCCCAAGTAGCTGGGATTACAGGCACGCACCACCAACGTCTAGCTAATTTTTGTATTTTTAGTAGAGATGGGGTTTCACCACATTGGCCAGGCTGGCCTTGAACTCCTGACCTCGTGATCTGCCTGCCTCCACCTCCTAATGTGCTGGGATTACAGGCGTGAGCCACCGCACTCAGCCGTAATTACAATTTTTATTAGGTCAGAGAGATGCTTATTAATCACGAGCCACAGTTTTCATCTTAATGTTTTTTCATTTTGATTAATATCTAGAATAAGGTTTTCTTTGTTGTTCCCATTTCCATATTCATAACTGTTTTCTCATCTTCACTGTATGTGAGTTTACGAACTAGAAATTGGACAGCCATTCTCTGATCCTACATGTTAAACTTGTAGAGAAAACCCAGATTGTATGTGAGGATCATCATATTAAAAGTAGAGGTAGGTTCTAGAATTCTTATAAATAATGAAATTAACATGAAGGTTGACATTTAAGACAGAGGGAAGTCTTCCATTAAGTACAGACTACAAGGAGTTAATAAGCAAGATGAACACGATGTACAGATCCAGCTCTTATCACTAAGTTAACTTTTTAAGTAAATGAAAGTACTTGCAAAAATAATTACCAATGGAGGACGTAGTTGCCTGAAAGTTTAAGAACACAGGAAAAATCATTAACGCTTTAATATGGTTGACTTCCTGTACTTAAAAAATGAGAGTGTAAAGAAAATGCAATGCTGAAGTTAGATATTATGGGGATGTTATAAAATTACCTCTAAGAGTGTCCTTTCCAGCAAGTATTGGGGAAACTATATTATTTTCCTTGTTCCTGGTTTTATTTGTTAGTGTATAGAAGATGCTAGACATTTCCTCAATGTATGTTTATTTTTCTACTTCCTAAGTAAAGCTACTTTTAAAACAGGTTTGGTTGCTTCTTGAAGGATAGTGTTACAGGAACCCTGCCAAAAGTACATCGAACAGGTGCAATTTCTGGACATTCCTTAAAGCAATGTGGTCATCAAATAAGTGGTAAGTTGTGAATTTCTTAGCTACATTTGAGTTAATATTGGATCTCCCTTAGAACAGCTTTTGCTCAAAGTTCGTACTGCTACAGCCTTTTGGAAGGCATCACTCATAAAGATAGGAGATGGGGCAGTATTCTGAACACAAAAGAGGGACCCATATTCATCTGGACACTTCTATTGTCTTTATCAATCAACACATACTTAATGAGCCTCTATTATTTATGAGGTTAGCACTCAAGTGTAAGATTTACAGAAAATGAATCCAAATAGTCGTGTCTCCTTGTTTCCAGATACGAATTGTTAAGAAAACACTAGGGAACATCTCTCTCAGGTTCACTTGGGGGTAATTTTTATATCAGTGATTCTCAACCAGCAGTGATTTTGTATCTTCCATTAGGGGACATTTGACAATGTCCGGAGACATTTTTGGTGGCTACAACTAGGGAGGATGCTATTAGCATTTACTAAGTAGAGGCCAGAATGTTTGAATGCTGCCCAACATTCTACAGGGCACAGGGCAGTCGTCCACAGCAAATAATTTTCTGGCCCAAAATGTCAACAGTGCTGACATCAAGAAACTCTGTGATATACCATTAGGCCCAAATTGAAGAGCTGAATTCTGCAGATCTTGTTAAGAATAATACTTCTTAAAGGAAACTTGAGGACTAGGATGCTAGAGAACTTTGATTCTAACATCTGAAGCTACTGATGTCTTGGGAAACAGTTTCCAACGCTATCCTAATAAATTTAAGACAAATGAACTATTTCTCAAACATGACTGGGACTGATCAGAAAGTGAAAAGTGCTGAAAAGATTCAACTGATGGGTTGTCAGAATCTTAAAATAGCTGTGCTGTTATTCTACGTATAACTATATATCATTACTATTTTATTTTCATTATGCACAATTAATTTTGTAGGTTCAAATTTCAAATGTTTTTAAATTTGTCATCCTTTCCTCCCTCACTGATACCACCCCTTCACTACATACACACTTTGAGCCTGCTGTTTGCATTTTAACCAGTTATCAAAGGACAGCAATGCCTTCACTATAAATCTGGGCCTGACTTAGCCAGTATAATAGGTGTAGTCTACCTGAGGTGGAGTACATTTCCTATTTTAAAAGATCAATTTGTATGTTAATCTAATTTGGTATAAGTTACTCGAGTAAGTGCTATTTCCGATTGTTGTATCTTGTAGCGAAATTTAAAGAAAAAGTAATATTGTGCCTTTCTCAATATTCCCATTATTGTTAACGTATTCTAAAACTCAGTGTTACTCACTTAGCTTGCTTTTAATGTTTTTTTCCTAACTTCATCATCTTAAAGTGAAAAATTGTTCCCAAGTACATAAAATCTCTACACTCAAGAACAATTCTAGTCAAAAGCATTTAGAGCTTTCATATGAACACTTAAAAAGTTTTTATTTGTAAGAGTCCCATCCCAACTCTTAGCCTATTCTTTTCTCACATGCAGAAAAATAGGAAAGAGACTTCATTTCCACAATCTTCAAATTCCTGTGGTTAAGAATCACAGTGAATAATCCACCTCCCTGCCCAACTCAACATACTGTCGTATAGTTTTCCTGACAGTTTGTATATTTTCTGTCTTTCTCACCCTTAAATTTAATTTTATGACTTCAACCATACTTCTTAGGAGTGGAAAGTTATCTATAGTAGATTATGGTTTATTCCACATAATCTTGGGGAATAAAACTTTAAAAAAGTATACAGTTTATACTTCTGGTTACATTACTTCCTTAACCAAAAGTCTAACCAAGAAATTTGAATCTTTTTCAAAAAAAGAGCCTAATTTTGCTTCACTGTCTGTGAAAACAATTATCTGTATCTTTTGCATGTAAGACAAATCTCAGTGAAAAGGGTGCTTAAATAGAAGTTAACGCTATTTTAAAGCAAGGATGAAAGTGGTTTCACCATGTGTAAACAACAACTTTCCACATTTTGTAATGATTGATCCAGATGCAATTTGTAATCAGACAGGAGAAGTCGAAAGCAGAGAAATAACACTGGGAGATAGAGAAGCTCCTTCATTCAATGCAAAAGGTCAAAGGCACATCAGTTTCTTTAATAATGCAAACCTCAGCACACATTATCAGTGTCCTCATTATTATTGCCTTGTTTATTTCCCACTGCTCACTGATAATTTCAACGTGAAATTTGCCTGCGTTGCTGCATGCATCGTGCAGTTTAAGAAGTGAAGTAACCCAATTTCAAAGCTAGTGCTTTAGGGAAAATACTGGATTGTATTTACTTCAAGCAGAGTTCGATAATTTATGGACATAATAAAAATTTTAAATCCCTTAATTAATATAGCAGTTGCCAAAACTGGGCTATTGTCCTTCTAAACTACCAGCCCACATGGTGGTGGGTATCTAGTCTACCTCTAGAAAGAAAATGGACTGTGTTTGCTCTATGCATTTTTCTTGTACAGCTTGCCACCGAGACATTTATAAAGGAATTGATATGAGAGGAGCCAATTTTAATGTATCTAAGGTTAGCAGTGTTGAAGAATGCCAAAAAAGGTGCACCAATAACATTCGCTGCCAATTTTTTTCATATGCCACGCAAACATTTCACAATGCAGAGTACCGGTGAGTACAGTTCAAGGTGTTTGTTCTTTGTATTGGTGCCTCCAGGATTTGACTGTGTTCTTCATAACCTCTTTTGTTCCCGAACTAAAAAGCAAACAGGGCTTTTACTCCTAGCCACTTTCCTCATTTACTTGCTCTATTTTTTTTTATCTTTTATTTATTTATTTATTTATTTATTTATTTATTTATTTATTGAGATGGAGTCTCGCTCTGTCGCCCAGGCTAGAGTGCAGTGGCGCAATCTCAACTCACTGCAACCTCCGCTTCCCGGGTTCAAGCAATTCTCCTGCCTCAGCCTCCCGAGTAGCTGGGATTACAGGCGTCCGTCACCATGCCTTGCTAATTTTTGTATTTTTAGTAGAGACGGAGTTTTACTATGTTGGTCAGGCTGGTCTGGAACTCCTGATCTCGTGATCCACCCATCTCGGCCTCCCAAAGCACTGGGATTACAGGCATGAGCCACCACGCCTGGCCCTTCATTTTTTAATTAACTAATTCATTTAATTTCATTTGTTTCTCTACTCCTTTCCCCTGGCATGTAATTGTACCGCATCTTCAAAGCCTGGCATCCTCTTCCCCTACTTCTGCAAAGCTGATTCTTTCAGGTCTTTCCTCAAATACCATCCCCTCCAAAAGGCCATTTCTGAGCATTCTCTTTTAAGTCACACTCAGCTCTGTTTATTTCATTCATAGAGCTAATCACAATTTGATATTAACTTGTGATTTTTTTTTCCTTATTTTTAAATCTTATTTTTATTTGCATAGATGTATGGGGTACAAGTGTCATTTTGTTACTTTGATGTATTTTACAGTGGTAAAGTCTGGGCTTTTGGTATATCCATCACTGGAGTCATGTACATTGTACCCACTAAGCAATTTTTCATCACCCACCACCTTCCCACCTCTCTATCACCTTCCCAGTCTCTACTGTCCATCGCTCCACGCTCTACTCACTTTCGGTGTCATTTTTCCTGAAGTCATTTTCTGAAGTCTGTGTCGTTTTTCGCTTTCCTGAAGCGAATTTTGGTGTCATTTTTCCTGAAGTTCCGTTTGCCCCACACATAGGCCTTGCTTACAGAATGAGGGTTTAGCATCACGGTGTCTCCCACCTCATTCTCACCCTAACTCTCCCTTTACCCCTTTGCGAGGGGAAGGATGTCCATTTGATTAATAATGCAAACCCCTAACCCACTCATTATCAGGGTCTTTGTTTCCCACTGTCCATCTGAATACTAACTGTTACCTGCACTGCACGGCTCCCTGCACCTCAAAGTGCAGGAAGCAAAGTAACCTCTTTTCTTCCCGTTCAGGAACAATTGCGTATTAAAGTACAGTCCCGGAGGAACACCTACCGCTATAAAGGTGCTGAGTAACGTGGAATCTGGATTCTCACTGAAGCCCTGTGCCCTTTCAGAAATTGGTAATTGTAGGACTACTTCACTTTGTGATTGTAGTAGGCAGAATAAGAGCCCCAGAGACGTCCCTGTGCTGAGCCCTGGGACCTGTGCGTGTGTTCCCATAGCTGGCAATTAAGCGTTTCTGTCAGTGGGATTCAGTTAAGGGCTTTGATGGATGGGGAGTTTACTCTGGATTTTCTGGATGGGCCCAATGTACTCACAGAGTTGAGTGCTCACAAGGCTAATAAGAAAAAGAGAGAGGCAGAAGGGTCAGAGCCAGAGAGGTTTGAAGGTGTTACACTGCTGGCTTTGAAGATGAAGGTCCATGAGCCAAGGAATGCAGGTGGCCTCTAGAAGTTGAAAAGGGTGAGGAAACAGTTTCCCTGTGGAGCGTCCTGGAGGAACAAGCCCTGCTGATGTCTTGATTTTAGCCCAGTAAGACCGAGTCTCTAGAACGGTAAGATAATAAATTTGTGTTGTTTTTAACTACTAAGTTTGTGGTTATGCCCCTAGAGTAGCAGTTATAGGAAACTAGCACAGTGATATTGTTATAGTTATAGGTACAGTGATATTGTTATAGTTATAGGTACAGTGATATTGTTATAGGTACAGTGATATTGTTATAGTTATAGGTACAGTGATATTGTTATAGTTATAGGTACGGTGATATAGTTATAGGTACAGTGATATAGTTATAGGTACAGTGGTATCATTATAGTTATAGTTCCTGCGATATAGTTATAGATACAGTGATATAGTTACAGGTACAGTGATATTGTTATAGTTACAGGCACAGTGATATTGTTATACTTATAGGTACAGTGATATTGTTATAGTTATAGGTACAGTGATATTGTTATAGTTATAGGTACAGTGATATTGTTATAGGTACAGTGATATTGTTATAGTTATAGGTACGGTGATATTGTTATAGGTACAGTGATATTGTTATAGTTATAGGTACGGTGATATTGTTATAGGTACAGTGATATTGTTATAGTTATAGGTACGGTGATATTGTTATAGGTATAGGTACGGTGATATTGTTATAGTTATAGGTACAGTGATATAGTTATAGGTACGGTGATATTGTTATAGGTACAGTGATATTGTTATAGGTACGGTGATATTGTTATAGTTATAGGTACGGTGATATTGTTATAGGTATAGGTACAGTGATATTGTTATAGTTATAGGTACAGTGATATAGTTATAGGTACGGTGATATTGTTATAGGTACAGTGATATTGTTATAGTTATAGGTACGGTGATATTGTTATAGGTACAGTGATATTGTTATAGGTACGGTGATATTGTTATAGTTATAGGTACGGTGATATTGTTATAGGTACAGTGATATTGTTATAGGTACGGTGATATTGTTATAGGTACAGTGATATTGTTATAGTTATAGGTACGGTGATATTGTTATAGTTATAGGTACAGTGATATTGTTATAGTTATAGGTACGGTGATATTGTTATAGGTACAGTGATATAGTTATAGGTACAGTGATATAGTTATAGGTACAGTGGTATCATTATAGTTATAGTTCCTGCGATATAGTTATAGATACAGTGGTATAGTTACAGGTACAGTGATATTGTTATAGTTACAGGTACAGTGATATTGTTATAGTTATAGGTACAGTGATATTGTTATAGTTATAGGTACAGTGATATTGTTATAGTTATAGGTACAGTGATATTGTTATAGGTACAGTGATATTGTTATAGGTACAGTGATATTGTTATAGTTAGAGGTACGGTGATATTGTTATAGGTACAGTGATATTGTTATAGTTAGAGGTACGGTGATATTGTTATAGGTACAGTGATATTGTTATAGTTAGAGGTACGGTGATATTGTTATAGTTATAGGTACGGTGATATTGTTATAGGTACAGTGATATTGTTAGAGGTACAGTGATATTGTAGCAAAACTGTAAGGTCATTCCTTGGTTGTGTCCCTATCTAGTGAAATGACTCTACCGGGGTAGGGAAATAAAACTCTGTTGTTTCACACAAAAAGGTAATTTCAATGGAATTATCCAGAAAAGTGCCATGACATTCCACCTCATGTAGCATATCAGGATGTTAATGACAAGATGTTACTAAAAGCAAATCCCTTACGGCCAGTTCTCTGCAGTACTGGGTGCTGGCTCTGTGCCTGGCCCTGTACTGGGTGCTGGGCTAGGATTGCCCTGTGGAAGATTGGGAAGGTTGGTTACAAAGTGTCTATTTTCCTGTCTCCTCTTTGCGACAGCACACCTTCTCCATGGTGTGTGCCAGGTTCATGTGCACTGGTGATTTAATTTTAACATTTATATTATTTTTTTCCGGGAGTTTTTGAAGGCTGCCGGGAGGCAGGACTCGATGCAAACATGCTCCATTCTGTACCCAGCCCTGTTGCTGGAAGGATTTGCTGCACTTACCCAGGGAACAGGCAAGCTCATGCTGTGGCTCTGGGCTGTCACGGCTGCTGTCCACACCTGGGAGGGCACCCTGGGTGGCTCATCTGTGTACTTGCTTTCTTGTTAAATTGCAGTGAGTTCACATGTGATTTAATCTGATCAAATGGCCTTTACAGACTGACAAAAATCTGGCTGTTTCAGGCAGTGTTTTAAGCTGCTAAGGACATGGCTTTTCACTGAGTACATGGTCCCCATTCCTCAGGGAACGCCCAGTAACCACACGCCTCCTAAACCTAGAGTAGGGCTGTCTCCTGGCCTAACTGCCCAAATGAGATTCATAAGTTAGGGATGATCTGTAGTCATCACTACAGACTTGTCCTTAGTTTCACCAAGGATTTTCCTAATTTTACAAACAAAACCCCTAAGGCTCCTAGAAGGAGGGTAGAAGTGAAGGCGCTCAGGAGTCACATAGCTGATGAGCTGAACCAGAACTTGACCCTTGGGTCACACAAATTTCACAGTGCTCACTCCCCCTTTTGTTTTTTTAATGGATTTAATGGTGTTTTAAAGCCTCCTGCCTCTCAACGCATATGAATTCATTGTATTTACAGATTTCCTTCTCTTGTGGTCCATCTTCCTGCATAGATCTTGAGAGATGTCAGGGTAACCACGTTTCCTCAGTTAATTTAACAAAACCATTTGCAACTCTGACATGGAAAATTCCTACCATGTGACTTATTAATTTATCAATTCAGATGGTAAACATATTTTCCAGCCAAAAGGAGGAGAACATAAACTGGAAAAAAATTTTTTTTTTTTTTTTTTTTTTTATCACCTCTGGGGAAGAAAGTCTGATAAATGAAGCTAGTTGATAAAATTGCAATTAGGGGAAGCAACATCATGGTTTCTGTTTGCAGGCTAACCAGATGGCATAGTTGAAATAGAGAATGTCCTAGAAATCAACTGGTTGCTTGGCCAAAATATCTATAAATAGTGCCCAACATATTAGATAGGAAAAGCAAAGTAAAAACAATTTTAACAGGTTAGGACATTGGGCTGCAGTATTGCATATATTTAATGTCATGTGTGCCCGTGTGAAGAGACCACTAAACAGGCTTTGTGTGAGCAGTAAAGCTTTTTAATCACCTGGGTGCAGGCAGGTTGAGTCCGAAAAGAGAGTCAGTGAAGGGAGATGGGGTGGGGACATTTTATAGGATTTGGGTAGGTAGTGGAAAATTACAGTCAAAGAGGGTTGTTCTTTGGCGGGCAGGGGTGGAGGTCACAAGGTGCTCAGTGGGGGAACTTCTGAGCCAGGAAAAGGAATTTCACAAGGTAGTGTCATCAGTTAAGGCAGGAACCGGCCATTTTCACTTCTTTTGTGATTCTTCTGTTACTTCAGGCCATCTGGATGTCTACGTGCAGGCTTGGGCCCAGAGGCCTGACATGTAACATGGATAAATGTAAAGTTCTTAGAATCATACATACACATTGGAAAAGATGGGGCTTAATAGCACTTTATAAGAAGACTTGAAGGATGTTTGAGAATCACTATGAAACTGCTGAAAATATCAAGAAAATTTAATTCTTATGTATATAAATAATGTGTCTCTTACATGAATCCCTTCTATCAAGTTTGGTATTTTAATATAGCATATATTGTTTTTTCATAGTAGATTTAAAATTTTTGATATATAATTTAGATAACATAAAATTAACCCTTTGAAAGTGTACAACTCAGTGGCTTTTAGTATATCCACCTGATTGCACAACAATTGCCACTATCTAGTTCCAGAACCTTTTTATTACCACGAAAGAAAGGCTGTATGCATTGGCCGCGTTTCTCCATTCCCTACTCCTCCAATCCCCTGGCAACCACTAATCTACTTTCTACGTCTGTGGACTTGACTCTTCGAGACATTTTACATAAATGGAATCATGCAATGCAGCACATTTTGCATCTAGCTTTTTTCACCTGGCATGTTTTCAAGGCTCATTCGTATTCTAGCATATATCAGTACTTTGTTCCTATTTAGGACTAAATAATATTCTATTGTATGAATAAAACATATTTTGTTTATATACTTAGTTTGATGAACATTTGAGTTGTTTCTGGATTTTTTTTTTTGCCTCTTATGAATAATGCTTCTACGGACAACAGTTTTTGTGTAGGCATGCATTTTAAATTCTCTTATGTATATACTTAGGATTAAAATTGCTGGATCATAGGGTAACTCCATGTTTAACTTTTTGATGAGTTGCCAAACTGTTTTTGAGAGCAGCTGCACAATTTTACATTCTTACCAGCAACAACTGAGGGCTTCAATCTCTCTGCAACCTTAACAACACTTGTTATTGTCTTTTTTATTGTTGCCTTTCTAGGCAGTGTGAAGTGGTGTCTCACCGTGGTTTTGATATGCATTTCCCTAATGACTAATAATGTTGTATATCTTTTCATATGCTTATTTTCAATTTGAATAAATTCTTTGGGAAAATCTCTGTTTAAATCCTTTAGCCATTAAAAATAATTGGGTTATTTTGTTTTCATTGTTGAGTTGTATGAGCTCTTTATATACTCTGGATACTACACTCTCATCACATATATTATTTTCAAAAATTTTCTGTGCATCTGCAGGTCATGTTTTCACTTTACTGATGGTGTTCTTTGAAGCACAAAAGTTTCTAAACTTGATGAAATCCCGTCTGGCTTTATTCTTGCATGTGCGTTACCTAAAACGCCAAAACCTAATTCATGGTTATGAAGATTTTTGCTTATGATTTGTTCTTAGAGGTTTATAGTTTTAGCTCTTACATTTAGGCATTTGATGCATTTTGAATTAAATTTTGTATATGGTGTAAAGTAGGAATCTACCTTAATTCTTGCATGTGGATATTCAGTTATTCCATTGAAATAACTGAAACCCTTGAAACCCTTTTTGAAATCAATTGTCTAGAAATGTAAGAGTTTATTTTTGGACCATCAGTTCTATCCCATTGACCTATATGTCTATCCTAATGCCAGTTACACACAGTCTTGATTACCATAACTTTGTAGTAAGTTTTGAACCCAGACAGTCTGAGTGCTTTTATTTTGTTCTTTTTCAAGATTAATTTGGTTATTCTGGATCTTTTGCATTTCCATATGAATTTTAGGATGGTTGTCAATTTCTGCAATAAAAAGGCAGCAGGATTTTGATAGAGAGTGCATTGAATCTGCAGACCAATGAGTATCAATAGAATTATGTGTTATCAAATTTAGTAAACTACATAAATGATATGAACACAATAAAATAAAACTAAGATATAAGACCATATTAATGTAATGATAATAAAAGTGGATTGTCTCCTGTTCTAATTTTAATGGGCACAAGGCATTTTTGTTAATCACTTCTTATTAAAGAATTTTTTATAATATTCAGGAAAATGCAACAAAAAAACCCTTACATTCCTAAGGCCTCAGAGTCAGAGTAATATAAAGGAGATGTAAACACATGCGGAGTAATGCAAACATTTGGCAGTGGTGGTGACTGGAGCTGGGAGCACAGCTTTTATTTCTCTGAAATAGGAATTTGCCCCTTAGAGTAATTAGACCAATTTTGCCTTCTTCTAAATGGCAAACAGTTTGGAGATATTTTACAGGACATTTTTTCACTTAGGGTGTTTAGTACTGTGAATAATAAATAGTCACAATTTCCTTAACCATGGTGACAAAATACAAGCAAATTTAGCCTCGTGTCATTTCCTAAGGAACATCTTCTCTCTGTGAGTTCACAGGTTGCCACATGAACGTCTTCCAGCATCTTGCATTCTCAGATGTGGATGTCGCCACGGTTCTCACTCCGGATGCTTTTGTGTGTCGAACCATCTGCACCTATCACCCCAACTGCCTCTTCTTTACATTCTATACACATGCGTGGAAAATCGAGTCACAAAGGCAAGTATGCATGGGGAGCACTTGCTGCTGTACTTTCATCACTTTTATTTTATAGTCTGAGTCTTTAAAAGTTTCGTTCATTCCCCTCAAAACACTTGAACCTGCAGTGTAAGTAGGTACTTTTCTGCCAGGTGCAGACTAGTTAAGAGATTAGCAGACTTCTCTGCCTATCTTCTCTTACTTTAAAACAAATGTTACCATTGAATCAAGGAAGCAATAGCCATGAGAAGAAAGAAGGATCTGACGCCTTTGAAAGAAGATTCAAAACATGATCTTCATGTTTTGTATTAGCTTGGAGTAAAATCCACTCACTGGCAGTATAGCCCTTAAGCTTGTTGCCTCTTCTCTTTGTTTCAGAAACTAGAGCCCTGTTTATTCTGATGAAGGCTCTGGCCCACTGTCTTTATCTCAGATAACCCACCCTCTTCTACACACAGCATGGAGCTAAAAGAAGGGTGTCTAGTTATGTAATATCATCGGCAGCATAAATTCCCAGAATTTGTTCTTTGATTTTTTTGTTTGTTTGTTTTTCCAGTTAGAAGGTGGAACTTCGTCATTGTCCTCTTTTCAGGTTGTCTGTGCCTATTAGTTTTCTCCAGAGGGAGTTGTGGTTTGATTTAATCTCTGCAATTTATTAGAGTCCTGTAGTCGGATTTACTTTGAAGAGAGTTTCCCAGAAGAATAAAATTTGCTGAGTTGCTTTTTGGGTGTGAGCTGCTTTTGTATTTGCCCAGTGCCTTTAACACAAATTTCTTTCTTTCTGTCTTGCTTTTTTTAAAAAAAATAGAAATGTTTGTCTTCTTAAAACATCTGAAAGTGGCACACCAAGTTCCTCTACTCCTCAAGAAAACACCATATCTGGATATAGCCTTTTAACCTGCAAAAGAACTTTACCTGGTAATGTGATTTGATAATAATATTACATAAAATGTAACCTATTTCATGACTTTTAACAGCAACAGTGATGAAACAATCCTCAAGGTAACAGAAACTTGTGTAAATGTCATTCGTTGCTTTTCTCATTTGATATCTTTTTGCGTTTATAATTGACACAGAACCCTGCCATTCTAAAATTTACCCGGGAGTTGACTTTGGAGGAGAAGAATTGAATGTGACTTTCGTTAAAGGAGTGAATGTTTGCCAAGAGACTTGCACAAAGATGATTCGCTGTCAGTTTTTCACTTATTCTTTACTCCCAGAAGACTGTAAGGAAGAGAAGTAAAGGAAATTTTATTTTTCAAAGACAGTCGACATGACCGTTTCATATTCTCTTTCCCCTGGTGAAGGCTTACTCTTTCTACTGTTCATTTCATCTAGGTGTAAGTGTTTCTTAAGATTATCTTTGGATGGTTCTCCAACTAGGATTACGTATGGGACAGAAGGGAGCTCTGGTTACTCTTTGAGATTGTGTAACACTGGGGACAGCTCTGGTGAGTAACCTCACTTTTTCATGGAACTGTAAGGAACGTCTGTCATGTTGATAGTTTGCTTAGTCTTAAGGAATTATGTGTCTTGTTCTCCTTGGTTAGAGGGGACATTGATTCACTTCTAATTCCAACCATTAGTGTCAACACTCTCTTTTCAGTCTGCACAACAAAAACAAGTGCACGCATTGTTGGAGGAACAAACTCTTCTTGGGGAGAGTGGCCCTGGCAGGTGAGCCTGCAGGTGAAGCTGACGGCTCAGAGGCACCTGTGTGGAGGGTCACTCATAGGACACCAGTGGGTCCTCACTGCTGCCCACTGCTTTGATGGGTAAGTGTTGGATGCATCTCATCCAGAGTCTTATCTTGGCTTTTCATTTTGAAGGATCTGTGATCAGCTGCTTCACTGCCATATGACTTTATGAATAGAGACGTGTTAAAGTGGGGATGGTATTCACAACATTTAACTAGTAGGGTCCAAGCACTGACCAATCTGACCATTAGAACAGAGTGTGGTCTCTATACAAGACTGATGGCCCTGGGTGGGTATTCTCCTGCAGAAAGAGAAACGAAGACAATACCCCACTCCTCCAACCCACCACCCACCACCAATCCCACCACCAATCACACCACCAATCCCACCACCAATCCTGCCACCAATCCTGCCACCCACCACCAATCCCACCACCAATCCTACCAGTCCCACCACCAATCTCACCACCAATCCCGCCACCAACCACCAATCCCACCACCAATCCTACCACCAGTCCCACCACCAATCCCACCACCAGTCCCACCACCAATCTCACCACCAGTCCTGCCACCAATCCCACCACCCATCCTGCCACCAATCCCACCACCAATCCCGCCACCAATCCCACTACCAATCCCACCACCAATCCCGCCACCCATCCTGCCACCCATTACGCCACCAATCCCACCACCAATCCCACCACCTACCACCAATCCCGCCACCAATCCCACCACCTACCACCAATCCCGCCACCAATCCCACAGCCAATCCTTCCACCAATCCCTGATGTGTTCTTCAAAGACTTATTTGTCAGGCCCATAGAAATGTTACTTCTTGCTCTTTGATTCATAAATATACTAAGTAATAATAATTTTTTAAAGTGAGAGTTTTGTACTCTGTATATTTCAGTGTATATAATTTGATCTATTTCAATTTTATTGGTCAAATAGTAGACATGTTAGGTAAGTCTTAAAACACTGAGGCTTTGGAGTTAGACAGAACATGGCTTGAGTGACAGCTTTGCTGCTTATTAGAGGTGTGGCCCTAGGAGATTTGTAAATCCCTCTGAGCTTTATTTTATCTAAAATATGAATAATAATAGTAACGAATTTGTAACGTTATTGGGAGGATTAAGTGACACATTTAAAATGCTTAGTACTGTGTGTAGAACATGAACACGATTCCAAAAATGTAAACTATGATTTCCATATTCAATAAGAAATGTAGAAATGGACAAAGCATATAAAAAGCAAAAGAAATACTAGAAGACACTTGATTTTTCTCAAAAATAAACACAAAGTATTTTTGTTTTAGTGAAATTCATGCTTAGATGCTGTACACTAGGATTGAACATACTGCCGTCAAAATACAGCAGTCGGTGGTACACAGGGGTGGAGCAAGGCCCCTCCACCTTGTCATCGTGTGAAAGGGCTCCGCCATACATGAGGTTTTAAGGTGGTTGTAAGTGGCATTTTAAATCTGTCAGACATTACAAAACCTCTTGCATGTGGTTTTAAGGTGGTTGGCCTGGAAGAAAAGGCCCAAGATGGGAAATAGTAGGTGTCTTTTTTACTAAATGCCCTCCAATTTGGGACCAAGAATTTTCATTCTTGAAGGCTCAGTGTTGTGAGTTTATAAGAGATAATAGACATAAAAGTGCAATGATTTCATTGAAAAAAAAAAGCCCCTTTGCACCTGATATCTCCAACATTTTTTCTAGAACTTTGTGCACACATGCCTTGCACTACTTGGTGATGATAAAGGTTTCCAGATCTTTGCACAGAATAAGGCTTTGCTTTAAATCATAATTTGGGGTGCACTTAGTATACATTCATCTTTTAAAGAATTTATTTAAATTTTCATACTTTCCAAAATACAGATATACTTTATTTATATATTTATTTTAATTAATTATTATTTTTTGAGATGGAGTCTCTGTCACACAGGCTGGAGTGCAGTGGCACAATCTCGGTTTACTGCAGCCTCTGCCTCCCGGGTTCAAGCAATTCTCCTGCCTCAGCCTCCTGAGTAGCTGGGATTACAGGTGCCCACCACCACACCTGGCTAATTTTTGTAATTTTAGTAGAGACGGGGTTTCAGCATGTTGGTCAGGCTGGTCTCGAACTCCTGGCCTCAAGTGATCCACCCACCTCGGCCTCCCAAAGTGCTGCGATTACAGGTGTGAGCCACTGTGCCCAGCTGCATAGAGATATTTTAAACAACACTAAAGTCCTCCTACTCTGCCTAATTAGAAGAGCATTAGAAGATCAGCCTGACTTCTTGATCGTTCTGAATTTAGTGGAGCAATGAGGTTCAGCTTGGTGAATGAGCTTAATTTTTCCATGATAAATTGCTCGTCTCTTCCCACTACAGTGTCTCTCAGAAATGGGACAGCAGCATCCTTTTTGTTTTCACTTGCAGTAAGCATGATGCAATTACATAAATGTACTACACTTTTCAATTTGCTAAATAGAATCTTCAGAGATTCACTACTGCTGCTATTGGTGATGAAAAATTACCAGAAGGAGGAATTAGGTGGGAGAAAATGTGTCCTATGTAGTATTTCCTTCCCAGTTCTCTTTGAAAGAGAGTGATAGGAAAAAGGAACGATATTGAAGGAAGGCCTGCCCAGTTTCAAACAGGTATTTATTTTTCTCTCCTAGGCTTCCCCTACAGGATGTTTGGCGCATTTATAGTGGCATTTTAAATCTGTCAGACATTACGAAAGAAACACCTTTCTCACAAATAAAAGAGATTATTATTCACGAAAACTATAAAGTCTCAGAAGGGAATCATGATATCGCCTTGATAAAACTCCAGGCTCCTTTGAATTATACTGGTATGTAGCATATGTAAGAAGGTGGATAGCAGAATTGTACTGGTTGATATTTTCATATCAATTTGAACAAGAGGGCACATCTAGAGAGACTATCGTTCTTTTCTGACTGGTGGAGTTGAGGGAAAGGTGAAGGTTGCATGGGAAGTGAAGTGAAATCTCTTCTACTTAAAGCGCAAGAAATGTGAACTAATTCTTTCAGGGAGGAATACAACTGCATGCAGGTGATGGAAATAATGGGTGTAGGAAATGTCTGTGCCGTCTGAGAGGCACTGGGCTTGCTTGACAAGAGTAGCAGAACTGTCATTGCTTTGGGCTTAGGGATATTAGAATGTGTGAGGGCAAGTGGGATCAGATATCTCCTTCCAGGTGTAATTTGGGTAGGAAAGAGACTGATGCAGAAAGAAGCCCTGGAAAAGCCAGAGCATCGTGATCAGAGGTGTTGCCTTTGGAGGTTCATTGCTGCTGCCAGGAGCTGAATACCCACTGTATCCAGTAACATTAATGGTCAGGCATGGTGGCTCACACCTAGAATCCCAACACTTTGGGATGCCCAGGTGGGAGGATTGCTTGAGGCCAGGAGTTTGAGACCAGCCTGGGCAACACAGTGAGAACCTGTCTCTACATAAAATTAGAAAAAAAACAACTGGGTGTGGTGGTGTGCACCTGTAGTCCCAGCTAGTCAGGAGGCTGAGACAAGAGGATCACTTGAGCCCAGGAGGCCAAGGCTGTAGTGAGCCAAAGATCGTGCCACTTCATACAAACAATTATGTAACCTCAGGCAAATTGCTTTACCTCTTTACACCTCTAATTTCCTCATCTGTAACATGAGGATGATAATTTCTTCCTGGATTTGTTGTCATAATCAACATATTAAAGTACTTCATGTCTGGAACAGTGAAGACACCCTGCTATGACTATTAAGGACAGTATACATGGAATAAGACGCAGGAACTTCTAAATGCTTTTGACCGTAGATTTAGGTTCTGAGTTTTAAGAATTTAACTCAGGAAATTGTAACACCAAAAATGTCACGTGAAAAATGGTGGTGGCAAATTTTCTTGAATCATTAGCCTTAGAAGTTGGGCAGAAAGCAAAAAAGTTATTCTTGATGCTACTCTGTAGAAAGAGAAGACAGAAAAAGAAAAAGATGTATTTTTAAAGTCTATATCCGTAACTTTATTTGACCAAACTCTAATTTAAAAATTATGTTTCAGAATTCCAAAAACCAATATGCCTACCTTCCAAAGGTGACACAGACACAATTTATACCAACTGTTGGGTAACCGGATGGGGCTTCTCGAAGGAAAAAGGTAAGCATGACGCTTTAAATATTGCTCTAGAGCAAGTCTTACATGTTGAAATACATGGAGTGGGTCGTTTTAATCGGCTTCTGTCTGAAATTATATCTAAACTCTTTATCTTTCCTATCTATTTATTCCCAAATATTTATTCAGTTATTCTTAAAAAAAGTATTTTTGCTTTGGCTTGAAAGAAAATTTTTAGGGAGACTTTTAAGCATCTTACTTCATTATAAAGATCATTTGCTTGACTTTGCATGAAGCAGATTGGGCCCATCTAGGGCTGACAAGCCCGTGCAAGACCATCCGGTCCTCAGTGTTAGCAGCGTTCCCGTCTCCCAAAACCGTGTTCTCCCTGGATGCTGATGGCCGGGAGCACAGGCAGGTGTGTCGTCTCACTATGGAGAATCATATTTGTGTCATTCTTTACAGAAGAAGGTAGCTTGCCAAACTCTCTCCATCTTTCCCGATTCAGTCCTTTGTGCAAGTAATTCACATTTTTAGATTTTTTACTGGTAATCTGAGACACGAAGAAATCTAAAGTAATCTTCACTAAGCCATGAAAGCTCCCAACACCGTTCTCCATGAGAGATGCTCGCCTGCATTTATTCAAAAGCAAAAGACCCCTCTGTTGCCAGAGCTCTGAGGGCTTTTCAGAAACAATATAGTTTTAAATTATAATTTTGAATATATAAAACAAAAAAATGAAAAGTGAGAACTTCCAGGCTTTGGATTGTTAGGTGATAAATATAAAATGGGATTTCTGGGGGACTGCCACTGAGATGAGGGGATGGCAGAAAACATGGAAGCAAGGTCTCTGGTCAGCCCAGGGTGCTGGGCTTGTCCCCACACCACATAGGCAATAAGAGGACAGTACAGGGTGCTGTCTCTCTCCCTCTCTCTCTCTCTTCCTCTCTCTCCCTCTCTGTGTGTGTGTGTGTAACACTATCTTCCCAATTTTTACTATTTGTATTCAAAGATAAGGTCCTTATGAAAAATACACTGCTCTGATTCACTTTAAAACTCATTTCCATATTTACTATTTATTGTGTTTCCTCCTTCTGAAGTTATATATTGGTTACTCACAGGTGAAATCCAAAATATTCTACAAAAGGTGAACATTCCTTTGGTAACAAATGAAGAATGCCAGAAAAGATATCAAGATTATAAAATAACCCAACGGATGGTCTGTGCTGGCTATAAAGAAGGGGGAAAAGATGCTTGTAAGGTAATGCATGAGATTATGAAGAACACAATAGGCTGCTTGAGGAAATTCATTTCAAAATATATTTTCCAACAGTATACTTTATCATAGTTTTTTAAAAAATTCAGAGACAAATGATCTGATAAATTTATAAGCAACTTTTAACAAATTGAATATATATAATACATATTTACATATTTATGATATATGTCACAATCTATGCATGCACTAACTTAAGAGGGGCAAATGTACATACAATAATATAAAAACAAACATTAGACTTCTTTGTCATTGGGATGATGATATCAAGATTTCTTTGTTAGATTTATTTCAGATGGAAAAGGGGATATGAAAAATGCAGGCACATAAGATACTTGGAGAACTTTAAGACAGAGTGTGTGTGTGTGTGTGTGTCTGGCAAGCAAGGTCTTGCACACACACACACACACAGCACTTTGGGAGGCCAGTGCAGGTGGATCACTTGAGCCTCGGAATTTGAGGCCAGTCTGAGCAATGTGATGAAACCCATCTCTACAAAAAAATACAAAAGTATGTGTGTGTGTGCGTTGCTGTGTAGTGGACTACAGAATTTTAGAGGCAGTCACTTATTCAAATCCCATTGTCGTAACTTTCTACTATTTTATTTTTCCACTGTGACTCAGGGAGATTCAGGTGGTCCCTTAGTCTGCAAACACAATGGAATGTGGCGTTTGGTGGGCATCACCAGCTGGGGCGAAGGCTGTGCCCGCAGGGAGCAACCTGGTGTCTACACCAAAGTCGCTGAGTACATGGACTGGATCTTAGAGAAAACGCAGAGCAGTGATGGAGAAGCTCGGATGCAGTCACCAGCATGAGAAGGAGTCCAGAGACTAGGCAATTCTTACAACCCGAGTTCAAGTCAAATTCTGAGCCTGGGGGTTCTTATGTGCAAAGCATGGAGAGTGGCATCTTCTTTGCATCCTGTCACAAGGACAGAAGACACAGTGCACTCAGAGCTGCTGAGGACAATGTCTGGCTGAAGCCCGCTTTCAGCATATGCCATAACCGGGAGCTGACAATGCGAGATCGCAACTGAGATCTCCATGATTGTGTGTTGTGAAATAAAATGGTAAAAGATCACGATTAGCAAATGTTTTCTTCTGGTTGTGAAACAGAACTGAAAGTAAGTAGTCGAGGTTCCAGCACAGTTCCTGGGATCCCTCTAATTGCACTGCTTCGTCTGGAACTCAGTATATCTCAAAGATGTAATTTCCTCTCTGTGCTGCACCTGGTTGGCCACTGAAACCCACTATTGCCTGCTTCACGTGTGGCAAAGAGCTAGTGGGCTTGGGTTTTGTTTTGCCGAGAGGAAGGGAGAACACCCACTTTTATAAGAAAGAGATGAGTTACCTGAACCCATCGGGCACCTTTGCCTCTTGGCCTCCTAACTTTGCTACCAGGGCATAGCTAGGAAGGTCCAGGCTGCGCATGCCGAGGAGTCGAGGGGCTGCAGCATTGCACAGCCTTCATGGCAGGCAAGGAATCTGCTTTACAAGGGGCATTAGCCCTGGAGGCTCAGTGGATATGGGCTATTGCAGTAGTAATTCAAGGAGCATTTTTAGGCCTGGCATGGTAGCTCACGCCTGTAATTCCAACAGTTTAGGAGCTCGAGGCAGGTGGATCACTTGAGCCTAGGAGTTCGAGACCAGCCTGGCCAATGTGACGAAACCCATCTCTACAAAAATTAGCTGGGCGTGGTGGTGCGCACCTGTAATCCCAGCTCCCCCAGAAGCTGAAGCAGGAGGACCACTTGAGCTCAGGGATGTCATGGCTGCAGTGAGCCGAGATGGCACCGCTGCATTCCAGCCTGGGCGACAGAGTGAGACTGTCTCAAAAAAAGGAAGCATTGTTTGTTAGGTATAAATAATAATAATAATTATTATTATTATTGAGATGGAGTCTTACTCTGTTGCCCAGGCTGGAGTGCAGTGGTGCAATCTCAGCTCACTGCAACCTCCACCTCCCGGGTTCACGCCATTCTCCTGCCTCAGCCTCCAGAGTAGCTGGGACTACAGGCGCCCGCCACCATGCTCGGCTAATTTTTTTGTATTTTTGTATATTTGTATTTTTAATAGAGACGGGGTTTCACCGTGTTAGCCAGAATGGTCTCAATCTCCTGACTTCATGATCCACCCGCCTCGGCCTCCCAAAGTGCTGGGATTACAGGCTTGAGCCACCACACCCAGCCCTGCTAGGTATAAATTATTTCATAAAATTCAGACTTGTAAATTTATGGTAGCCTTTGGAATGGATGATAGAAGTCCTATGCCACACAAATTCCTCATATGCTGAGGCTCACCATAACTGATACCAGCTCACTTGATTCAGTTCAGTTAAACTGAACAACATTTACACAGAATTGGTGATTTACAAAATCTTATGTAAGTAGAAAAATAGAAAAAAAGAGGTTTTCTGAAAGAGTTTGGGTTTTTCTTTCAATTCTCAAGAACAGAAGTCCCCAACCTTTTTGGCACCAGGGACCAGTTTTGTGGAAGACAGTTTTTCCACAGACCAGCGTGGTGGTGAGGGATGATTCTGGAGTGATTCAAGTGCATGACATTTATTGTGCACTTTATTTCTATTATTACTACATTGTAATATATAATGAAATAATTATGCAACTCACCATAATGTAGAATCAGTGGGAGCTCTGAGCTTGTTTTCCTGCAACTAGACAGTCCCATCTGAGGGTGATGGGAGACAGTGACAGATCATCAGGCATTAGACTCTCATAAGGAACCTAGATCCCTCACATGTACAGTTCACAATAGGATTCGAGCTCCTATGAGAATTTCATGCTGCTGCAGATCTGGCAGGAGGCGGAGCTCAGGCGGTTATTATGCTTGCTGGCCTGCCACTCACCTCCTGCTGTGCGGCCTAGTTCCTAACAGGCCATGGACCGGGTACTGATCTGTGCCCTGGGGGTTGGGAACTCCTGCTCAAAGACACACTGGGTGGTAGGAGGGGCTAAAGGTGGAGAGGCTGAAGGAAAACATGAGGTCTGGGCTATCCGCAAAAGAGACAGTAGGAAACTGAAGAGTTAAAAATTTACTTCAGAATTGAATGGCTTTTGTAAAATCTGGCTAGATTCCATGAAATGATTTTAAAAACGCACTATTTAAACTTTTGCCTTTGCATGCGATGAAGACATTAGTCTTTGTTCATGTGGATGTTTTTTATGTTTAAAAGGGAAAAAATGGTTTGCAATGAAACTCTTTTATCTCAGTCTTTGAGTATTGATCACAGGGTGTTGGAACAGGACTTTGGAATGCTTGCAGGGTAAACCTTTGGCCTCTGTTAGTCAGGGAATGACCTAGTTTGGCAAAACAGAGGAGAGTTTTGAAATATGGAACTTTCCCGAGGCATAAATTGTCATTTTAAAGTTGTCAATCAAAGCCCAGTAGGACTGGGATGGTGTCGTGGTGACTCACTGTGTGCTCATACACAGGGGTAACCGAGGAGCCCTTCACACAGTTATAGCCTCGTGGGACTAAAAAGTGTGAAATGGACTAAGAAAATGAGAGGCTGGGATGACTTCACTCCCACGAGGAAGAGTGAAGGGAGGAGGCGTGGGTCACTGGCAGTTCTACTTCACAAAGGCTGGTGGCAGTGCCAATCCTGCAAGCTGGCCTTGCCCTCCTGCAGTGGCAGTGTACACGTGGCATGCAAGCACATGCACAAGCCATCTGGCTCCAAGGTCAGCCAAGGGCACCAACATCTGTCTCAGTCCCTGCCAAGGCATGGGAACCTCCTCATGTAAACTTGGAACTTTTCAATTATTGTTTTTGTCTGTCTGCTTTACTTGACTGTGAGTGGCTTTTAGGAAGGCTCTCTCATTCATATTGCATATCATGGGCATTCAGTAGTAAATGGCTAATGATGATACACCTTTATTACAAAAATAAGGCAGTGGAGACTTGAAGAGGTAAAATGATTAGCTCAAGGTCACTGGCAAGACAGAGCTGGAACAAAGCTCAGCATTCCTATCCCAGACAATGTCCTCTCACTGATATCCTGTTGCCTCTCACTAGGAGCAGGATGAAAGATGACAGAGCATTTATAACTGCCATTTGTTATTTTCATTATCATCTGACACTGGTCTTTCTCCACCAGGAGCGATTTTGCCCTCCCTTCACCTCAGGAAACATTCGGCAATGTCTAGAGACATTTTTGGTTGTCCTAATGGGAGAGGGTGTGCAACTGGCTGTAGTGGGTAGAGGCCAGGGATGCTGCTAAACATCCTGCGATGTGTGGGACAGCCCCTCGCAAGAGAGAGTTATCCTGCCCCAGTATCTATAATGCCAGGGTTGAGAAAGCCTGATCTCATGTCAGCATTAAAACCTCATAATGAAAAGAGGACATTTCAGGAACAGCAAGAAAGGGGTTGTAGGACATGGCAGGCTGTGCCCTTTCTCTTCCTTTATTTTTTACTTTTTGATACATTCTATTTGTACATACTTATGGGGTGCATGTGAAATTGTGTTATGTGCATAGAATGTGTAATGATCAAGTCAGCGTGTTGGGATACCCATCACCCGACCATTTCTATTTGTTGAGTACATGTCAAGCCCTTTTCTAGCTATTTAGAAAACTATAATACCTTGTTGTTAACTGTAGTCACCCTACTCTTCTATCAAACATTAGAACGTATTCCTTCTATCTAACTCTATGGTTGTACCCATTCACCAACCTCTCTTCGTCCCCACCCCCCCACCCACACACCCTTCCCAGCCTCTGGTACTCACCGTATACTCTCTACGGCCATGAAATCATCTTTCGTGGGATCATGCGATGTTTGTCTTTCTGTGCTTGGCTTATTTGACTTAACATAATGATCTCCAGTTCCATCCACATTGCTGCGAATGGAATGATTTCCTTCTTTTTTATTGTGTCCGTTTTCAAGGCAAGTTTTGATAGATGAGAGAAGGAGCTCTGAGAGTTGATTACGGCCACACCTGAGAAGGGGTCTCAGTCAACTGATGCCACTGTGGTCTTTCCTGTCCCAAGCAGAAGGACTTAGGTCACAATGTGTCCAAATGTCCTATACATCTCCCACCTATGATCCATTGAAAAGAAAATAAACCTCGGGACCCCCCAAATCACTAAGCCACATGGAAGAGTCAAGCTGGGAACTGCATTGGGCAAACCTTCCTCTCATTCTATTCCTAAATAAGGTAGCTTTCTTAAGCTATAAAAAACCTTTTTTAAGCTTTAAAAAGGTTTTAAAAAGCTACATTCCTCCCAATTTGCCCATGAGGAAATTCCTTGTGGAGAAAGGACAGGCAGAAGTCAGAATCACCCCTCTGCCGACATGACACAAGTGCGTATCTGATTGCCTCATTTGTCATATTGTTTCACTGGGCCACACTAAGGCATGAGTGACTATTCTTGTAAATTGCGTATTTGGTGAAAGGCGAATCAGAAACTCAAAAAAATGCATCTGTTTGTCTCTTATCTACCTATGACCTGGAAGCCCCCTTCCCTTCTTCGAGTTGTCCCACCTTTTAGGACCAAACCAATGTACATCTTGCATAGATTGATTGATGTCTCATATCTCCCTAAAATGTACAAAATCAGCCTGGGCCCTGACCACCTTGGACACATGTCATCAGGACCTCATGAGGCTGTGTCATAGGCACATCCTTATCCTTGGCAAAATAAACTTTCTACATTGATCGAGACCTGTCTCAGATACTTTTTGATTTATAATCTTAACTTCTGACTTGCACTTGGGTCTCTGCAGACTAACTTCTAGATTCTTCCTAAGACTTTGTCTAGTTATTCCTGATTTTCATCAGTCTTCAAATATTCAAAAACATTTCATTTCACTGAAAAAAAATTAAGATAAAAGTAGTTGATATCAGAATTTTAAACTGCAATGCATTAGTTGAAAATAATTTTTTAAGAATATCTATGGTCAGTTTAAAAGAAAGGTCTATTTAATCTCAAAGAGTTTCTATGTAGTCAAGACTTTTATTCTAGGCTGGGCACGGTGGCTCATGCCTGTAATTCCAGCACTTGGGAGGCCAAGGCAGGTGGATCGCTTGTGCCCAGGTGTTCCAGACCAGCTTAGGCAACACAGCAAAACCTTGTCTCTACAAAAAATACAAAAATTAGCCATGTGGGGTGACGTGCGGCTGTATTCCTAGCTACTCAGGAGGCTGAGGTGGGAGGATCACCTGGTGGCTGCGTTGAGTCGAGATCACACCACTGCACTCCCGTCTGGGTGACAGGAGTGAGACCTTGTCTAAAAAAAATTATGCTACTTTTATTTGAATAGATAAAATTTTTTTGAATCCTGATACTATTTCAAAGACCTTAAAGATTTCACTAACTAGCTAAATCAAACTTAGGAAAATATTATTTGGTTTTCCAGTGAAGCATTTCTCTTATTTAGAGCCTGTTTCTCTCAACAGGGTTGAAGAGTTATCCTTATCTTCTTTTCACTGGGGCTTAAGAAGAGAGATGAGGTTCCATGAAGTAAACAATACAAGGATATAAGGACCTCATATAACCTCACATATCCGTTTTCCACGAAAGCCATTCTTGGCACGAATTTGCCATTCTATGTTTGAGCCTCGTAAAAGGCAATGCATCATAAATATGCACTTTTTGGGTAGCTGGAATGTACTCAACTTTAAAT
Organism: Symphalangus syndactylus; assembly: GCF_028878055.3. Taxonomy (NCBI): domain Eukaryota; kingdom Metazoa; phylum Chordata; class Mammalia; order Primates; family Hylobatidae; genus Symphalangus; species Symphalangus syndactylus. Next base: position 159,484,876 of record NC_072426.2, read on the forward strand.
GAGAAACTCAAGAAAACAGCTAGGAACTCTTTATGCCAGGATAGGTCAAATGCACTGGAAATAGGTCAAATAAAAATATCTGAGTAAATGCCTTCCAGAAAGAACATCACCCGAGTTCTTTGACACTTTACAAAAAGACCTGTTCTCAGTTCACATTCCCTTAATTCCCTGTCATTTCTCCCCTGGTCTTCCAAATATGTTTTTTAAATTATGATTCCATGTATAAACACAAGATCATATTTTGCTTTTCTATGAAAAATTGAGAGCCTTCTCTGAATCATAAAAGTATCTTTCTCCAAAATGTATTCAAATCAGGCATATTGAAAACTGTTTTGTGTTCGTGTTGTGAGGTTTTTTAGGGGACGGCACAGAAACCCTCAGCACTAGTTAGTGCCTTATGTTCTAAAGGAGGAAACTGAAGCCAAGGACCTGCAGGGGGCTGGTAACAGTGCACGGGCTGGTTCCGCTCAAGTCACATGACTCGGCAGCCAGTGAGTAGGTCTGGGTAGCAGTAGGCACGGATGAACACGCCCTCCATAGGCTTTCAGACCTTCTTCAAGGCCAAAGGGAAGGCCTTCATGGAGATATAATTATGTGAAACACCCCAGAATTTTTTCACAAACTTTCCTGCCTATAAACGACAGGTCCTACCACTGGAAGGCTCCCTCCAGGGCAAAACCACCCTTTCCTTCAGGGATGTGACCTGCTGTGCTTTCGTTGACTGTCATGCAGCCGCTAGACATGTCACTTCCTAGCTCTCCATTCGGGTCTGTGTCAGGATCTAAAGAAAGCTAAAAGCAGCCGGGCGTGGTGGCTCATGCGTGTAATCCCAGCATTTTGGGAGGCTGAGGCTGGCGGATCATTGGAGATCAGGAGTTTGAGACCAGTCTGACCAACATGGTAAAACCCTGTCTCTACTAAAAATACAAAAAAAAAGAAAAAAAAATTAGCTGGGCGTGGTGGCGCAGGCCTGCAGTCCCAGCTACTCGGGAGGCTTAGGCAGGAGAATCACTTGAACCCAGGAGGCGGAGGTTGCAGTGAGCCGAGATCGCGTCATTGCACTCCAGCCGGGGCAACAAGAGACTCCGTCTCAAGAGAAAGAAAGAAAGAAAGATAGGAAGGAAGGAAAGAAGGGAAAGAGAGAAAGAAAGAGAGAAAAGAAAGAAAAGAAAGAAAGAAGAAAGAAAGAAAGAAAGAAAGAAAGAAAGAAAGAAAGAAAGAAAGAAAGAAAGAAAAGAAAGAAAGAGAAAGAAAGAAAAGAAAGCCAGCAAGCTAAAATAGCTTACTTTTCTGTTTTAAAAATAGACTTTTATTGTTCACAAGTAAGAATTAAAAAAAAAGCTTGGCCTTAGGAGGAATCCTATCTGCATAGGCCTCTGAGAGGCAGCGTTACCCGAAGGGAAACTGACTGCACCAGAGCCAGGCACTTAGAGATTCAAGGTAAGCTAGAATTAATGGTTAACAGCTGACAGGTGAAAGTGTGGTTAAATGCAGCTCTGGCTAGCAGGCACATTGCGTGACTGCTAAGGCACACAGGCAAAATCAAGCTCTACAGCTATCTCTGTGTATGTCACTTGTTCGAATACGAAATAAAATTAAAAAAATAAATTCAATGTATTGAGAAAGCAAGCAATTCTCTCAAGGTATATTTCTGACATACTAAGATTTTAACAGACTTTCACAAATATGCTGTACTGAGAGACGATGTTACATAACATTGAGAACTAGCACAAGTAAATATTAAAGTTAAGTGACCATTTCCTACACAAGCTCATTCAGAGAAGGATGAAGACCATTTTGGAAGAAGAAAAACACCCTTATTAAGAATTGCAGCAAATAGGCAAACAAGGTCTTTTCAGGTACAGTTTCAGAACTTATTTAACATTCCTCTCAAGCAAATATGCCTTGAAATGCTTTTTTTAAATCACAAGAATTTAAAAATACTTTACAATAGAGAATGATTGATTTTTAAAATGTGTCTGATTTAGCTTCGTAGAGATGTTCCGCTGATATCCATAACTGGTTTGAGAGGAAATGTGGAACAACAGAAGAGTAACAGTGTCTACTCAGTAACAAGTGTTTTACGAGTTAAAAAGACATCCAAATGCAATACTGAAAAATCGGAAGTCTTGATTTGTCTCACTGATGACTCCGTTTTTCCTAGAGCAGTCTGTTGAATGCTTAGTGGGGATAAATAGATTTATAGGTGACCAAGACAATCTATTAATGTAATAGCCACAGATTTTTTTAATAGAAAATTTTCTAAGTAGGAAATCATTCATAGCTCTTTGAAAGATATAGGGAGAGGCCTCAAGAAAAAAAGAAAGGAAAAAAATTGGGAAAGGAAACAAAGATGAAAAATTGGGGTGGGGGGAGCGGTCAGATGGTGGCCTTGAGAAGGGTCTGATCATAGCAAGCAGCGGGGCTGGCGGGGAAGGAGGGAGGAGAGGAGAGGGCTGCTCTCCTGTGGGTTCTGGCTTCTGCAGAGCTGTAAGAGTTGAATGCTACACACACAGCCACACGAAGGAATGCTCCAGGATTGGGAAAGATAAAATTCAACATTATAATGAGAACCCTGTGAACACTATTGAATTAACTATTCCCCTCTCTCTCTATTTCTTGTAAATCTTAGTGTCAGTAAGCTAATTATAAATTTACATTTTATGTTCTAAAAACATGCATCTTTTTCTCATTGTAGGATGATTTTCTTATATCAAATGGTACAGTTCATTTTATTTACTTCAGTTTCTGGCAGTAAGTAGAGTGTTCTCTTAACTACGGGCTGGGAGAGGGAAACCACACTACAGTCTCAATCTCCACACGTGGGAGAATCCCACACCATTTATGCCGGGGAAGGAAATAAAATGTTTTTATTAACTTCCTGCCTGAGGCTCCAGAGGTTTTCAAAGCAGGGTAGGAATTGAGGTGAAAAAATTGTTTGTACTGGTAGGAATCTCTGTCTATATATATACTGTATCTACATCCATGCCTACATACATCATTCATTTAAATGATATTTAAAAGCAATATTAAAAAGAAGAAATCTTGATTTGCCTCACTAATTAATTGGTTTTTCATAAAGCAGTCAGTTCAATGGCACATACACACACACATAAAATAGGAATTTTGTACTGAAAAATGTTATGTAAATATTCATACATAGTTTATGCATTTCAATAATTTAACTACCCTGTTAATCTCCACCCTATGTCACACCTGCTAAATTTGTTTATAAATTACTTAGCCAATATTAAGTAGGGTATATCAGTACAAGTATTGCTTAGTTCCATGACCATTCTTTATTTAAAATGAAAGCTGACGCATTCCTTTAGAAAAATAGCTTATGTATACATGTTATACTTAATTTCTGATACTATCACTAGCATTTTAAGCACAGTAAATTCTTTTTGCTGGCCTATGTGAAAATAGGCAAATCTAGGTGAAGATATTAAAAATAAATTCCACTTAATATATTAAATTACACAGCTCATAATTTCAATTTTCTCTGTGACAAGACTACTGCTCGGGTTATAATATTCCTTTGTTGTAATTATCTGGAAATTGTATTGTTATTTCATTGGTAAATATGTTAGCGCTAAATAATTTGATATATTTTGAACACTGGACCTAATAACTGCATAAACGATTGACCCTGAATCACGGGTTCCACATCCATGGATTCAAACAACCTTGGAGTGAAATATTTTTAAAAAATTGTCTCTGTACTCAACATGTGCAGAGTTTTTTCTTGTCATTATTCCCTAAACAACACAGTATAACAACAATTTACATAGCATTCACATTGTACTAGGTATTATAAGTAATCTCGAGATGACTTAAAGTACACAGGAGGCTGTGAGTAGTTTATATGTAAATACTATGCCATTTTCTATCAGGGACTTGAGCGTTCATGGATTTTGGTATCTGCAGGAGGTCTTGCAGCCAATCCCCCACAGATATCAAGGAATGATAGTGTACATATATAGGTCCTTTATACACGCATATGGAACATTTACAAATACTGACCACACACAAGCCTCTGAAACAAGTCTCAACAAATTTTAAGGGGTTAAAATTATACTGATCGTGTTATTCAATCACCGTTAATGGGAGCTAAAATAATAATAAAAAAGGAATTGAAAATCTCCAAATGTTTGAAAATTGAGTGTCCCTTTTTAGATTAATATGAATCAGAGATGAAATCACAACGGTAATTGGAAAATGAATTGTAGAATAATGAAAATACAGTGTATCAAAACTTTGAGATTTAACTGAATCAGTGTTGAGATCAAATGTATAGATTTACATGTATACATTAGAATACAGAAAAGGTAAAAATTAATGATATAAGACAACAAGAAGATAGAGAATAACAACTTAAATGCCAAGAAACTAGAAGGCAGAAAGAATAAATTGCAGAAATTAATTAAATGGAAGACACACATATTTGAGAGGTCAACATAATCCCTTTCCAACCCATTTTTATAAGGTCAGGGTAATCTTGACACCAAAATCTGATAGGAAAATTCTGAGGAAAAAAAATTTCACAGGCCTTTTATCTTATGAACATATGTACAAATATCCTAAACAAAATATTATCCAACTTAACCCAGTAGAATGTTAAAAAAATTAAAGGATAATTACATTGTGATATTGTGAAAAAGTTGGGTTTATTCCAGGAATGAAAAGTTGATTTAACATTCAAAAATCAATAGACGTGTGACTTTGGGGTACATACCAAAAAAAAAAAAAAAAGAAAAAGAAGGGAAAGCAGGAACTCACACAGATATACTTGTACACCCATCTTCATAGCAGCATTATTCACACTAACCCAAAGGTGGAAGCAGCCCATGTGTTTATCGACAGGTGACTGGATAAACAAAGTGTGGTACATACACACAAAGGAATATTACTCAGCCCTAAAAAGAAAGGAAATTCTGACACATGCTATGACATGGATGAACCTTGAAGACATTACACTAAGTGAAATAAGCCAGTCACAAAAGAACAAATACTGTGGGATCCCACTGATATGAGGCACCTATGGTAGTCAATTTCATCAAGACGGAAATTAGAACAGAGGTTGCCAGGGGCTGAGGGGTCAGGGAAGGGGTGAGAGTTGGTGTTTAATGGGCACAGAGCATCAGCTGGGGAAGCTGAAAAAGTTCTGGAGGTGGATGGTGCTGACGGTTGCACAGCAATGTAAATGCACTTAGTGCCACAGAACTGTACACTCAAAATGGCTACATGGCACATGGTATGTGATCTGTCATAATAGAAAATAAAAATAATTTTAAATGTTAATATGTGCCGAAAAATGCTTGCTAAAATTCTGTTAATGATCAAAACTCTAAGTAAACTGGAAATGGAAGAGAACTTTCATCAGCTATTAAATGGTATTTTAAACAAAAGCAAACAAAAATCCAAACCAAAAATCTTCAAGAAACATAATACGTAATAGTGGAATATTGAAAGCTTTCCCAAGGGATTGAGAATAAGACAAGAATACTTCCCATTATTTCCATTTACTCTTATATGGAGGTACTCGTTGGTGCAGTAAGGAAGGGAAATAAAAGGAAAACAATTAGAAGGAACATAAGCTCTCGTTTTTCACAGATGATATGATTGTGTACCTAGAAAAATCCAAAATTAACCATCACATAAATTATTTGAGCCAATTAATTAAATTAATAAGAAGTCTGGATACAACGTCAATATACAACAGCAAGCACTTGCTCGTTTGCAGAAACAGATTAACTAGTTTTTACTGACACTAGAAGCTGCGTGTGTTCCACATCCATGGATTCAAACAACCTTGAAGTGAAATATTTTTAAAAAAATTGTATCTGTACTCAACATGTGCAGAGTTTTTTTCCAAAAATTTTTTCCAAAAATTTTAAAATGTTTATAAGTTTAGGGGGAGTAAGTGCAAATTTCTTACATACATATATTATGCAGTGGTGAAGTGCCGGCTTTTAGTGTACCCATCACCCAAGTAGTGAAAACAGCCTCCAACAGGTAATTTTTCAACGCTCACCCCACTCCCATCCTCCCACCTAGTGGCATATTGAAAATCAATTTGTCTTGTAAAATTAAATAATCCAATTAGGAGGGGAATATAGCCTAAGAAAATTAGTGCATGGTGGACACACACACAGAACACGTGTGTGTGCATGTGCACACAGAGAGAGAGAGAGAGAGAGAGAGAAACTGGGTCTTGCTCTGTTGCCCAGGCTGGAGTGCAGTGGTACAATCACAGCTCACTGCAGCCTCAAACTCCCAGGCTCAGGAGATCCTCCTACCTCAGCCTCCCGAGTAGCTGGGATTACAGGTGGAAACCACCATGCCCAGCTAGTATTTTTTTTTGTATTTTTTATAGAGACAGGGTCTTGCCATATTGCCCAGGCTGGTCTTGAGCTCCTTAGCTTAAGCAATCTGCCTACCTTAGCCTCCCAAAGTGCTGGGATTACAAGCATGAGCCACTGCGCCCACTCCGCATTATTAAATATAGAACACTGATTTGATTCATCAGTTAATATTCTTCTTAAAAGTAGTATTTTAATGTAGCAAGATTGCTTTCCACCAAAAGGTGTGGTTTCCATGGTGGGGATTCCAAATTATTCTCAATGGGGTGAGGATGTGTGTTACCACACCCCCGAGCCATCAGCTGCTATCAGAAAGTCACCACTCTGGAGTCTTTGTTTCAAATAAGCACAAGGTTTGGACAAAGAGACGCAATTAGGAAAGGAAAAAGCAGAAGGCTCATTCCAGACCTGGATGAGATCCCGAAAAGCAGCAGCTTTTGCCAGTAAAGATCCTTGAAATGATTCAATTACCCTCAAAGCACTCCTTGTCTCCAAGACAAACACTCAAAAGCACAATTCCATTGAAGCCAACGTACCATTCTGTGATTTTCATTTCCACCTGAGGCTGTTCATTCAACAAGCTCACATAAAAGTGTTCATTGCCTTGATTTCCAAATTCAGGTGTATTTCCTGGTAAGTAAAGCTACTTGCCTTGCCTTTATGAGATTACTACCTAATTAGATGTATGCCCAGTAAAATCCAAAATAACGCATGCCATGTATTACATCACAGAATGTGTGACTCAGTTGTTCAAGGACACCTACTTTGAAGGAGGGGACATTACTACGGTTTTCACACCAAGCGCCAAGTACTGCCAGGTAGTCTGCACTTACCACCCAAGATGTCTGCTCTTCACTTTCACGGCGGAATCGCCATCTGAGGATCCTACCCAATGGTAAACCCTTATGTGTCCACATCGAGGAGACAGATTTTTAAAGGGAGATTGCTATTGTTAACACATTTCCATCTACCATTTTATAAAATTTAACATTAACAACTGGAAGATAAATTGTCTTTCAGTTGAAATATTATTCCAGAAAGAAGTGATGGTGTTCAGGCAATTGAGAAAAGAATAAATATGCCTCCAAGTGTAGACTTTCCAGGCCTCTCTTACAGTCTCCTATTAATGGCATGTTTCTTCTGTTTGTCTCAATTTTTATGCTTCTTAAACATTTCACACTTTGCTTTTCTATCGATTATTAATTTTTGTGGTGCTTTAAACTGGAACTTCTCCCAACTATTTTATTGGAAAAAATTAAATATTTAAAAAGATAATTTGAAAAAATAGTACAGTACAATGATCCCTTGCCACCACCAAAACTGCAATCTTTGCTATATTTGTATAGCAATATACAATATACGATATTAATACAATATAAAATACCTATTTTTTTTTTTTTTTAGGCAGAGTCTTGCTCTGTCACCCAGGCTGGAGTGCAATTGCGTGATCTCAGCTCACTGCAAGCTCCGCCTCCCAGGTTCACGCCATTCTCCTGCCTCAGCCTCCTGAGTAGCTGGGACTACAGGTGCCCACCACCATGCCCGGCTAATTTTTTGTATTTTTAGTAGAGACGGGGTTTCACCGTGTTAGCCAGGATGGTCTCAATCTCCTGACCTCGTGATTTGCCCGCCTCGGCCTCCCAAAGTGCTGGGATTACAGGCGTGAGCCACCGTGCCCGGCCACAATACCTATATTTGTATACATGCTTAACCATTTGAAAGAATTTTAAAACATGCCACTTTACCCCTAAATACTTAAACATGCATTATCCTACACAAAAGACATACGAAATTTAACAAGAATTCCTGTATATTATTTCAGTTTTCCCTCAAATGTAATTTATAGTGATTAACCAGAATCTTACTAAGAGTCACTGACTGCACTGGGTGGTTTGTCAGGTTTAAAACATTTTAAACAGTCCGCCAACCATTTGTGTTCCCATCCTGAGCTTGAAAACTTAATAATAAGCCTTTCTGTAGAATTCAGTTTTCAACATCTTTGTGTATTATTGCTACATTCACAGGCATTTATACAGCACCCGGAGCTTATAAAATTTACTATTCCAGAACCTAGAACAGGGATTTGCAAATGTCTTCTTAATAACGCAGAGTAAATATGTTAGGCTTTGTGGGCAAAACCCACAGTAAAGCCAAGGATATTATATAAGTATTTATGTCACCACTTAAAATGTAACCATTTGAAAATATAAAAATCATTTTGTATAGCTAACAGGCTAAACAGAAACACACAGATTTTTGGTTGCATTTTACCAACAGGACCTAGTTCACCCATTCCTGTTTGTTCCTATTAGGAAGGAGTATTACATGTAGTCTCTTAAGTGTACGGATGTTGAAGTAAAAAACAAACTCAGAATCTTGCTAAGAAAATCTTTGTTTTGGCATGAGATAAAGTAGTTTGTTTCCTTCTCTTTGGCTTTCTGTGTGCTGACTTTTAAGACCCATTATTTTAAAAACATAAATTCCTATTCAGTAATATATATTTTTAAAAAAACAGGTTTACTTGTGTCCTGAAAGACAGTGTTACAGAAACACTGCCGAGAGTGAATAGGACAGCAGCGATTTCTGGGTATTCCTTCAAGCAGTGCTCACACCAAATAAGCGGTAAGATACGTTGTTAGAATCAACAAATACTAGCTGTGATGTGTGCATATCGTCACATCGGATGTGGTCTTAAGGCTATGAAATAAAACACTGCTATGTGGAAATAAACCCCCTTAATGAAGTTCTTTCAGTGTAGAGTATAAACTAGCATACATGCATGCCTGCCCTCCAACACACTGGAAAAACTTCTTTACCTCATAGAAAGACATAGCTTACTACCTCACTTCCCATCATTTATTTATATTCTTTCTACTTCCCAGCCTAAAATCTTAAATGAAAGTCTTTTTTTTTTTGATACAGGGTCTCACTATGTTGTCCAGGCTGGAGTGCAGTGGTGCAATCACAGCTCACTGCAGCCTCAACCTACTGGGTTCAAGCCATCCTCCTGCCTTAGCCTCTGGAGTAGCTGGGACCAGAGGCATGCACCACCATTCCCAGCTAATTTGTTCATTTTTCCTAGAGACAGGGTCTCACTGTATTGCCCAGGCTGGTCTCAAACTCCTGGCCTCAAGTGATCTGCCCACCTCGGCCTTCCAGAGTGCCGGGATTCCATGGTGCCCAGTCAAAATTCTTTATTAAACGTATTAATCCAAATCGAAAGGAGCAAATATAAAGGTTGAAGTGACACTTGTCTTAATATTGAATAGATACTTGAATCACTTAATTAGTGAAATAATCAGTGCAGTTAGGGAGAAGAGAGGCTAGATCAGAAAATCAAAATGTGAATTTACAAGTCTAAAATTGTTACAATGGAAGAAGGATATTGGCATTCTTTTACTGCCTCCATTCAAGAATAAGAATTTTGGAGAGTAACATAACAAAAGACTTCTGAGGAAAGGTTGGTGAAAAAGTTAAAAGGGTGAGTCAGGAGGGACAGTTGCATAGGTCATTGCCCCTGGAATCTGGAAGGTACTCATGTCTTCTGCTTTTATATCCAGCTTGCAACAAAGACATTTATGTGGACCTAGACATGAAGGGCATAAACTATAACAGCTCAGTTGCCAAGAGTGCTCAAGAATGCCAAGAAAGATGCACGGATGATGTCCACTGCCACTTTTTCACGTATGCCACAAGGCAGTTTCCCAGCCTGGAGCATCGGTGAGTGAGCCCCAGGGCTTCGAGTGGCCAATGAAAAACAGAATCATGATTTACTAAAAAGCTTTTGCCATGAACTTTATGCCAGAATTTATTTTGAACCCCTAAAAGACATTTCTATAAAAGTACTCCTAGTTTTCTTCATGAAAAATACACTTAAAGCCTAATTTGGATGCATTTCATTTATGGTAAGGAGTCTATCTTTTAATAACACTGTCAGAAAAATATATACACTTAGCTAATTTCAAAAGCGCTACACTTTTAAATTGGCACTTTTGAAACAGCTGCAATTGGTATGATTGTCAGTGCCCTTCCCAGTCTAAAAAATGTTACAGTCTAATAGAATAAAAATAAAAACCTACTCCTCTCTCTCTCTCTCTCTAAATAACAGTTCCTTACCTAAGACAAAATACTCATGTAAAAAGTTTTATCCTGGTCCATACTGGATTTTGAAATATTTCAAGGATAAATCTATTGCATAAGGATTTAAAAATTATCTCATCTCTAATAACCAAATCTGTGTTCTCGTCTTTAAAAATTTACTAGGGAAATAGATTATTAATTTGTATATTTGGAAATATTTGAGATGATTTAGATTTTCATAGTAAACTGCATTTATCTGGAATCATCAGAAAAGTGAAAAACATTCAAATTACTAACACTTGTGTTTTAACATTGGCTTTTAACATTCTGCTCCCCACATTCACAAAGAGGAGTAAACAGAAAGCAAACAAAGCATCAACGAGTTATTTCAAAACCAGCAGTGGTTAAAAACACACACACACACACACACACACACACACACACACACACACACACGCCAAACCCCTAAATTAGTCATTTGACTTGCAAAGCTTGTCTTTAGCTCAGCTCAGACGACAGCTTTTATGTCTAAGACTTAACAATGTGAATTGCAAGACAAGAAAGTGGAGGTTTCTAAGCAAGATAACGTTAAGTCATTAAAAGTAAGAAGGACTTAGCCAGGCGCAGTGGCTCACACCTGTAATCCCAGCACTTTGGGAGGCCGAGGCGGGCAGATCACCTGAGGTCAGGAGTTCGACACCAGCCTGACCAATATGGTGAAACCCCATCTCTACTAAAAAAGAATACAAAAATGAGCCGGGCGTGGTGGGCACCTGTAATCCCAGCTACTTGGGAGGTTGAGACAGGAGAATTGCTTGAACCCGGGAGGCGGAGGTTGCAATGAACCAAGATCGCACCATTGCACTCCAGCCTGGGTGACAGAGCGAGACTCCATCTCAAAAAAAAACAAAAAAATGAGAAGGGCTTGAGAAGTCATTCATTCATGCACTCTCCTTCATGTGGTGACTCTCTCAAGCTGTCATTGTACTGAAGAAGAAATAAAGTTACACAATTCACAGGTGCTTAGCAACACTGCTGGGACCATGCCCAGCCATTCAGCCTCCCAGATGGATGCCTCGGGGTCTCGCAGGTCCTCTTTCCAAAGGGGACTTTCTTATCATCTCATGTTTTTTCCTCCTTGCAGTTGGAAGAATAAGACACTTTTCCTTTTTCTTTTTATTCAGTAACATTTGTCTACTGAAGCACACCCAAACAGGGACACCAACCAGAATAACGAAGCTCGATAAAGTGGTGTCTGGATTTTCAGTGAAATCCTGCGCACTTTCTAATCTGGGTAACTATTGACTTTTTGATGACGTAGTTCAACCATTAAACATGCTGATGATTACAATAGATCTCACTCAGGATACCAGCTTATGCTCACGATGAAATGGACCCAAAGATCTTCACCTTCTTCATGTGATAGATTTCATCATGTCCTATACAGCTAGATCCTCTATTTAAATTTCAAGTTTAAAACAATCATGTCATTTTCTTCTAAATAAGAAAAAGTTAAAAGATCTTGGGATACACTTACATGTTTTCATATGGAATTTACACATACTGTGACTGGAGTTTTCCTGATAGCTGATGAATTGAGTTCCTAACATGGTTCTTCTGTTGTGCAGCTTGTATTAGGGACATTTTCCCTAACACAGTGTTTGCAGACAGCAACATCGACAGTGTCATGGCTCCCGATGCCTTTGTCTGTCGCCGAATCTGCACTCATCATCCCGGCTGCTTGTTTTTTACCTTCTTTTCCCAGGAATGGCCCAAAGAATCTCAAAGGTAAGGAGTTAACAAGTAAGGATAACTTGTTATCTTTTAAAAATAGCGGATCAAAATCCATCATTAAAAATTCCAAGTAACTAAAAATTTACTGTAAATGTCAGTATAGGATAAAAGTTGCAAATAATTTCTAGCCCTTCTCCCTTTCTATTCCCCACCTACTTACCACAAACCCAACATTACCGAGGACTCTTTTTTTTTTTTTTTTTTTTTTTTGAGATGGAGTCTCACTCTGCTGCCCAGGCTGGAGTACAGTGGCATGATTTCAGCTCACTGCAACCTTCGCCTCCCAGGTTCAAGCGATTCTCCTGCCTCAGCCTCCTGAGTAGCTGGGATTACAGGCATGGGCCACCACACCCGGCTAATTTTTTTTGTATTTTTAGTAGAGACGGGGTTCCACCATGTTGGCCAGGCTGGTCTCAAACTCCTGACTTCAGGCGATCTGCCTGCCTTGGCCTCCCAAAGTGCTGAGATTACAGGGTTGAGCCACTGCGCCCGGCCAATAAATTTTAAAATAAATATTATTTTACCTAAATAAATTTTAGATACAGGTACAGTTGTGTTACATGGATATATCGTGTAGTGGTGAAGTCTGGGCTTTCAGTGTAGCCAAATAGTATACATTATTCCCATTAGATAATTTCTCCTGCCTCATCCTCCTCTATCCTCCCAACTCTCTGAGTCTCCAGTAGCTTTCCTTCCACTGTCTCTGTGCCTATGTACACTTTATTTAGCTCCCACTTAGAAGTGAGAATATGCAATATGTGACTTTCTGTTTCTGAGTTGTTTCACTTGAGATAATAGCCTCCAGTTCCATCCATGTTGCTGCAAAAGACATGATTTTATGATTTTTTTATGGCTAAGTAACATTCTACAGTATATTCTATACACCACATTTTCTTTATCCATTCATTTGCTGATAGACTCCTAGGTTGAGCCATATCTTTGTTATTGTGAATAGTGCTGCAGTAAACATGTGAGTGTAGGTATCTTTGTGATATAATGATTTTTTTTCTTTCTTTTCCTTTGGTTATGTACCCAGTAGTGGGATTGCTGGAGGTCTCCACCTTGGCAAAGGGAGAGTTGTCTAGTTCTAAATAAAATGAAGAGATTCCATTTCCATTTCATGACCACTAAAAGACCATTCAGTCCAATGCTTTGTTTAAAATAATTGAACCAGGAACAGAAAGAGCTGAAAATGTCGGTGAAATGTCAAACTCAAAGTGGAGAGAGAGAGGTGGAAATGAATGTCTCCATCAAGTGGGTTAGGGTGGTGGTGGAGGGAGGTTTGAGAATTGAGTTCCTGTTTCCTTACCAATGGAAATTAATGTAGGACATCAGAAACAGCATGGAAAATTTCTCTGATTATCAAAAGGACACTAGCTAAGGTTGCTGTCCCTCTTTATTTATTTATTTAAGACAGGGTCTTGCTCTGTCACTCAGATTTGGGTGCACTGTGTGTGATCTCAGCCCACTGCAGCCTCCACTTCCTAGGCTCAAGCAATCCACCCGTCTCATCCTCCCAAGTTGCTGGAACCACAGATGTGCACCACCACCCCCAGCTAATGTTTGTTTTTTTGCAGAGACAGGGTTTCGCCATGTTGTCCAGACTGGTCTAGAACTCCTGGTCTCAAGCAATTCACCTGCCTTGGCTTCTCACAGTGCAGGGATTACAACCCTAAGCCACCATGCCCAGCTTGCTATTCCTCGTTGACAACATTCACTTAAACAAGCAAACAAATATCCATAAAATTAAGTCAACTTTAAAACCTAGCTTGTATATATCTCCAAATTGGAACTCTCAGAGCCCTCAGCACTTGCTTGATTGGCCTCCTGTTGATGAAAAGGTGTCCTCCAGACAATTCAGCCAACGGGAGCCCTGTGTGCCTTGCCTGTCACATGAGCCTCACTTTCCACTGAGTGAGGCTGCAATTTCAGAAGCGCCGGGTCTGTCACATGAAAATATATCTGTTACCATCACTTACTAAACAAATTTAGTAGGATTTGTTTGGGGCTTATTATATATCAGGCATTGTTCTGAAGACTGGGGATACCATTTATTGAACTAAATAGATAAAAACTTTGCCTATTGGACCAGAGTGGAAATGAGAGAGAAGTGACCAGATCATATGTTATCAGCAGAGAGCAATAAGATTTGCTGATGGATTGGACCACGGATTGTGAAGGAGTCAGTGATAGCACCAAGACTTTTGGCCCAAGGAACAGGAAAGACGGAAATGCCGATGACAGAGATGTGGAAGATTTCGCAAGCAGCAGAGTGTAGGAGAAGCAATGCCCGTCGCACATCTAGGGGAAAGGGTTGAATTGGCAACTGGAAATAGAAGTCAAATTCAGGAGAGAGGTTTATGTGTAGATCTGTATTTAGGTGTCACCAATATACAGCTGATACTTTTTAAAAATCTAGTGAAATTATCAAAGGGTTAAATGCAGAGAGGGAAGAAAGTAGGTCCAAAGGTTGAGCCTTGGGACATTGGAAGTTCAGAAATAAGAAAGATGCCATTGTCACTTGTAATTTTGTTAGTCACTGCTCTTTTTCTTTGTCTTATTCCCTTACTGACCAATTCCTAGAATAACACATTTGATCTTTAATACAGAATGTGATAGGAACATGGCTTCTGTAAGCCCAAACTTGGGAATTTAAATTTAAATTTATTAAAATTAAATAAAACTGGCTAGGCACAGTGGCTCACGCCTGTAATCCCAGCACTTTGGGAGGCCAAGGTGGTGAATCACGAGGTCAGGAGTTCGAGACCATCCTGGCCAACATGGTGAAACCCCGTCTCTACTAAAAATACAAAAATTAGCCAGGTGTGGTGGTGCGTGCCTGTAATCCCAGCTACTCAGGAGGCTGAGGCAGGAGAATCACTTGAACCCAGGAGGCAGAGGTTGCAGTGAGCTGAGATCATGCCACTGCACTCCAGCCTGGGGAACAAGAGAAAGACTCTGTCTCAAAAAAAAAAAAATTAAATAAAACTAAAAATTCACCTCCCAGCTGTATTAGCCACATTTCAAGTGCCCGATAGCCACATGTGGTTGGCGGTTACTGTATGGGATGGCACAGACATAGACTATTTCCATCACTGCAGAAAGATCTATGGACAGCCTTGCTCTAGACTGTGATTTTGTCTGCTTAGGCAATGTCACTCTTTTCCAGGAAGATGCTTCCAAGCTGTGGAGTCAACGATGGACTTCACGCATCTCCTTATAAACCTGTTGCAACCCTGGATAGGAGGTTTCTAGGTAGCATGAAGACTCTTGAATCTTTATGATAGGCTGGGAGTGTTGAAAGGAGGGAAATGAAAAGGGGAGATACTAGGAAGACTGACACTAGAGCAAGCTCAGAAAATGTTTACGTAGCCAGGTGATTTAGTTAGAAAATTTGTCTGCAACCTAAGGGTCATGGAGTGTGACTCCGTGGTTTATGAGTGTGACTCCGTGGTTTATGAGTGTGACTCCGTGGTTTATGAGTGTGAGTCTGTGGTTTATGAAGAGTACTTTCAAAATAGGAAAATCTTCACAATGAAGTATCAGCATGAGCTGACTTTACTTTCTCTAGGTGCTGTAAAAATGTTTTAATGTGTTCGATATGATATATTTCTACTTCCTTTTTGTTTTTGTTAGAAATCTTTGTCTCCTTAAAACATCTGAGAGTGGATTGCCCAGTACACGCATTAAAAAGAGCAAAGCTCTTTCTGGTTTCAGTCTACAAAGCTGCAGGCACAGCATCCCAGGTAAACTGAGAGTTCTGCATTGTGGCTGAGAGTGTCCAGCCCCGAGGAGGCTGATGCATACTGAGGGAGGGTCTCGCTCTGACATGTGGTCTGCTGTCTAGTGTTCTGCCATTCTTCGTTTTACCATGACACTGATTTCTTGGGAGAAGAACTGGATATTGTTGCCGTGAAAGGTCACGAGGCCTGCCAGAAACTGTGCACTGATGCCGTCCGCTGCCAGTTTTTTACCTATACCCCAGCTCAAGCAGCTTGCCACGAAGGGAAGTAAGCCGTATGAAGGGTTATGCAGATACCCTTGTCCCGTCTGCCTGTGAGGTGCATTATGTTTATACCATTTTGTTTCCAACTACAGGGGCAAGTGTTACTTAAAGCTTTCTTCAAACGGATCTCCAACTAAAATACTTCACGGGAGAGGAGGCATCTCTGGATACACATTAAGGTTGTGCAAAATGGATAATGGTGAGTATAATGTCACTTAAAAAAATATAGCTGAAGGAATTATTCCATACTGAATCTATCACAACCAAGACTGTCAGTTATAGCCACAGAGGGGAGAACATTCATGAAATAACAAATTCTGCAATTTTCTATTATATTCACTCCTATCACTCAAGCTGACCACGTTTTAAAGGTAAATATTGGGGCTTGACTAAACTGTACATTGCCTAATATTAACTAAATATATGTTTTAAGTTGACACATTTATACACATGGCATTTCTGTTTTCTTTCTTTGTTTTTTTTTGAGATAGAGTCTCACTCTGTTGCCCAGGCTGCAGTGCAGTGATGTGGTCAGTGTTCACTGCAGGCTCTGGCTTGACCTCCTGGACTCCAACAATCCTCCCACCTTAGCTCCCTGAGTAGCTGGGGCTACAGGCGGGCACCACAACACCCAGCTAACCTTTTGTAGAGATGTGGTCTTGCCATGTTGCCCAGGCTGGTCTTGAACTCCTGGGCTCAAGCAATCCTCCCGCTTTGGCCTCCCAAATTTCTGGGATTACAGGCTTGAGCCACTGCACCCAGCCACAATGAGACCCAGACTCTGCCAACACTCCTGTTATCAAGGCCAGTAATCTTTCCTATTATCCTTCGTAAGGGAAATATCGATCAGCACTTTGGTTAGTCAAATTAGTAATTTTCTTCTAAAAATTGTGTATCTATTCAAGAAACACTGGAGCACCTCCTCTTTAGGGGTCTTTAGTTATATTCCATGCAGGGTTCTGGAGACTTCGGAATTGGCAAAGGTTAAGGTAAAACTTTACTAATAACAATGAGTGTGGTAGGGTGGAAATAAGAGTGTTTAGATTACACAAGACCTATAATAACATAAAAGTTACGAGAAAAATCCGACCAGCAGTGTTTCCATCCCAGTGGCCAATTTCTGAGCACAGTCGCAAGTGATGGTTTGTAGGCAAACAGAATTGTTCTAAGGGACAAAATTCCCAACAGGAAAGAACACACCACAAACACTCCTGCCCGAATTACCATAGGAACTTAGGATGGCTTTACTATATATTGATTTACATAAAGCTGCATGTTCTTAGACTGTTTATTGCTAAATGTCCAATATTACAATACACTATAAGATGCAACTGAGATTTAATGAATAAAATGAAAGTGATAATCCTGCTTTGTAATAGTTTTAGAAGCACAAACCTTTTGTGTCAGATTATCTGCTGTACTGAGAAGGCGAATCAATCCTTAATTTCTGAGAACTTGTTTTGTAGAACATAAAGATGTTATATTGCCTCCAACACTGATATCCTAACTAGCAAACTATGCCTTCCTAGAGTTTAGAGGTGCTCCGATGAAAATCTTTGGATGGCTCAAGACTTCTTAAAATGCAAGTCAATTAAGTCGTATCTCATACATTCTGTTTTCCTCACAATAAATTTCCCTAAGACAAGAAGAAGCATTCAGCACCATTCTATTGTTTTTCTTCTACTTCTAAACATTAGAAGGGACGCTTAGCAAATGTTGCTGTTAAGTAATGTTGACATGGTTTAAAAAATGGGAACGAGTACGTATACCTCAATACATTGCAGATTGCATTTTCCCCCTTCTTTCTTCATTATGGCTTTCTCTGCTGGATTTATAGACTCTGGCCTGTAGCAGTTACAGAATATACCAGGTATAGATTGATAGCTACAGGAGAAAATGTAAGATAAAGGAAAATAAAGTCTTACGTCTTTTCAGTGCACCTTCGGAGGGAGTGAATTAGATAACTAGGTTTTTACTGCACTGTATTTCATGAAATAACCCCCTAATGTGAAAGGGAATAGCTACGTGAGATATTTATGGTGCCTTGTCTGTCACTTGTCTACAATGTAACTTTCTTTTTTTTTTTTTTGAGACGGAGTCTCGCTCTGTCACCCGGGCTGGAGTGCAGTGGCACAATCTCGGCTCACTGCAAGCTCCGCCTCCCAGGTTCACACCATTCTCCTGCCTCAACCTCTCGAGTAGCTGGGACTACAGGCGCCCGCCACCACGCCCGGCTAATTTTTTGTATTTTTAGCAGAGATGGGGTTTCACTGTGTTAGCCAGGATGGTCTCGATCTCCTGACCTCGTGATCTGCCCCCCTCTGCCTGCCAAAGTGCTGGGATTACAGGCGTGAGCCACCGCGTCCGGCCAATGTAACTTAACTTTCTGAAGATAGATAGCAGCACCATTAAAATAAACATTTCTTAACACAAAATATGATTCTAAACACATATTTTCAGCATTTCGTTTAAACTGAGAAACAACATAGGATGAACCTCAAGGCCTCTCACCTGTACCTTGAGTTATTTCTAACATACCTTAGTTACTACTTACCTATTAATTTTCATAAAATTTACCTTTATGACGCTTCCCACCTTGCAAACTATAAAGGCTTCCCAGAAATTCCAGAGTAGAGGGCCCTCCAAAATGAACGTTCGCCCTACCAGCTCTAAAATGAGAGCCTCTGTTCAGGCTTCCGAAGTCACATCGAGCTCGTTCTCACCTCAGTTGCTGTTAGCTGCGGTTTCCTTCTGAACGCCTTCTCTCATCCTCTCCTCCTATTTGAAATCCGCCCCAGAATTATACACTCATTTTCCTACCAAGGAAACAAAGGCCTAGAAAGGTTGTTTTACACCCACAAAACCAGTGGATGGACCTTCTAGGATCCAGCTTCTCACAGTGATTCTCCTGGTAACTTAGAGTCCTTCTTTGGCTCGGGACACGGAGCCTGAGCACCTGGGCCTGCTTATTCTAAGTGTGATCTGGGCACAGCACATTGGCATCACCTGGGAGCTTGTTAGGAAGAATTTCAGGACCCACACAGACGTTACTGAGTCAGAATCTGCATTTTAAAAGCTACACAGGTGACCTACAGGCACATAAAAGTTTGAGTCGCATAGGTGTGTGTGTGTGTGCGTGTGTGTAGTGCACGTGTGTGTGTGTGTCTAGAATACTGCTGTCTACGAACACCTGACTCCCATCCATCTGTGTTCCATGGCTCCAAATGGGAGTGCGGGTTCTTGTGTCAGGCATCCAGTACGTAGAAATAGAGGGAACTGTCCTGTCTAGGCAGCCACAAGAGAAAAGAAACACAGGGATGAGCCTGAGTCAAAGTCCCTGAAAAGTACCAAGGACCCCAGAGAATCCAAACTGTCAACAAGGCCAAAGGTCAGAGGAAGCTCGCAGCAGATCAGTCTTACTTTGGACGTGGATGGAGCAGGAGTGACTGGGATCATGGTCAGCAGAGTCACGGGGACAGGGCAGGAACTGGACAATGGCTGCAGCCTGCGGGCAAGGTGCTCGCCTTTTCTTTCTCAGAGTAGTTGTCAAACGCCAGCAGGGCTGGTTCAAACACAGATGGCTGAGCTTCCAGGCTGGAGTTTCTCATTCACTGGCTCTGAGGTGGGGCTGAAGAATGTGCATTTCTAACACGTTCCCAGGTGACGCTGTTGGTCTGGGGACTGCACTTGACAACCACTGGTTTAAAAAAACCATTCATGTTATCATTTGAAGGAGGGTAAGACAGCCTTGTAGTACCACACAGGGAGGGCGCATTCTTTGGGGTGTGTAATTACAAGATGACTCAGTCAATTCCATTTTTTACGTGCATGTTTTGCTTTGGCAACTTGATTATAAAGTCTCTGTAACTCAGGGTCATGATAAACTATTGACTTGAGGGAAGGTTTTCTCCGTCTTGTCCCTGAAGGAGCATAATTACTGATGGAAAGGAAGATGCAGGACGCTGCTCATCACGATGCTTCTGTTGCAGAGTGTACCACCAAAATCAAGCCCAGGATCGTTGGAGGAACTGCGTCTGTTCGTGGTGAGTGGCCGTGGCAGGTGACCCTGCATACCACCTCACCCACTCAGAGGCACCTGTGTGGAGGCTCCATCATTGGAAACCAGTGGATATTAACAGCCGCTCACTGTTTCTATGGGTCAGTACCACGGCTGTTTTTATTAGTTCATCTTCTTCACACATTTCTAAAAAATATTACTAGCATGTTAGGAAATAAATACTTTAACCAATTAAATTGTCTTTTTGCAAAATTAATTAATTCCTTCAGTGGTAAAAAAGGCAAAAAGGAAGAGCTCCCCATGGTCTCCCAGCATCAGAACAGGTGCAAGTACATGCCTGCTTGACTGCCTGCTATTCTGCTTCCCATTTAACCGCATCCACATCCCCAAGGGCCTTCATGTTATTCCCTGCAAGAGCATACCTCCCTCTGTGCCTCGCTCTGTGCACTGCGCCCGGAACTAAACTCAGAGGATTTACCATTGTCCGAATCAAATTTCTAATATGTGTGTGTGTGTGTGTGTGTGTGCGTGTGTGTTTAAATACAGACAGTGGCCAGGTGTGGTCGTTCACGCCTGTAATCTCAGCACTTTGGGTGGCTGAGGTGGGAGGACTGCTCAATGCCAGGAGTCTGGGGTCAGCCTGGGCAACATAGTGAGACCCCGTCTCCAAAAAATATTAAAAAACTAGCCTGGCATGGTGTTTTGTGCACCTGTAGCACCAGCTGCTCGGAAGGCTGAGGTAGGAGGATCGCTTGAGCCCAAGAGTTCAAGGGTGCAATGAGTTACTACAGTGCCACTGCACTCCAGCCTGAGCAACAGAGCGAGACCCTATCTCTAAGTAAATAAATAAAATACAGAACGAGTTCAGTACGCATCCTCAAATTGGATTCCTTACTTAGGTCACTTTCAGCATTGGCCAAACATAAAGGCTCCAGCTGGGGGTATATATATTCCAGGGAAGTTACGTTGGCCAAACTTTCCGTTTGCTACTTCAGTATCCTCCGAGTTGTTTCCAGACACAGTTTTGTGTGCTTTTTAGTTTTGGTTTTCTTTTTTAATCAACCTGCAGCACACTCACGTTAAACTCAAGAACACATGTGAGGCCAAGAGTCCCCGTTACCTGTCACATATGGGAATGGAGTAGCAGAAAGGCTGCCTGAGTTTCTCAGTGTCACAGCTAGTTACTGGCGAGATTGAGACTAAGTCTAGCGGTCTTCGCGTGTGTGTGTGCGTGTGCATGTGTATGTGTGTGTGTGTGTGCCTGTGTGTGTGTGCTGGAGCATGGAGGGAGTGCTCATTCATTTTTTGTGTATAATGAATTTTCTTTATAGGGTGAATATGTTTTTTATCCTGAAAAATCTTAGGATAAGATTTTTTCTACCTAAATGTCCATCATTGGCAGAAAATATTAGTAATATTGTCCACTTTTTTCCACCTAATGTCCATCATTGGCAGAAAATATTAGTAATAGTTAAACAGTCACACACTTCACAATGTCTGGGAATTATTTTTAGTAAAGGAAATTTCCTTCCCTCTGTTGTTTGTTCCTTAGGGTAGAGTCACCTAAGATTTTGCGTGTCTACAGTGGCATTTTAAATCAATCTGAAATAAAAGAGGACACATCTTTCTTTGAAGTTCAAGAAATAATAATCCATGATCAGTATAAAATGGCAGAAAGCGGGTATGATATTGCCTTGTTGAAACTGGAAACCACAGTGAATTACACAGGTATGGAGAATTTTATCTGGAAAGTTATCTCCAGTGGTGAACTGGAGAAAATGTTTAACGCTACTAGACTTACGGCCTCACCCTGCCAATCTCTCCATGCGTTATCATCATGAAAGGGAGAGGGCCTGGAACGCTAGTCATTCATTCTGTTAAGGCTGACACACTTTCCTGGCTATTGAAACTTATTTTGGGAATGTGGCTGAAGAGATACGTTTTCCTGAGGCTTCTTCAGGTGCATAGAATGACATAATTTCATAATACTTTGGAATAGTAAAGATTATTTGGTCTAAAGATAATTTAGTAAGGATAATTTAGGGATGAAGGATTGAAGGTTAGAACAATTAAGCAACTTGTGTAGGATCAAAAGTGAGCTGGACGGGGAGTTAGCGGCGAGGGTGAGGCTTGTCCCTCTCTCGCCGCCTCTTCCCAGCACGTGTGCGATGTGCTGAACCTGAGAGAGGAATATACACAACAACAAGGTAAAACATGAATATAGTAAACAAAGAAAACACAGAAAATGTACAGCAGAAGAAGAGTCTCTTCTGGAAAAGAGGATATATTTTGCATCTCATATTTAAACCATGATTTTTTAAATTCAGATTCTCAGCGACCCATATGCCTGCCTTCGAAAGGAGATAGAAATGTCATATACACTGATTGCTGGGTGACTGGATGGGGGTACAGAAAATTAAGAGGTAAAAATGGTGTTGTTATATGTGCTCCATCCTAGAAATGAAGAACGGAACCTTTTCTGCCCTGTCAACTCACGTAGCTGAAGCACAAGTCGAGTCACACTACTTAGCTGCAGGAAGCAGATTAATAAAGATGGAGAGGCAAAAATCACCCAAGTGAGGCTGGTGCCTCATCTGTTTGATTGGAAATTTTAAATGTGACTAAATCTCTTTAAAGACTAATTATATTTAATGAAGTTTAATGTGAAGCCTAGCACTTTTCAGTTAATGTTCTAGCCTGCTATCCAATTACTTTCTCTGGGAAGTCATTCCAGTTAGAGTCATAATTAATTTTTGAACTTAATTAACATTAACAAAATGGTACATGCAATAGTGGGAATAATGTCTTCTTCATACTTGTAATTATAAAAGGTCTGTGAAGTAAATCTAACATTTTTTCCTTCTAGATTTTTATATAGGCATGATTTTTGTTGTTGTTGTTGCTGTTGTTTTGAGATGGAGTCTCGCGCTGCCACCCAGGCTGGAGTGCAGTGGTGCGATCTCGGCTCACTGTTACCTCTGCCTCCCGGGTTCAAGTGATTCTCTTGCCTCAGCCTCCTGAGTAGCTGGGATTACAGGCGCCCACCACCACCCCAAGCTAATTTTTTATATTTTTAGTAGAGACGGGGTTTCAACGTGTTAGCCAGGATGGTCTCAATCTCCTGACCTCGTGATCCGCCCACCTCGGCCTCCCAAAGTGCTGGAATTACAGGCTTGAGCCACCGCACCCGTCCATGATTTTTATTTTAAATATATGTGGCCGGGCACCACCGGTGGCTCACGCCTGTAATCCCAGCACTTTGGGAGGCCAAGATGGGCAGATCACTTGAGATCAGGAGCTCAAGACCGGCCTGGTCAACATGGTGAAACCCCGTTTCTACTAAAAATACAAAAATTAGCTGGGCGTGGTGGTGCATGCCTGTAATTCCTGCTACTCGGGAGGCTGAGGCTGGATAATCACTTGAACTTGGGAGGCGGAGGTAGCAGTAAGCCGAGATTGCACCACTGCACTCCAGCCTGGGTGACAGAAAGAGACTCCATCTCAATTAAAAAAAAAAAAAAAAATATATATATATATATGCATATATGTTTATGTGTATTGTATATGGTTACTCTACAAACAAACCAAAAAACTTTTTTTCAGACAAAATACAAAATACTCTCCAGAAAGCCAAGATACCCTTAGTGACCAATGAGGAGTGTCAGAAGAGATACAGAGGACACAAAATAACCCAGAAGATGATCTGCGCTGGCTACAGGGAAGGAGGGAAGGATGCTTGCAAGGTAATGGAGTGTTCTTAGCCAATGGAACATATGCAAATTGGAATGCCTAATGCATTGGTTTTTTTTTTTTTTTTGAGACAGAGTCTGGCTCTGTCGCCCAGGCTGGAGTGCAGTGGTGCGATCTCAGCTCACTGCAAGCTCCGCCTCCTGGGTTCACGCCATTCTCCTGCCTCAGGCCTCAGCCTCCCGAGTAGCTGGGACTACAGGCGCCCGCTACCAAGCCCAGTTAATGCCTTTTTTT
The DNA here is from genome assembly GCF_028878055.3 of Symphalangus syndactylus. Classification (NCBI taxonomy): domain Eukaryota; kingdom Metazoa; phylum Chordata; class Mammalia; order Primates; family Hylobatidae; genus Symphalangus; species Symphalangus syndactylus. The sequence continues at coordinate 159,509,123 of NC_072426.2, forward strand.
TTTTTTAGTTTTAGTAGAGATGGGGTTTCACCATGTTGGCCAGGATGGTCTCAATCTCCTGACCTTGTGATCCACCCACCTTGGCCTACCAAAGTGCTGGGATTACAGGCGTGAGCCACTGCAACCGGCCGCTTAATGCATTTTAAAAAGCAGTCTCTGCCAATGAGCAGGGAACACAGTGTATTTGTTTGACTTAGACTGAAATCAAAAGTGAGGAGACTGACTGGATGAACACAAGCACCCAGGTTCTCTGCAGTATATTAAGGGGCCAAGACAGCATTTTAGGCAAAATCAGCCTGAGCAAGATGTGCTGAAGATGGGAAGCGTCTGAGTTGATCTGTGCACATTTTCTTGTCTCCCCTTTTTCTAGGGAGATTCGGGAGGCCCTCTGTCCTGCAAACACAATGAGGTCTGGCATCTGGTAGGCATCACGAGCTGGGGTGAAGGCTGTGCTCAAAGGGAGCGGCCAGGCGTTTACACCAACGTGGTCGAGTACGTGGACTGGATTCTGGAGAAAACTCAAGCAGTGTGAACGGGTTCCCAGGGGCCATTGGAGTCCCTGAAGGACCCAGGATTTGCTGGGAGAGGATGTTGAGTTCACCGTGCCAGCGTGCTTCCTCCACAGTAACACGCTGAAGGGCCTTGGTGTTTGTAGGAAAATGCTAGAAGAAAACAAACTGTCACAAGTCGTTATGTCCAAAACTCCCGTCCTATGATCATTGTAGTTTGTTTCAGCATCCAGTCTCTTTGTTTTTGATCACGCTTCTATGGAGTCCAAGAATTACCATAAGGCAATATTTCTGAAGATTACTATATAGGCAGATATATCAGAAAATAACCAAGTAGTGGCAGCAGGGATCAGGTAGAAGAACTGCTAAAAGAAGCCACCATAAATAGATTTGTTCGATGAAAGATGAAAACTGGAAGAAAGGAGAACAAAGACAGTCTTCACCATTTTGCAAGAATCTACACTCTGCCTGTGTGAACACATTTCTTTTGTAAAGAAAGAATTTGATTGCATTTAATGGCAGATTTTCAGAATAGTCAGGAATTCTTGTCATTTCCATTTAAAAATATATATTTGAAAAAATCAGCTTGAGTAGACACAAGCTAAGAGTGAATGTGAAGATACCAGAATTTCTGTGTGGAAGAGGATTACAAGCAGTAATTTACCTGGAAGTGGCACCTTAGGAGCAATCCTGAAGATACACTTTCCTGAAGATGATTTGTGATGGATTGTATTTTTATTTAAAGTATCTTGGGAGGGGAGGCTGATGGAGATAGGGAGGCGTGCTCAAACCTCCCTAAGACAGCTGCTGCTGTGACTGTGGGCTCCCAAAGAGATAGACCATATATTTATTTGACAAAAATCACCACAGACTGCATCCATACTACAGAGAAGAAACAATTAGAGCACAAATGGATAGTTACAGTAAAGTCTTCAGCAAGCAGCTGCCTGTATTCTAAGTACTGGGATTTTCTGTTTAGTGCAAATATTTATCTCATTATTGTTGTGATCTAGTCCACTAACCTAGAATTTGAATTGTCACCACATAGCTTTCAATCTGTGCCAACAACTATACAATTCATCAAGTACGAAATTTTTTTTTTTTGAGACGAAGTCTCATTCTGTTGCCCAAGCTGGAGTGCAGTGGCATGACCTCAGCTCACTGTAACCCCCATTCCTGGGTTCAAGCGATTGTCCTGCCTCAGTCTCCCAAGTAGCTGAGATTACAGGCACATGCCACCACGCCCGGCTAATTTTTGTATTTTTAGTAGAGACGGGGTTTCACTATGTTGGCCAGGCTGGTCTTGAACTCCTGACCTCGTGATTTGCCTACCTCGGCCTCTCAAAGTGCTGGGATTACAGGTGTGAGTCACTGCGCCCGGCCATGGAAAATATTTATTGAGCACAATTATGTGAGAGCATCATGCTGAGCTTTGAGGATACAGTGGTGAGCAAACAGATATGTCCTGGCTTCATGAAGCTTATACTCTAGTTAACATGAGCAACAAAATAAAATAATCACACAAAATATATAGGTTCAAGCTGAGATGAGCGGCTGCAACAGATTCTATGAGATGAGAAAGGAAGAAGGACATTTTTCACCAAGTTCAAAGACTGGAATACAAAGGAATTTGTCCTGACAAAGACAAAACAAAAACAACAACAAACAAAAAACCCAAAAGAACAAAATGACGGTAGAATATAACGGGGCCAGATCCAAAATGCTGACAGGTTCCCAAAAGAGCAAAATGACGGTAGGACATGACGGGGCCAGATCCAAAATGCTGACAGGTTCAAACAAAATTGGAATTGAAAATCAGAGTGCCTTCAAGAGTATCAAACAATATTATCTTGTCACTTGCTTATTACCTTAGTAGACTGGAAGCAACACTTCACACAAAAAAGGGTTGGATGTAATTTCGGATAAGAAGAGATGTTTCTGTAAAGTCTTTCCTGAGAAGCATATTTGAGAAAAACATATTTTTTGTTTTTAGTATTTCACTTTGTATAATGTCTTAGTTTTTGAAGAGCTGGTATATTCCTACGATTTGTTATGAAAATACTATAAGATATAAAATATACAATAAGAAGATCTCCTCTTCTGTACCAGAAGAGTGCACATTCTGCACACTGCGTGGCACCTTTCTCATTTACGTCCTGTCTGGGAACACTTCTGATTGACACGCAGAGGGATCCCTCTGTCTGTGGATATTTCTGATGGGTACCGAGAGAGCTTCCTCTGTCTTGGGGTATTTCTGATGTGTACAGAAGGGCTGCCTCTGTCCATTTTGAAAGGCTGGTGTTCACAGCAGGGATTCTGCACTTCATTTAAGCAGTCCCCTGTGGAAGAACACTTGAGTTGTTTTCAATCTTTCCCTTTTTCATACATATGCAGGAAAATTTGTAGGATAAAGTCCAGATGTAGAATTGCTGAAGACAAAACAAAACGAAAGCAGCAGATGCAACTGTAATTTTGAATATTGCCAAGTTTCTCTTCAAAAATCTGTAGCCATTCTCTCCCACCAGCAATGTAAGAGAGGGCCACATTCCAGCTACCATAACACCACAATTAGGAATTTTTGACAGTCTCATAGGTGGGAAAAGGCAGCTCACTGTAGTTTATTTTGCAGTTCTCTTACTATGACAAATTAATATAAATGACATTATGTTAATGTGGTGTATAAGATCACCAAATTGTTCCCCGCTTCATTTTTTACTTAAATACTAATTTGGTAGTTATCACGTAGACAAAAATAGAGTGTGCTCCTTGCAGTCATCTAAACATGGTAAGAGTTTTGCCAAAGAACAAAGCAAACCTTCCAGAGCTTATGTTGTTCAACCTTGGTAGTGGCTCAGTGTGGCAGACATACTGGCTGTCCAGCCTTCTCCTTGTGTGTTATGGACAGAAATTTGGGGTGCAAGTGGCCTCATCTCCAGTTCGAGGGGTGGATCCTGATTCCTACACATTCCCTGATGGAATAGCATCCTCGTTGCCCTGGGAATCGGTTCCCGGCAGTGCAGGTCAAGGCAGTGGGCACACGCCTTCACCCCACCACAGTGACTGGCTCAGAGTCAGCAACCTGGGCAGAGGTTGAGAATTTGGGTGTCCTGTCGGAACAAATGCTTTCTCTTTCCCTTCCACGTGAATGAGGAAGCGTTGGCCCTGGAGGTGGTGGCACTAATCTTGAGAAGCCACCCCAGGCCACTGATGCCCAGATAGAGGGGCTGAGGTCTGCACCTCTGGGCTTCCACAGCAATGGCCCCCTTCATTTTAAGCTGTGCGTTTCCTACGACCTGCAGTGGAACATCCTGTGTGCCAGGACTTGGGTTATTGATCACAACCCTGAGTCGATGAAATGTAATTGACTTTCATTAGGCATGCATTTTACCATAGTGTTCTATGGGACACAGTTTTGTTTTTTCCAATTTTAAAAGTTGGAAATGTTCTTGAATAGTTTTGATCCTAAAGCCTCAGAGAAAGTCTGTCTGTGACCCGCTCCAGAGCTGCCTCACTCTCTGACACAAGCGGTGCTCTTGGACAGCCGGCAATGAGGCCACGCTTGTGATGGACGCTGCTGTTCTCACCTGCGGCACCCTGGGCACCAGTGGCTGGTCATTGCCCTACACTCTACAGAGGGAAACTAAACTTTGGAATGAGAATCATATATTTAAGAAAGTCTTCAGAAATAATACATTTACATTATACATGACTCATGGCATTACCTGTTGTCCTACCTCATGAAAGCATCAGAGGAAACGTTCCCCATTTTGCTAAGGGGCATGTCTCCATCCCGCCTGTTGGGTCCACTTCTCCCTTCATCCTCGCTTTGTTCTGTGATTTTCTGCTCCCTTCACTGGTCTCCATCAGAATGTGTCTTTCCCAGGCCAGGTGCGGTGGCTGACACCTGTAATCCCAGTACTTTGGGAGGCCAAGGCAGGCGGATCACGAAGTCAGGAGATGGAGACCATCCTGGCTAACATAGTGAAACCCCGTCTCTACTAAAACACAAACAATTAACCAGGTGTGGTGGTGGCGCTTGTAGTCCCAGCTACTCAAGAGGCTGACCAGGGGAATCGCTGGAACCTGGGAGGCAGAGGTTGCAGTAAGCCGAGATCGTACGCCACTGCACTCCACCTGGGCAACAGAGCGAGACTCCGTCTCAAAAAGGAAAAAAAAAAGAATGGGTCTTTCCCTTTGCTGGTGTGAGAGGATTTTCCGCATTCCGGCCGGCAGCATCCCAGAGCTCAGCTGTAGGGAATTTCCCGACTGCACGGAGGCTCCGCCGGCCCCGTGTGCTCAGGACAATCCTCTCTTTGAATGTCCTTTCCACCAGGTGTCTGTGAGGCCACCTGTCACCTGGGAGGGCTTCCCTTTGTCCAGGCAGAGGTGTTGGCCACAGTATCACGGCTTCCCACGCGCCCCGTGAGCCCCACCCCACTCTCCTGCCTGTGTTATGCACGCGTGTTAATTACTCACAGCAGGCCAAGCTGCTTTCAGCACGACATCTCCTCCTTTTCCAAGGCAATCCCACAAACTAAAAATAACTGTTTAGAGCAGTTCTTCGATGAGGAATGTCCATGTGTGTGTCTGTGTGTGTGTGTTTGACAGAGAATGAACATGAAAACGACCATTTCTGATACCTGTAACGCTTACGCACTCCAGCTGCACTGCCTCTCTGGTCCCTGGGTTTCCTCATCTTTAGATGCTGTGTTACTTTCCTCTGGATTCTGTAGCAAATTACCACAACCCACCAGGCTGGCTGAATAGCCCAGATTTCTCCCCGTGGCTCTGGAGGCTGTAACGCTGGAACCACGGTGTTGGCAGAACTCGGCTCCCGTCGAGGCCTTAGGGAGACCCTGCCTTGCCTCTTCCTCGTTCCTCGGCTGCCTCCTTCTCCACGTGGGCCTCTCCCACCTTTCTTCTCCCTTTCTTGTAAGGAAACTAGTAATATTGGTTAAGAACCCAAGCTGCTGTCCACAGTATGTACTATATGCGGCACATAGCACACAGCTTACTGTCATTTTCCATTTAGTTCTAACTTTCAGAGAAGAGACCATATTCAAAATGCCTCCCACAGTAACGGGCACGCATAGCGCTCAACAAACTAGTTCCCAGGCCGGGCGCGGTGGCTCACGCTTGTAATCCCAGCACTTTGGGAGGCCGAGGCGGGCGGATCACGAGGTCAGGAGATCGAGACCACGGTGAAACCCCGTCTCTACTAAAAATACAAAAAAAAAAAAATTAGCCGGGCGTGGTGGTGGGCGCCTGTAGTCCCAGCTACTCGGAGAGGCTGAGGCAGGAGAATGGCGTGAACCCGGGAGGCGGAGCTTGCAGTGAGCCGAGATCGCGCCACTGCACTCCAGCCTGGGTGACAGAGCGAGACTCCGTCTCAAAAAAAAAAAAAAAAAAAAAAAACAAACTAGTTCCCTCTCTTTTGCCCTTGGGTATCAGGCAATTGTCTTACAAATGTAACAGTGTATGGTGGACTCACTGATGGAGAGACTTGCTCGTGTATGTGTTTGTTACCTCATCTACCCAGAGAGGTGTCAAAATGTATCTTGTATGTACGGATGCAGCTTTTCTACTGCACCCAGCACTCCCCAGGAAACACGAGCACGCTTTGAAACCACCGATAACTTTCAAAGGCCAATGCTGTGCACGGGTAGAGATGTTCATGTGCTGTGGTGACTGTGTGGGTTCCTTCAATGCTCAGGCACTGTCAAAACGGCAGTCAGAACGGCCCCCATGAGCTTGGTTGGAAGGCACCTTTACAAACGATACAGACTAGAAAACCTCTGTCATCCCACGGAAAACACTATCAAACACAACACAGAAGGATGGGTTTTGGGGTTTGGAGGGTTTTTCGATAAGTTTCTGCTGCCACCAACTGAAATAATTATCTTCACTATTAGAACGAGAAAGTAAAGAAAGAATCAAGACAAAAAGTGACTTCTTCAGAAATATTTATAAACTTGAGCAAATTAATATTTGATTTGGGTGAATCTCAATGTATTTCTCAGGTAATTGCTTCATTAAAAATAAAACTGTGGGCTGGGCGTGGTGGCTCACGGCTGTAATCCCAGCACTTTGGGAGGCCGAGGCGGGTGGATCATGAGGTTCAGGAGATTGAGACCATCCTGGCCAACACGGTAAAACCCCGTCTCTACTAAAATACCAAAAATTAGCCAGGCGTGGTGGCACGTGCCTGTAGTCCCAGCTACTCGGGAGGCTGAGACAGGAGCATCGCTTGAACCCAGGAGGCAGAGGTAGCAGTGAGCCGAGATCGCGCCACTGCACTCCAGAGACTCCGTCTCAAAAAAAAACAAAAAAAAACTCATGTTGCCAGGTGCAGTGGTGCATGACTGTAGTCGCAGCTACTCAAGAGGCTGAAGCAGGAGGATGGCTGGGGCCAGGAGTTTGAGACCAGCCTGGGCAACATAATGAGATTCCATCTCAAAACAACCACCACCAAAAACATAAAAATTAAAAAAAGCCTCGTGTGAAGAGAGTTCTCTCTGCTACCCCTGAAGATCAGAATAACATAACAAGTTCCAAGTTGCTCTGGTATCCACTGAAACCTACTGCTTCGATTTTTTGCATTGACCAAAGTGCTAATGGTAAGGAAGTAACAAGACCAATGGAAGATGCTATTTGGCACATTAATTATTGGGGACCCATAAGCTGTTATATGTGAAAGAGACTTTAGCAATCATTCCATAGAAATGAAGCTCCGGGTGGGGATGTGACCTCTCCCAGCTCACATGGCCTGTTAGGGCGGACGCTGAGCCTGGGAAACGTGCCTCAGTTCTTCGGGGGCCAACGTAAATGAGAAGGGAAGTTGGGTAGTAGAGTTCATAAATAGCGGTTCCTCTGTCAGGCCTGTGTTTCTCTTTGCTGCTACTTACATATGAGGAAGAAACATGTTTCTGAGATGCCACAGTTATCACTTAAAGGCACTTTTCATTGTATTGCTGTCGGTCTGTACTCACTGCTGACAGCAAAGGCAGGCTGCCATCCTCGGAGCGAGGACCTGTGGTTCTCCTTCCTACTTCGTCTGAACCCCAGCAGCTGCCAGCACAGCATCTAGGAATAGCGGATGTGGACATAATTAGGAGTTTCTTGGGCAGCCTAGTTAACAGCCTCACAGAGGGCGTGATCAGAAGAACGTCACTCATGTCATCATCATTTAATTCTATCCGAAAAGAGTTAAAATGGACATTCTGGAGTTAAGCGAACAGCTTGTTAAATGAATAACGTAGACATAAAATCCAGTGGGTCCAACCAGCAGTGATTACTATAGTTAATAATAATAATATCATCTTGATGAACAAGAATAGGAAATAGAATACAGATAAGACTGTCGCCATATTCACGTCTTTCGGGATCCTGCTCTGTGCTGTGCACCATGCAGTGGGCTTTCCTTCTCACCAGCATGGTGCACGTAGCATATTATTATTATCCCCTTTATAACATAATCCATGTGTTTTACAGGTGGAAAAGAAAGACAAGACAAACCTGCTGGTAAATATTTTCAACCTAATTCTCCATTTTCCCACTAGATGGCACTTTTATACCTCTCTTTGTTCCATTTTAAAATCACAGCAGATGGGCAGAGTGCACTTAATTTATGGTAAGTTTAAACAAATCCTATGTATATATAATATCTGGGAACATTAAATCAAATAAACGGCTTCCACTCAAATATGCTTTCCTTTTCAAATATAACACTTGTAAATATCTGGTCCCCGGACAGCAGCTTCGCCTTTCCACCAGATGCTCCAGGACGGCTCTGGGCCCTTGCCCAGACTGCCCAGCCTGAGCCCCGGGGCCAGGTCCACGGTGCCCGCGGGCGCTGCGTTCTGCGGGGGCCGGGCTCAGGGCTGCTTCGGCCCTCGGCGGCTTCCTCTGCGCTGTTGCTGCCCTCCCCACACCCCTACCCCTGCTCACTCAGCTCCTTCACCTCTTCCCTGATGAACCGGGGAACAGTATCCCCAACCTTGATCCCGCAATGTATTGTTAAGGCTGTGTTGTATTTTTAAAATAAACAAACATAAACATTTGAATGCTGAAGGCTTAGTGATAACAAAAATAAATAAATCTACCCACCCCCACATCACATCACAACACACACACGACACACGCACATAAAAACATACCTTCACAAACATGAAACACACACATAAAACACATTCACACACGAAAGACAAAACACACACAAAACACGCACACAACACACCAAATACACACAAAACACACATGAAACATACACATGAAACGGACACAACACACGAAATACATACAAAACACACATGAAACACACACAACACACAAAATACACACATGAAACACACATATATATGAAACACGGAAACACATGACACACATAAAACACACATGAAAGATACATGAAACACGCACACAACACAAAAAAATACATGAAACATATACATGAAACACGCACACAAAACACACATATGAAATACACACATAGAACACACATGAAAGACACAGGAAACACACACACACATACACACATGGAACGCACACACACATCGGGAAGCGGCGATGGACACGCTCATTCCAAGACCCCAGCTGCCCGCAGAGGCTTCCCGGGCCGGTGTTTGCTGCCAGCCAAACCTAAGCCCGCTCCCCGCAGGGCCCTCGGGGCACCCCCAGGTTCTGTGCAGCTGAAGCTTGTACCATTTTGTGACTGTGACACAGGAAGCCTCCTAGGGACAAACTTCGGTCCGCATTTGGCCGTCCCCTTCCTGTGCACAGAGAGAAAGCCTGAGGTACGAATCAGCCCTGACTCGGGGACAGTGTCTCATAAACGGATCAGCTAGTTAGGGACTTGGAAAGAGACTGGGGAAATGGGTGAGCAGAAAGCCTGGGGAACCGAGCCCAGCGGCGCCAAGTCGCCCCGGCGTCCACCTGCGCCCACCAGAGGGCGCCGGGCCCCCGCGAGCGGAGCCTCCGACCGCAGCCCCCGGAGGGCTGGGCGGTGCTTGAAGCTTAAACGCACTCCCTTCTCAGTCCCACTTTTGCCCTCTCTTCACCTGGGAGCCCCCAAGTTTCCAGAAGATACTAGAATCCGGTCTCAGCCTGAGCACCCTATAACAAAGTTAGGATTCAGCCCCACTAACTGGAGGTAACTGGATCCTGTGGGAGGCCCAGGTGTGCAGAGCCCCCTGAAAAGTTACAGCGTCTCCACCTGGGCGTGGAGATCTGGGCCACCCCAGCCCCGCTGGGCATCGCAGGAATGGGCTTCCAGTGGCTCCCCGGTGTGGCCATTACACCATCAAGCCAAAACCACCTCCCATGGAATATATATATATATATTCCATATGTGTATATATATATATATTCCATATGTGTATATATATATATTCCATATATATATATTCCATATGTATATATATAAAACAGAACAAAACAGACCCCTTCAGAAAGTGAACTTAGATGACTCCCCTCTGCTAAGAGGTGCCTGCTGGGCAGGTATTTCTGTGAGTGCCACATACTTTTGGGGAAAATGAGTCCTTAGCAACTCATATTTTTATTCACAAATAAGCCATTAAACTGTTTATTGAAGGAAGAGGGTGTGGTCTCTATTAGAAAATACAGAACAAACATTTACACAGAAGTATTATTTTGGAATGAATTCCAGTCCAAGGGCTCCCTTTGAAAGTCACCCTAAGCATACAGGTTGCTACACACAGGGCAGGATTCAAAAATGCAAATATCAAAAATACTCAAAACTTGCAGAAACAAACCAGTGAAATTCATTGTCCTACTCATTATCCAATTTATCCAACAGCAATCATTACGATTGATTTCCAGGCCCGTAACTGCCTACTTTCATGGCCTGTAGAGAGGGTAATATAGGGTGCAGGCAGGAGTGTCTGAAGGCACAGAAGTCTCTGCCTGGGCATTAACAAAATGAGTGGAAAAAGCAGACAATTGCATCTGCGGGCATTGATATCTCTTATCTGCACGTTAGACTTAGTTTTATGAGTAACAAAATTGAGTTGAGACTCTTAACTGATGTTCAGGTTCACTGCCAGCACTCCCCACGCATACCAGGAACACCCTGTGTTCCAGTGGGCAGACACATGCAAGCCCATCCCCAAAGCCTGGGGGTGCAGAGAGGCCGGGGAAAGAGGCTGACAAACCCAGACTCTCAGAAAGAAGCATTGAATAGGGACTTATCCCCCAGCTGCCCTCCAGAAAGCTAGTTTTCTTTCTTTTTCTTTCTTTTCTTTCTTTCTTTCTTCTTTCTCTCTTTTTCTTTCTTTCTTCTCTTCCCTTCCTTCCTTCCTTCCTTCCTTCCTTCCTTCCTTCCTTCCTTCCTTTCTTTTCTTTCTTTTTTGATATGGAGTCTTGCTCTGTCGCCAGGCTGGAGTGCAGTGACGCGATCTCAGCTCACTGCAGCCTCCGCCTCCCAGGTTCAAGTGATTTGCCTCAGCCTCCCGAGTAGCTGGGACTGCAGGCGCCCACCACCATGCCCAGGTAATTTTTGTATTTTTAGTAGAGATGGAGTTTCACCATGTTGACCAGGATGGTCTCAATCTCTTGACCTCGTGATCCACCTACTTCGGCCTCCCAAAGTGCTGGGATTACAGGCATGAGCCACCGCACCCGGCCCAGAAAGTGTTCTTTCTACAGCAAGCTTTTATAAGACTGGTGCACTACACCCTCTTGCAAAACTGCTGACCAGTGGGGAGGTTGAATAAGCATCTTTATAGGGGTCGTCTATGCCCCAGGCATTGTTTGTTTGTAGGGGTTGCCTATGCCACAGGCATTGTTTCTGAGGAACTAATCGGTGTGCAGGGGTCCGACAGTCACTTCAAGATGGCCTTACTCTTGCCATGCACTGATCTTGCCACTCAGAAAATGCTCAAAGGCCACTTTCTGGTGCACACATGAAAGGTCTCTTCTCTTCAGCTGAATCAAAACATTTGAAATTGGCTGTGTTTGTTTTCAAATCTGTTCAGGTCAATTTAACAGTTACTGTAAAGAAGTAGTTTACTTATAATTACATAAGCCCCAACCTGAAAGAATTCCCAATAACCAAAGCTGGAATAACTTGAGTGACAGAATGAAAAATCTAGCACTGGATTACATCTTAAAGTAAAAAATAAATATCCATAAGTTCATACTGGTACAAAATGATGGAATGAATAAAATAATGAGAGAGAAGAGAGAAATCTCCCATGTAGGATTCCACATAAGTTACACCATTACTCCTCTCTCAAGGGTGTGGAGCTTAACCCTCTACCCCTTGCTTAGGGAATTGCTTCCAAAGAGTAGAGCATGGATAGGAGTGAAAAGGTAATTTACAGAGGAGAAACAGGCTAGTTGATGACTTAACATCGTCATGATAAGTCATCTTGATAGCGTGCACTGTTTAACAGACAGATTTATTGATATATAATTCATATATACCCAAACTTCCATTTAAAATGATGATTCGGTGATCTTTAGTATATTCTCAGAGTAGTGTGATCATTAATCTAATTTTCTATCATCTCATCACTCCCCCAAAGAAGCCTCATACCGATGAGCAGTCATTTACCCATCCATCCCAGCCCCACTACTCTACTTTTGGTCGCTGTAGACTTTCCTTTTCTGAACATTTTATGTAAATGCAGTCATACAACATGGGGTCTTTTGTGACCTGTTTCTTTCACTTTCACCTTGTTTTCAAGGAGGAACCATGTTCTAAAGCCTGTACTTCATTCCTTTTTATTGCCATATAATAAAAAGGAATTGCCGTTGTATAATTATACACATTTTATTTATCAATTCATCTATGGAAATGTGGGTTTTCTCACTTTTTGGCCATCATGAATAATGCTGCTATAAATATTCATGTATGAGTTTTTGTGTGCACACATGTTTATCTTTCTGTTGAGCGTGTACCCAGGAGCAGAATTTCTGGGTCATATGGGAACACTATGTTTCATATTTTGAAGAATGATGTTTTTGAAAGTAGCTACACCATTTTACATTCCCACCAGCAATGTCTGAAGGCTCCAATGTCACCACATCCTGGCTAACATTGATTATTCTGTCTTTTTGATTCTAAGGCCGCCTTAGTGGGTGTGAAGTGGTATCTTACTGTGGTTTTGATTTGCATTTCGCCAATGATTAATGATGTGGAGAACATCTTTATGTATTTATTAGCCATTAGTATATCTTCTTTGGAGAAATACTTATTTACTTATTTTCTCCATTTTAATTGGGGTATTTGCTTTTTTTTTTTTTTTTTTTTTTTTGGAGACAGAGTCTTGCTCTGTGTCCCAGCTGGAGTGCAGTGGCATGATCTCAGCTCACTGCAACATCTGCCTCCTGGGTTCAAGCAATTTTCTGCCTCAGCCACCGAGTAGCTGGGATTACAGGCGCCCGCCACCACGCCCAGCTAATTTTTTTTTTTGTATTTTTAGTAGAGACAGGGTTTCACCATCTCGGCCAGGCTGGTCTTGAACTCCTGACCTTGTGATCCACCCGCCTCGGCCTCCCAAAGTGCTGGGATTACAGGCGTGAGCCACCGTGCCCGGCCTGGGGTATTTGCTTTTTATTACAAAGTTGTGAGTTCTTTACATATTCTGGATACTAGTACTTGTCAGATACATGATTTGCAAATATTTTGTGCCATACTATGGGTTATCTTTTCACTTTCTTGATGGTATTTTGTGAAATACAGAAGTGTTTATTTTTGATGATGTCCAGTATATCTTTTTTTTTCTTTTGTTGATTATAATCTTGAAGTTGTGTCTAAGGAACCATTGCCTAATCCAAGGGCACAAAGATTTATTCCTGTGATTTCATCTAGGAGTTTTATAGATTTAGCAGTTACATTTAGGTGCATGACCCACTTTGAGTTAATTTTTGTGTGTTGTGTGATACATTTGAGTCCAAATCCATCTTTTCCATGTGAATTCCAGTTTCCCAGCACTGGAACCCTTGTCAAAAATCAACTGACCATAAATGTGAGGGTTTGTATCTGGACTCTCAATGTTCTTTCATTGATCTATATGCTCCACACAATGTTGACTGCTGGAGCTTCGCACTAAATTTTGAAATTGGGCAACATGAGTCCTCCAAATTAATTCTTCTTTTTTAAAATACTATTTTGGCTATTTTGAGTCCCTTGCATTTCTACATGAATTTTTGGATCAGCTAGTCTACTTTTGCAATAAAAGACAGCTGAGATTTTGATAAAGATCCATTTGTAGAGTGTAGCCATCTTAACAATATTAAGTCTCCTGATCCATGAATGTAGAATATCTTTGCATTTATTTAGATTTTTAATTTGTTTCATCTTTAGCATATAAATTTTGTACTTCTTTTGTTAAATGCATGCCTAGAAATTTTATTTTTATGCTATTAAAATGCATTTTTTCCTTAATTTTCATTTTTGTATTATTTATTGCTAGTGTATATAAATAAAATTATTTTTGTATATTGACCTTGTATGCTGCCTCATGCTGAAGTGGTTTGTTAGCCGTAGTGGTTTTTCTGCGGATTCCTTAGGATTTGTTTATATATATGATCATGTCATCTGAAAATGGAGATCGTTTTAACTGTTCCCTTTTTTTTCTTCTATAATTGCCCTGGCTATAACATCTGGCGCGATGTTGAATAGAAGTGGCTAGAGTAGGCATTATTGTCTTATTCTTGATATTAGGGAGAAAGCATTAGTCTCGCTCCGGTAAATATGATGTTAGTTGTGGATTTTTCATAGATGCTTCTAACCAAGCTGTGAAAGTTTCCTCCTATGTCCAGTTTGCTAAAATTTTAATCAAGTTGAGGAAGGTTCCTCCCATGTATATAGTTTGTTAAGCGTTTTTATCATGAAAAGGTTTTAGATTTTGTAAATTACTTTCTTCCGTCTATTGAGGTGATGGCCATGATTTGTGCTGTATTCTGTGAATATGATGCATTACATTGCTTGGTTCTTGGATGTTAAACTGACCTTACATCACCGTAATACATTCCACTTGGTCATAGTGTCTGATCTTTTAATATGTGATGGAATTAAGGTTGCTAATAATTTGTTGAGGTTTTTTTAGGCTATAAGGGTTATCACTGTGTGATTTTTTTTTCTTGCGATGTATTTGGTTTTAGTGTTAGGGTGACACTAGCTTTACAGCATGAGTGGGGAAGTGTGCTTTCTGTTGTATGTTTTGGAAGAGTTTCTGAAGAATCAGTATTCATTCTTTCAATGTTTTGTAGAATTCACAGTGAATCCCTCTGGGCCTGGGATTTTCTCTGTTGAAGTCTTAAAATTCACAATTCAAGCTTATCCATTTCTTCTTGAGTCAGTGTCAGTAATTTGGGTTTTTCTGGGAATTTGTCCATTTCATCTGAGTAATTTGTGGCATGCACAATTCATAGTATTCCACTATAACCTTTTATGATTGTTCATTGTATTCCATTATAATCTTTTTTATTTCCATAAGGTCAATGGTGATGTCCTCTTTTCCATTCTGGATTTTATTAATTTGATTGTTCTCTCTCCTTTTTCCTGGTGTCACTAAAGGTTTGTCGATTTTATTAATCTTTTCAAAGAATTCACATATGTTTTTATTGATTTTTCTATTTACTCTTTCCTTTATGTCTACTGTAATCTCATTTCCCTTTTAATAAACTTTTTTGACTATGCAACGACCAGTTCCAGTGGGTATGATGGGGAGCCCTGCCACAGCGTTCGTTACCCAGGACCCAGTTCTGGTGGATATGACAGACAGGCGAGCCCTGCCACAGCGTTACCCAGGACCCAGTTCCGGTGGATATGACAGGGGAACCCTGCCACAGTGTTACCCAGGACCCAGTTCCAGGGGGTATGACAGACAGGCGAGCCCTGCCACAGCGTTGCCCAGGACCTAGTTCCGGTGGGTATGATGGGGAGCCCTGCCACAGTGTTGCCCAGGACCTAGTTCCGGTGGGTATGATGGGGAGCCCTGCCACAGCGTTGCCCAGGACCCAGTTCCGGTGGGTATGATGGGGAGCCCTGCCACAGCGTTGCCCAGGACCTAGTTCCGGTGGGTATGATGGGGAGCCCTGCCACAGTGTTGCCCAGGACCTAGTTCCGGTGGGTATGATAGGGAGCCCTGCCACAGTGTTGCCCAGGGCTTTGCAGATGGTTTGGAATTTCCCTCTCAGTGCACTTGAACACCTTTATGGAGGTCTGTTCTGTGGCATAATTCAGATTCTGGAGCCACAGTAGAAGAGATTTCCCCAGATTTGTATTCACATTGCTGAATCTCAGTCTGCCCATCTCTAGCTGGAAATAGAATATGAGGTCCCATTGTGATACTAACAGTATATAGGCACTTACACTTTTGAAATTAGGCAATGTGTGTTCTCCAACTTAATTCTTTTTTTCCATATAATTTTGGCTATTCTTATGCTTATTTTACAGATGAGAAGACTGAGGCACATAGAGGTTAAGAATTAGAGGAGAAGTGAGTAAGTGGTAGGGTAGAAAATCAAATCCATAGCATCTGCTCCTGAATCTCCACTTTTCCCCACCACCTAAGGAATCAGCTAATAATGGCTTCTGAACCAAATCTGGCCTGCTCTCTGTCTTTGTAAATAAAGTTTTATTGGAACACAGCCATAACCATTCATTGACACATCATGTATGGTTGCTTTTGCTCTATAACAACAGAGCTGAGTAATCGAAGGGGAGATCCTGTGGCTCACAAAGCCTAAAATATCTACTACCTGGTGCTTTCCCAGAAAAGTGTGCTGATCCCAGCACTAGCTATACTGACGGTCATTATAATCATACATGCCTCAAGGCCATTTTGAAAATAAATAATGCAACTGATTATGCCTAGAAGAGTGTCTAGCACACACATAGACACATGTGTATGTGTGTATATAGATAGATAGATAGATAGATAGATAGATAGATAGATAGATAATAGATCGATAGATACATGTGTGTGTATGGGTGTGGGTGTGTGTGTATATCAAGGTCCTTTTTCTGACAGTCTGCCTGTCAGTAATTAATTGTATCCTACATTATTTCTCTATTTTGGTTTTAGAGATTAGGTCATACCCACCAGTCTGCTTTCCTTTCTCATTTTGGGTCTCATCTGAGCCCCATTCAGCTCTTTTCCATCGCTAACATACAAGAAATGTCTGCCGAGGTTGTGAAGGATGAGGTCATGATTCACACTCGAAGGAGAAGAAAGGAAAGGCTGGTTTCCAGAGTGAGACTCTGGTTTTTGGCAGAGCCAGTGACCTGACCAGAATGAAATGACATTGTGAATTTTCATTCCAACAAAGAAGAAAGAAATCCAATTTAAAACTAGCTTTGACTAGATTTTGCTGCAAAATAGAAGATGATATTGAGCTAAATAATTCAAATTCTTATTCAGAACATAGAGAATGTGGGGGCATTCGCTCTCTACTGTCAAGAGCCTGGTAATGCAATTTCAGCTGCTCCATGCTCCCCTTGCTTCCAGCCTCCCACATGGCCAGCCTGGAAAACTGCCACCACCTCCACAGCCTGCCCAGATCTCACCTGCTAGAGCACGGGCTGCAGGGA
Organism: Symphalangus syndactylus; assembly: GCF_028878055.3. Classification (NCBI taxonomy): domain Eukaryota; kingdom Metazoa; phylum Chordata; class Mammalia; order Primates; family Hylobatidae; genus Symphalangus; species Symphalangus syndactylus. Next base: position 159,526,193 of record NC_072426.2, read on the forward strand.
TCCGCTCCCCAGCACGTCACTTTTGGTCCATCAGAAACAGAACATTAGAGAAGACTCTCAATACTGCTCATGTTAGAATAAAGCCAGCTTCTTTTCTATTAAAACAAAATGGTTGTCCACCTCGCATGAGGTTTGTCAGCGCTGCAGACGAGGAGCTTTTGTTGTTGCAGGGGTAATACCTTTCCATTTGTTTTTCTTCACAGAATTTTCTCCAGCTCTCCCATTTAACACTGTGTGCCCCACCCCAGCCTGGCCCTATGCGATGCTTTGGTGTTCCAGGGTTGCCGGTGGTCCTGCAGGGTCTGCAGTCACACAGGTCTCTCTCCCGGTGGCAGAGTCCTTGTGGGTCTCAGCCATGTTCTTCTCCCAGTAATTGGTCAAATGCAGAAGTGAAAACAAAGCATTTCAATATTTACTGAATTACCCTATTTGCTAGCCTGCCCTTTCATTTTCAATTTATTTTTACACATATTTGATACCTATTACGTGTAGGGTACAGAGCTAGGTTCCGAGAGGAAAACAATAAGGAAGAAGCATTCCTGTTCCTGATAAGTGATATTCTCTATTGAGAAAGTGGAATGAGGACAGAAAGAAATTCACAAATAATTGTAGTACAAGCAGAATCACGTTGTTCCCAACTCTGTCCACAGAAGGGTCGCTGGGCTTCTCAACGGCCTCTAGCCGGGGTGTGGGATGTTACTAGAATAGACGTGCACCATTCTTTGATTCATTCATTCACTCACTCCCCACCTCACTTGCTTCTTATGCCCCACCCAGCCAAGTCAAATCTCCTTCTATCTCTCAAAAGTGTCACACTGCTTCAATCTCTGGGGCACAGCATTTGTCATTGCTTCTGCCTGCCCCTTAATAACCATATCCACCTGCATATATATATATATATTTTTTTTTTTTTTTCTTTTTTTTTTTTTTTTTTTTGAGACAGAGCCTTGCTCTGTCGCCCAGGCTGGAGTGCAGTGGCGCAATCTCGGCTCACTGCAAGCTCCGCCTCCCGGGTTCACGCCATTCTCCTGCCTCAGCCTCTCCGAGTAGCTGGGACTACAGGCGCCCGCCACCACGCCCGGCTAATTTTTTGTATTTTTAGTAGAGATGGGGTTTCACCGTGGTCTCGATCTCCTGACCTCAGCTTATATTTTTTAACTGAGTCATCAGTCACTTCCTCCATGAAGCTGTCGCAAGCTTTCTCAGGATGATGCCCCCCTTCCGTGCTGCATTGTTGCCTGCTCTGTGCCTCTGTGGAACTTGCCACATTGCATTATGGCCAGAGGCTTGTGTGTGTCCCCACTAACCCTGAGCTCATTGTTCTACCTACTCCCTGCACTTAACACAGTGTTTGGCTCACTATAAATGCTGAATAAAGGTTTGCTGATTATTGCATACAAGACTGTATTCAAAAATCTGCAGCATCAGATATTAATGCAACCAAAACAATAAGATCTTGGCTATTTTGCAGAGTCCATAGCTCTGAGAGCCAGGGGGAAAACAACATACACTGAATTCCTGTGTGTTCTATTTGCTTTATGTATTGAGCAGGTGTGTACTCGTTCCAGAGAATAATGGGGGTATAAAATTGGACACACCCTCGGGCAGCCCGTAGGAAGCTAACTATCAGCCAGCCGATTCCGTAAGATGAAACCACCTCTTGGGCAAATGTATATGGCCTTTGATTTAGAGGCTTCTAGAAATTCATTTGGCACTCCATAGACTAGACATTAGCACCAACTCTCAACATTTTATCTTACCTCAAACAATATTGCTTTAATTACTGCTTGAGTGGCGTTGTCCATAACTTTCTGCAGTTATGGAAGTATTATTTAATTGTGCTGTCCAGTGTCACTAGCCTCATGTGGCAGTCAAACACTTGTAAAGCGACTACTGCAACCAAGGAACTGAATTTTCTTTAATGAAATTTAAATTTAAATGGCCTTCTGTGTCTAGCGGCTATCGTGTGAATGTCCTCCCGTGTCTAGCGGCTATCGTGTGAATGGGCTCCCGTGTCTAGCGGCTATCGTGTGAATGTCCTCCCGTGTCTAGCGGCTATCGTGTGAATGTCCTCCCGTGTCTAGCGGCTATCGTGTGAATGGGCTCCCGTGTCTAGCGGCTATCGTGTGAATGTCCTCCCGTGTCTAGCGGCTATCGTGTGAATGTCCTCCCGTGTCTAGCGGCTATCGTGTGAATGTCCTCCCGTGTCTAGCGGCTATCGTGTGAATGTCCTCCCGTGTCTAGCGGCTATCGTGTGAATGTCCTCCCGTGTCTAGCGGCTATCGTGTGAATGGGCTCCCGTGTCTAGCGGCTGTCGTGTTGTGCAGCACAGCTCTAGAGGCTTGGGCATATTATACCACCCTATCTATGTACACTAAACTTCGTGACTGTGGATGCTTGTGATGTAATAAGCTGGGCCCTGCAAGTTAAAATTATTTTTGACATGGAGGTAGCGTGTGATTAAGTGCATTGATGGTAGCTACACACACACACACACACACACACACACGTTTAACAACAGCCTATAAAGTATAACAAAATCCAATAAAGTTTTAGTTTTTCCTGTGTTTTAGCTTTTTCCTCTTCAATGCATTTTTAAATTATCAAATATAAAATAAGAGCCGAAGTGTTCCGGCTTCGCTAGTGCTCAAATCACCTGTGCCTGCCAGGCTAGACTGGCACTCTGGCACTGATACTGCTCAAGGCTGAGCAGAGAGCTGTGGAGTGAGGTTCACCAGACCGGGAAAGACTTCATCTCAAAATGCCTCCGGGGCCAGGGATGGGGCGAGGAAAGAGGTTATAGAAAGCCAAGGTTCTGATTAAAATGGAAGTGGTTTCTAGAGAGACTAATACAAACATCCATTTATCATCTCTCAAACCCACAAAACTCCAAGGAACCATAGCTGTTCTCTCAAGTGGATTTCTTGTCTGCCAAAACTGTTTTTGGACAGACTTTACATGGAAGCCTGCCATAGAAATGAGAGGAAGGCAGGCTGCCGGGGAGGGCTGGAAGGAAGATTCAGCTTCATGCATTTACCTGGAAACAGAGGCCCTCTGAGGAGCCCCTGGGCACTTAGGAAATAAATTTCAAACCAATGAAATTCACTACTTGTAGGAAAACAAATTTAGAAAGTTCCCAGAGTCAGCTATGGCAGGGCTTGGCTAAGAACGACGTACTTGTGGCTTCAGTGCTGCACCCAAGCCTTTAGCACTGCAGTGTTCCAGCCCTGAGTCTGGCCTGGACAGTGTCTAGCCGGGGCCCAAGGAGCCCACCCCGATAGGTCAGTGTGCAATGCTGGGGGCAAAGAAAAAAGAGCTCAGTGGCAGTCACAGCCCAACATAAAGCACAGCTTCAATTCTTCATGAAATGTGACAGGGATGAGGGCACCTTGCTCCAGCAAAGTCAGCCTATTGAGGGTAGGGAAGAGAGGGAGGGTTCAGAGAAAGAGGGGAGACGAGAGGAGAAAGAAACACTTCATTACGTAATTTAACTATGTTCTGTGCAAATATCCAAAACGTGAGTTAAAATATTTAAATCTGTTGTAGCCAAATCTGAGTTATTGGTCATTGCTATAGAAGATCATTTAGACAAAGCTTATGTTTCATGGATTCCAGTTTAAGTTTAGTCCAATCCTGTCCCCAACCTCATCCCAGCCCACTGTATCGGTTATACTAAAAATCATTTTAGACTTTATCCCCAGGTCAGGTTCCCCAGACACACTGTAAGATGGAGACTTGCATGCAGGAGATTTGGGGACATGCACTGGGGACCAACGCCTGCGAAGACGTTGTGTGGCAAGAGAGGGACTTGGGGACAGAGCCCCGGCCAACCCCAAAGAGTGCTCTGGAACTGGAGGGATCCAACCAAGTTGTCCCAAACTAAAACAGGAGGTCTACGCTATTGCCCACCCCTGGCAAGGGAAGGAGGCATGACCTTGGCTTGATCCTGTCTGCTGAGAACCATTCCTGAAGAGAAACCCAGCTAGAAGCCATCATCAGTCACCACTGCAGGAGAGATTCTGGCCTCAGTTCTGAGGGGGATCTGGGCAGTGCAACACAGTATCCACCATTTTCGGCTTCACATGCCCCTGTGGGTATCAGACTCTGGCCACAGAACCAGCTGCTCACAATAGAAGAAATGTTGACATACCTGGTTCCACATGCTCTCCTAACAGAAACCTGGGCTCAGAACGATGAAGCGAGTTGTCCTTGGGCGTGCCGATGGGTGTCAGACGTTCTTTTCCATCGGAATCACCTGGAGGGTTTGCTACTACTGGGCTCCATCCCTGGAGTTTCTGACTGGGTAGATTTGGGATGGAGAGTCGGCGTCTCTAACAACTTCCCAGGCGCCTCTGCTGCTGCTGGTTCAGGAGCCACACTCAGAAGCACGGGGGAGCAGGTGAATGCTGGGAAGACATTCTGCAAGACAGGAGTGGCAGAGGTGACATTCTTATGGTGGAGAAAAGGAATAAAGCATACGAGACAGTCCTGGAACTGCTTCCTGCCAGTCCACTCGCTGTAGAATCAGCTGCTGTGGGAGGAGGGAAGGCGTGGGGCCAGGAGCTTGCCGTTCTGAATTGGAATCTTCCGTCTACCATTTACTGACTGGGTCATCTTGGGCAACTTTACTGAACCATCCCATGATGCAGTTCCCATAAGACGGGGATGGTGATGACAATAGTTACCTAAGTCACTATGAGGATTAAATGAGCCATAGAAAGTACATTTTGAGGAGTGCTTGGCATATTTTAGGTGTACAAAGTATCCTATTAGAGATAAATCAGTTGCTCTTTTTGTTCTTCTGATGGATTGCTAATGAACAAATATCCAGAAAAGAAGAAAACCAGTTGTAGCTTTTTGTGGTTCAGGAGAAGGGCTACCATATCTCTTTGGGCAAAATTTGTACTTATTCTAAGGCATACAAAACAGTGCCAAGAGAATACACTTTTAAATGAGCTTTAAAAAAAAAAAAAAAACGTTTAGGCCAGGCGCAGTGGCTCATGCTTGTAATCCCAGCACTTTGAGAGGCTGTGGCGGGCAGATGGCCTGAGGTCAGGAGTTCGAGACCAGCCTGGCCAACATGGTGAAACCCCATCTCTACTAAAAATACAAAAATTAGCTGGGCATGGTGGCGTGCACCTGTAATCCCAGCTACTCTGGAGGCTGAGGCAGGAGAATTGCCTGAACCCGGGAGGCAGAGGTTGCCGTGAGCCGAGATCACACCATTGAACTCCAGGCTGGGTGACAAGAGCAAGACTTCATCTCAAAAAAAAAAAAAAAAAAACCAACCAAACAAAAAAATCTTTAGATTTACAGATAAATTACAAAGATAGTGCAAGAGTTCCCATGTATCTCCAAGTCAATTTCCCTTATGAGTAACATTTTACATTATGGTACATTTGTCACAATAAATGAACCAATATTGATACATTATTATTAACTAAGGCCTATACTTTACTCTCACTTCCTTATTTCTTTCCTAATGTCCTTTTACTGTCCCAGGATCTCATCTGGAATACAACATTATAAGTAGTCATTGAGCCTCCTTAGGGTCCTCTTGCCTGTGACAGTTTCTCCGACTTGCCTTGTTTTTGATGACCTTGACAGTTTTGAGAAGTGCTGGTCAGATATTTTGTAGAGTATCTCTCAGCTTAGGTCTGTCTGCTGTTTTTCTTATGACTGGGCTGGACAATGGGTTTTTGAGAGGAACACAGAGTACCATTCCCACTCGTTAGATCAAGGTACATGCTCTCAACGTGACTTATATCTATTGATGGAGACCAGCTGGTTGACACAGAGTGCACCAAGCCCTTCCACTATAAAGTTATTCTTTTCCCCCATTTCCATACTGTGCACTGTGGAAGGAAGTAGCTACGCCAAGCCAGCCAGCATGTAAAGAGCTGGGAATTATGCTCGACTTCCTTAAGGGTGGGGTATTTACATAAATTATTTGGAGTTGTTTTGCATAGAGATTTACCTACGGTTTGCCATTCATTTATTTACTCAATTATTCATTTATATCAAAATGGATTTATAGATACTTTGGATTATACTTTGGGTTATAATCCAGTACTAGCTCATTATTTTTTAGCATATTCTTATTTTCTGGCACTACAAAATGCTCCAGACTCATTTATACATTTCCTATCCCAGTCCTAGAATCAGTCTTTTCTCTTAGGAGCTCTGGTTCCCTTTTTTTGGACAATAGTATTCAAAATCAAGATCTGGACACTAGATGTGCTCACTGATGCCAGGCAATTGTTGCTGCTAGGACCTCTCAGCTGACAGAGAAAGGAAATTCAAAACGAAAAGGAAATGTATATACATATGTGCTGTACACGTGTCAGCACCTACATATGTATGTGTGTGATGCTAATATATACACATATATGTATAAATATTTCTAACATATGTATCTATACTAAAGTAAATGTGAGTTCCTGGTGATCTCTCACTTGTATTCTATTAACACAGGACGGTTTTAGCCTCCTCCCTTGGTTTACCTGTACCCTCAACTCCAGTAGCAAGAAAAGTGGCTCTCAGCATCCACTGTTTGTTTATTTAATTGTTTGATGCTAGTATGCACGTATAATGTTTCAGAATTGTTAACCTGCACATGATGGGAAACATTTTACCAATCTAGAGACCGGAGCTCACACACATCTAGATGCTTTCAGTCTTTACACACCCCACTGGTTTCCAGAGTTATTCCGTCCTTTTCAGGGAGGTTGTTTTGGACATTCATAATGCAGAAAGATTCTTTTGTAATATTCTTTATTTCATCCTGGTGTTTCCTGACCTCCTAAATCTTGTTTTAAATGTGTACACACAGTAAGTCTCACTCGTTGTGGTGTAAATTTCTATGGGGTTTGACAAATGCAGTGTCATGCATTCACCATTATGGCATCATATAGAACAGTTTCACCACCAAAATATCCCCTGTGCTTCTCTTGCTTAATATCACACACACTCCAAACGCCTGGCAACCACAGATCTCCCTATAGTTTTACCCTTTCCAGAATGTCATACAGTTGGAACTAGATGGATATACCCTTTACAGACAGACTGCTTTCACTTAACAATATTTGTTTAAGATTCATCTGTGTCTTTTGTGTGGCTTAATAGCTCATCCTTTTTATCACTGAATAATATTCCATCATATGATGTACCACAGTTTTTCGTATCCACTCATCTACTGAATGAAATCTTGGTTGCTTCCAGCTATTTGATGATTTTGAGTAAAGCCGCTATAAAAACTTTTGCATGCACATTTTTGTGTAGACCCAAGTTTTCAAAACAGTTGGGAAAATATCTAGGAGCACAGTTGCTGGATTGTGTGGTAAGACTATGTTCAGCTTTGTGAAAAAAACTGCCAAATTGTCTTCCAAAGTGGCTGTATCATTTTGCATTTTTATCAGTAATGAAAGGGAGTTGCTGTTGCTCCACATCCTCACCAGCAATTTGTATTGTCATTTTTAAAAATTTTAGCCATTTGAGGCTGGGCATGGTGGCCCACGCCTGTAATCCCAGCACCTTGGGAGCCTGAGGTGGGCGGATCACCTGAGGTCAGGAGTTCGAGACCAGCCTGCCCAATATGGCAAAACCCCGTCTCTACTAAAAATACAAAAAATTAGCCAGGCGTGGTGGCAGGCACCTGTAATCCTGGCTACTCGGGAGACTGAGGCTCCTTGAACCCAGGAGCCAGAGGTTGCAGTGAGCCGAGATCACACCCCTGCACTCCAGCCTGGGCAACAAGAGTGAAACTCCGTCTCAAAAAAAAAAAAAAAAATTAGCCATTTTAATAGGTATATAGTGGTATCTCATTCTTTTTAAATGTGTATTTCCATAAGAACATAGGATGTTGAGCATCTTTTCTTATGCTCATTTGCTGGTGAAGTGTCTGTTCAGATCTTTGCCCATTTTTTTAATGGGGCTGTTTGTCCTCTTATTGATTAGTTTTATACATTCTTTGTATATTTAGATTCAAGCCCTTTATCAGATATGTGTTCTGCAAAATTTTCTTCCAGTCTTTGGCTTGTCTTTTCATCCTCCAACAGTGTCTTTTTGTTTCCAGTTCTACTTTGATTTTATTTTTTAACTTCTATTTTAGTTTCAGGGGTACAGGTGCAGGTTTGTTATACAGGCAAATTGCATATTGCAGGGCTTGGGTGTACAGATTATTTGATCACCCAGGTAATAAGCATGGTGTGCCATAGGTAGATTTTTGATCCTCCCCCTCCTCCCGCCCCCACTCTCAAGTAGACCCTGGTGTCTAATGTTCCCTTCTTTGTGTCCCTGTGTGCTCAATGTTTAGCTCCCACTTATAAGTAAGAACATGTGGTATTTGGTTTTCTGTTCCTGCATTAGTTTGCTTAGGATAACAGCCTCCAGCTTCATCCATGTTGCTGCAAAGGACACAATTTTATTCTTTTTATGGTTGAATACTATTCCATGGTGTATATGTACCATATTTTCTTATCCAGTCTACCATTGATGGGCATCTAAGTTGATGCCATGTCTTTGCCATTGCGAATAGTGCTGCAATGAACATAGGAATGCATGTGTCTTTATGGTAGAACGACGTATTTCCTTTGGGTATATACTCAGGAATGGGATTGCTGAGTCAAATGGTAGTTCTGTTTTAAGTTTTTTGAGAAATTGCTAAACTTCTTTCCACAGTGGCTGAACTAATTTACATTCCCACCAGCTGTATATAAGCGTTCCATTTTCTCTGCAACCTCGCCAGCGTCTCCTAACGGTGTCTCGTGCAAAGTAGAAGTTTTTAATTTTAATGCAGTCTAACTTACTGTTTTTTTTGTTTCATGAATTATATTTTTGGTGTTGTATCCAAAAACTCATCACCAAAATCTAGGTCATATAAATTATTTTATGTTTTCTTCTGGAAGTTTTACAGGTTTGCATTTTAAAATTAGGCCTATGATTCACTTTGAGTTAATCTTTGTGAAAGACATAAATTCTATGTCTAGGTTCCAAGCCATGCCCCAGTTATTACCCTGTGGGGACAGGTTTGGCTGGCATGGCTCTGAGGAGCCAGAGGGCAGCATGAGGTCCTGTGGCAGAAGGAAAGAAGAAGGAAGGGACACTGGAAAATGTAGCTGGAAAAGAGACAGGGTAAACATTGTAACTGGTCTCAGGCTAGTTCTGTAAGAGTGGAAACACGTTCACTCATTTTTAATAATGTAAAATTTGGACCATTGAAAGATTCAAATAATGGCTGTAGGTGGTCAAAAAGGAGGATTCTGACACTTTTGTTAGTGAAACATTATCCATATCTTAGTTGTTGCATCAAAGGACACGTTGAACTGGACTGTGGCAACTGCAGCCTCCCCTTGTGCCCAACCCCCCCTCCACATGCATGATCTGCTCCAGAGATGGGATCGTTCCACTGTGGAAGGTGCTCACATGTGGGGGGCCCAGCACCTCTCTTGGCCTGCCTTTGTGTTCTCCTAACTCTATCAGTAATAGAATAAACAAAGTAGAATTTTAACCTTCAGACTGCTAAAACAAGTGTCTTCTGTGTTGCCATTTCTTTAAATGTCAATACAAGCTTCCTTCCTTCCTTCCTTCCTTCTTTCCTTCCTTCTTTCCTTCCTTCCTTCCTTCTTTCCTTCCTTCTTTCCTTCCTTCCTTCCTTCCTTCCTTCCTTCCTTCCTTCCTTCCTTCCTTCCTTCCTTCCTTCCTTCCCTTCCTCCCTCCCTTCCTTCCTCTTCTCCTCCTCCTCCTCCTCCTTCATCTTCTTCATCTTCTTTCTTCTTCTTTTCAATTTTATATGGTGCTAAGACAATATCCCAGGACCACCCTATTTGTAAACTGCCATCACCCAAACTTGTCATAGGATTGCTTTAGAACTGGATTTTGATGCTGTAATAGCAATGTTTATCATGCTTTTATTGTGAGCCTGGGGCTATGCCAATTTGTATAAAGAGGATCTCATTTAATACTCCCAATCACCTGCAAGAGCTGATGGTATTTTCCCTGTTTGATGAATGAAGAAGCTGAGACTCTGACAGGCTAGGTGGCTTGTCTGTGGGCACTCCCTCAGTCAGAGCAGGGCTGGCTGGCAGGCTTGATCTGACTCCATCAGCAATACTCTCCACTCCCCTGCCACGGTGCCTGCTGCCAGAGGGATCTCCAATCACTCAGCTGAATTTTAATTTTATCTTACGGATGAAGAGTCAAGTTTGAGAGTATACTGAACAGAATTTTTTCACTTACAGTTGGTACTATGAATTGTAACTATGTAAGATTAAATTGAGAGCTGGCAGGGGAGCTTTGCTTGGCAAAAATCAGAAGTGGGGAAATTAAGGCTGGGATGGAGCTAATGTACAGTGGCGGAGACTTCTAAGGCTCATCCATATTTCAGCCTCCTCTCCATCTGGGCTTCTCCCACCCCCCCGATTCTGCTGCAATTAGGCAGAGCCATGCTACTATTTCTGATGAATGAATTGTGGTGAAAAATAATGTAGCTTAAATATAGCTTAATAGGCAGGAACATGTATTTCCTTGTTGGTATAAAATGTGTAGAAATAGGCCAGGCACAGTAGCTTATGCCTGTAATCCCAGCACTTTGGGAGGCCTTCACAGGCGGATCAGCAGAGGGCGGGAGTTCAAGACCATCCTGACCAACATGGAGAAACCCCGTCTACTAAAAATACAAAATTAGCCGCGCGTGGTGGCACGCACCTGTAATCCCAGCTACTCGGGAGGCTGAGGCAGGAGAATCACTTGGACCCAGGAGGTGGAGAAATATGGTCAGAAATGTTGCCTCCTATTGTGACGATCACTTGGATTCATGTGGAGAAATCTCACTTGGGATTACCCGGGGGTCAGTCAACTACAAAGTTGCCCAGACACACAGAGGAATTTGCACAAATGAGAAGTCAGCTCGTTTGGTTTTAAGCCACAGAGACTTGAGGGTTGGTGGTTCACGTGGCATCACCCAGCCTTCCCGGCAAATGGGCTCTGCATTAGCCTGTTACCTCCAGTTTAGGTGACAGGCACACTGTGGCATGCTCCCTCCCCGCCATGCTCACAATTTATCTTGTAGAATTTTGAAATAATTCAGACTTCTTTGGAAAAGCTTCTGTCATTTACTTCAGTCTGGAGGTTCAAGATCCCCCGTAGAGTAGGCACCAGCCACAATTTTAAAAGGTGTTCCTATGATCTCTTATTTCCTACAGAGGGAAGGAGTCAGGTTTGTGTGCTGTGCCTACTGCAGGGAAGGGGTTGGAAATGGATTCTGTCACCAAGGTTATTGAGGACCTGGACCGAGGCTCAGGTGTTTCTGGGCACTTTAGAAATGATTCTTACTTTTCTTCAGTGTTGAAAATAAAAAAAAGGAAGATGTTATTTCAGCTCATACACTGTAATAAAATTAGTGATATTTAGCTTTCCTATTTACCCCATTTTTTGAGGCAGCAGAAATTCAAGCTATAACACCATCAACATCTGTGAAGATATTTATTGGTAGGGATGGAGTTTGTTATCCACCGAATCCTTGTGTTGAGTGGAGTGGGCTCACATTCAACAGCTACTGTAACAGTCACGGAGGTCACATTTCACTAAATCATAAGTATTCTAGTAAAACAAATGCAAGTCTGGGTGCGGCGGCTCACGCCTGTAATCCCAGCACTTCAGGAGGCTGAAGCAGAAGCATCGCTGGAGCCCAGTTAAAGACCAGCCTGGGCAACATAGTGAGACCCTGTCTCCACAAAAGTAAAAAATTAGCTGGGTGTGGTGGCACTCACCTGTAGTCTCAGCTACTCAGGAAGCTGAGGCAAGAGAGCTGCTTGAGCCTAGGAGGTCAAGGCTACAGCGAGTTATTATTGCACCACTGCACTCCAGCTTGGGCAACAGAGCCAGATGCTGTTTCAAAAATAAATAGATGCATATATTTGCATGTGTACATGCATCTAAGTTATAGATGCATCTATTTTATATATATGAATCTATTAATATAGATGCACCTATTATATATAAAAAATAGATGCATCTATTATATATATAATATATATGCATCTATTATACATATATAATATATGCATCTATTTTATACATAATATATGTAATATATTAATATATTATATATAAATTATGTAAAATATAATAAAATATATAATATATTATAAATTATATAAATATATATTATATATAATAGATGCATATATATTTTCTCTATATATGCAAATATATATTTCAGGGCTATTTGGGTAAAAGTAAAATTATAGAATTGATTCTCAATGAAATACCATTTATTTAATAAAATGGTAGAATTAGTCACTTTTCTGAATTCTATCATTATTTTTACACTTTGAAGTATTTTACTTTTCAGCAATTATTTGCACAGTTGGAATCTTTAGAGGAAACGCAGAGAATTTGGGATGCCATCCTGGCCTGAAATTTCAATCCCAAGAGCACTGACTGCCAGATAATCAGTGTGAATGAAAAGGAAGACTTCTCCCAGCACTTTGGGAGGCCGAGGTGGGCGGATCACGAGGTCAGGAGATCGAGACCACGGTGAAACCCCATCTCTACTAAAAATACAAAAAAATTAGCCGGGCGTGGTGGCGGGCGCCTGTAGTCCCAGCTACTCGGAGAGGCTGAGGCAGGAGAATGGCGTGAACCCGGGAGGCGGAGCTTGCAGTGAGCCGAAATTGCGCCACTGCATTCCAGCCTGGGTGACAGAGCAAGACTCTGTCTCAAAAAAAAAAGGAAGACTTTGACTCAAATCTAGGACTAGATTAAAATTATAGATCGATTGATAGATTAGTTTATATGCATTTATATATAATTATACATTAAATGTGGTTATTACATATTAGAATAAAGTTAAATTGTACACTTGTGTATATACACACGTACACATATATATACACATATGTACCATAACAAGCATTTTGAATATATAGGTAGGTGAAAAGAAAGAAATGAGTAAGAGAAGGAGGGAGAGAGGGAAGGAAGGAAAATTGGATTATACTAGAATGAAATACATGAAAATATTAACAATGGTTATTGATGAATGGTGAAATTATATGGACTATTTTTAAAAAAATACTACATGATATTTTATTTAACAACAATACATTGTTCTAATAATCACTAAAGTAAAACAACAATGAATGCAAATTAAAAGAATCAATACGAACAGTACTAAGTTCATACCTAAGCATACTTTAAAGAAAAAGTAAAAGTTATTTTATTTTTTAAAATAAGCTTTATTATTTCATTGAGAAATGCCTCTCATTTGCAAAAGTGTAATCTGAACTTCTGATTTCCAGTCCAGCACATAAAGAGCCTGACATCACCCCTCACGTCCTAACAACAGGAACAAAGCTGAACGAACTGAACACCAGCAACTTTTCTTGGATTCATCAGAGAATTGAGGTCACTGGACACGCCACAGCCTTAAAATTGGAGAGGCAGACAGACAAACACAGAGAATTCTAGCTTAATTCAAACACAGCCCAGGAGCAGCAACCCCCACCGGAGCCAGTACTGGGGTAGGAAAACGTAGACTGCAATTGACAAATTTCTGAAGGCTCTTGTAGATAAGCTTGAGTATTAAAAATGCCAGAAGGGGGCCCGGTCTGGGGTGGGGGCACACTTTTGTGAGTTTTACCTCCAGAAGCCCTGTTCTCATGGTGAGAAAAGAAAAAAATCCCCTCTTGCTTCCCAAAGGGAGCCGTTTTGAGATATGCCCAGAGCATTCTGTGCTTCTTAACAAGACCCATCTTCTAAATTTACAAGGAAAGGCAAAAGATCCAGATGACTAGACACGATATTAAAGGAAAAGAACCAAGTTGAAGAGCTGACATTACCTAACTTCAAGACTTATCGTAAAGATATAGTAATCAAGACAATGTGGTATTGGTGAAAGAATAGACAAATTGACCAGTGGAACAGGGTGGACAGCCCACGCCCACACAGGTCCAATCAAGCCATCTTTGAAAAGCATGCAAAGACGTTTCAGTGGAGAATGGATAGTCTTTTCAGGAAATGGCTCTGGAACAACTGGATACCTGCATGCGTTAAGAAATGAATTAGACAGAGTTTACATATTTCTTACATATTTCGCAAATAATTAACTGAAGATGAATCAAAAGTCTAAATGTAAAATGTAAAACTCTGAAACCCTGGAAGATAATAGGAGAAAATCTAGGTGGTCTTGGGTATGAAGATGACTTTTCAGATACAACACCAAAAGTATGGTCCATGAAAGAAAAAAAATTATGTCAGACTTCTTTAAAATTAAAAACTTCTGCTCTGCAAAAAACTCTGTTAAGAGAATGAACAGACATGCCACAGACTAATAGAAATCATTGCAAAAGCACACACTTGATAAAGGATTTGAGTCCAAAATACACACAGAACTCTTTTTCTCTTTTTTTTTTTTTTTGAGACAGAGTCTCCCTCTGTCGCCCAGGCTGGAGTGCAGTGGTGCAATCTCGGCTCACTACAACCTCCACCTCCCCAGTTCAAGCGATTCTCTTGCCTCAGCCTCCCGAGTAGCTGGGACTACAGGCATGTGCCACCATGCTGGGCTAATTTTTTGTATTTTTAGTAGAGACAGGATTTCACTGTGTTAGCCAGGATGGTCTCGATCCCCTGACCTCGTGATCCTCCCACCTTGGCCTCCCAAAGTGCTGGGATTACAAAGAACTTTTAAAACTCAACAATAAGAAAACAAACAACCCAATTACAAAATGAGCCAAAGATCTGAAGAGATACCTCATCAAAGACATACAGGTAGCAAACAAGCATATGAAAAGATGCTCCACATCATATGTTATTAGAGAAATGCAAACTAAAGCAACAATAAGACACCACTACATACCTATTAGAATGGCTAAAATCCAAAACACTGACACCACCAAATGCTAGAGAGGATGTGAAGCAACAGGAGCTCTCATTCATTGTTTACTCCTTTCGAAACTAAACAAACTCTTACCATATAACATGGAAAATGAGAGGATGTGAAACAACAGGAGCTCTCATTCATTGTTTAGTCCTTACAAAACGAAATAAACTCTTACTATATAACATGGAAAATGCATGTCTTGGTAGTTATCCAAAAGCGCTGAGAAACTATGCACACATAAGATCCTGAATGTAGATTGTATATGCTTTATTCATAATTGCCAAAACTAGAAAGCACCTAAGATGTTACCTAATAAGAGAATAAATAAACAAACGGTAGGACAAGGTTGTAATGGAATATTATTTAGCAATAAAAAGAAACAAGCTGTCAAGCCATTAAAAGACATGGGGGAATCTTAAAGGCATATTGCTAAGAGAAAGAAGCCAATCTAAGCCTGGCACGGTGGCTCACGCCTGTAATCCCAGCACTTTGGGAGGCAGAGGTGGGCGGATCACAAGGTCAGGAGATCGAGACCATCCTGGCTAACATGGTGAAACCCCGTCTCTACTAAAAATACAAAAATTAGCTGGGCATGGTGGCATGCAGCTGTAATCCCAGCTACCCAGGAGGCTGAGGCAGGAGAAACACTTGAACCCGGGAGGCAGAGATTGCAGTGAGCCGAGATCACGCCATTGCACTCCAGCCTGGGCGACAGAGTGAGACTCTGTCTCAAAAAAAAAAAAAAAAAAAAAAAAAAGAGAAAGAAGAGAAAGAAGCCAATGTGCTGAAAGGCTGCATGCTGTATAAATACAACTACGACATTCTGGAAAAACCAAAAGTATGGAAATAGTAAAAAAAAAATCAGTGGCCAGGCGCGGTGGCTCATGCCTGTAATCACAGCACTTTGGGAGGCTGAGGTGGGCAGATCACCTGAGGTCGGGAGTTCGAGACTAGCCTGACCAACACGGAGAAACCCTGTCTCTAGTAAAAATACAAAAAAATCAGCCGGGTGTGGCGGTACTTACCTGTAATCACAGCTACTCGGGAGGCTGAGGCAGGAGAATCGCTTGAACTCAGGAGGCGGAGGTTGTGGTGAGCCGAGATCGTGCCATTGCACTCCAGCCTGGGCAACAAGAGTGAAACTCCATCTAAAAATGAAAAAAAAAAAAAAAAAAATCAGTGATTGTCTAGGATTTGCGAGGTGGAAGGAAAGGATGGATGGGTGGAACACAAGGTTTTTAGGGCTGTGAAATTATTCGGCATGCTGCTATAATGACAGTTGTATGTCATTATACATTTGTCAAAACCCATAACATCTACATGTAACCAAGAGTTAGCCCTAATGTAAACTATAGATTTTAGCTAAGAATCATGTAACAATATGTTCATCAGTTTTAACAAATGTCCTCCGCTAATGCAAGATGTTAGGAGAACCTGGAAGGGGAAGAGAAGAATACATAAGAACCCTCTGTATTTTCTTTTTCTTTTTTTTTTTTTTTTTGAGATGGAGTCTTGCTCTGTCACCCAGGCTGGAGTGCAGTGGCGCGATCTCAGCTCACTGCAGGCTCCACCTCCCGGGTTCACGCCATTCTCCTGCCTCAGCCTCTCCGAGTAGCTGGGACTACAGGCTCCCACCACCACGCCCGGCTAATTTTTTGTATTTTTAGTAGAAACGGGGCTTCACTGTGTTAGCCAAGATGGTCTCGATCTCCTGACCTCGTGATCCGCCCGTCTGGGCCTCCCAAAGTGCTGGGATTACAGGCGTGAGCCACTGTGCCCGGCCAGAACCCTCTGTATTTTCTGCTTAATTTTTCTGCATATCTAAAACTGCTCTATACATAAAGTCTACTAATTTTTAAAAGCGTGCACCGGTTTGGAAATAAGTCCTACTACATTGAGCGTGATGGGTGAGCCTGAACTCTGGGTCCGGACTGCCTGAGTGAGCTGGGACAAACGAGGTGTGGAAAATAGCAGGAACGGTGCCTGGCCATAGGGCTGGTTTGAAAGGGCAGATGAAGATCCATGGGGAGCAGATGGCCAAGTGCCTCCAGATGGTTATAACATTAGATAGAGTTCTCGTAAGATAATTTCTACTAATAAGAACTACTCAAAATGGGACTGGGCTCTCTTCTGAAATAGTTTCACGTCGCTCAAGTATTCAAGCACAGACTGATTGATTAATTCAGTATTCAGTATTGGTTTTGAAAAGAAACACGGCATCATCAGGATGATCAAATAGTATGTTCTCTAATGTGCTGGCATTTTGGAATCGTCTGAAAGACGGTGACGTGTAAAACCACTTAGGAGACTGTAAAAGCCAAACATTCAAGACATTGTGCAGATCGTCTTTTTTTTACTGCACATTTCAGCTCATCATCAAACAAATTTCTACAGAGCCTTGGAATTACATCGTATCAGCATTGGAGAAAACATCAGTGCTCATAAAATCAGCCACACTTTACAGATGTGGAGTAAGAGGTACTAAAAGATTGAGTTTCCATGGTCACAAAGCTAATCAGTGATAAAGCTGAGTTCAAGCTGTGGCTCTAAACCTCACTTCAGGACTCATTTTATTACATACGCTGCCATCGTTATTATTAGTCACAGTAACAGTTTCAGAATCCTAAAGACCCCACATTTGCATTGAAACCGAGATAATTTGGTTTTTCTTTCTGGAGTGCCTCTTCAAAGCTCCACGGTCATCGGTCAGCGCCTTTTTGGGAGAAAATGTTTCCAGCTGCCACTCTTTGTAGAAGTTGCTCCCATTTGCTGTTCTATGTCTACAACGCTGCAAATTAAAAATTTACAACACGTGGGTGATGACATTTACTTACTAACATCATAATAGCACCTTCACGCTAAACAATTTTCAAATCACTATTATATTACCTCTTTGTAATAGGCTTATGGAGTTGACAGGACAGAATTTTATTTTAATCTTCATTTTATAGATGGCAAACTGGGTTTCAGAGAAGTTTCACTCACCTACATTCACAGAGCCAACTGGTGTGTGAAGTGGGTTTTGACTAGTCTCCTGGCTTCTTAATCTGGTGTGGCCTCACTTGCTGTTGCTATTTGGAAATAAGGTGTTACAGAAGCTACTTAATATGCTTGATTCAAAGTCATTTGTTTGGCTAAAGAAATAATGTCTTAATAATAATTCTTTAAAAATATTTTATAATATTTGATATAGTCAAAAGAACATAAGTAAACTATATGCTACCTATTATGAAGCATCATAATAAAATAAACACCTGTGAACTCACCCTCTCAAAATACCTTGAAGCTACCTGTGTGTCTTCTTCATATTATTACTTTGTCTTTCCCCCAGAGGTAATGCTTATCATTACCTCTTTTAAAAACTGTTTTTTTTTAAGTTAGCACAACATTATCTGTATCTCTAACATTATATTGTTTAGCTTTGTTTGTTTTTAAGTTACATTAAATATTTTTCCAGGCTGTATGCAGTCTTCAGCAAATTGCTCTCACTAATTGTATTTCTGGGTGTCTTGCTTTTTTAGTATGTTTTACTTGTAAAGCCACCTGGACCTGCTGATTTCTCTGTACAAACAATTTTGACTATAGATTCAGTCATTTTAATGGCAAAAATACTTGTCTTAATAGAATATCTAAAGACAGCAAGAGGTTAAAAACATTTTTCTGCAGAGAGGAACTGAATTTTCTTCTTCTGGGAGCCAGGGAGCATGTCTGACTTAGAGCCACTTCAGCGCCTTTGTGGGGTCCCACTCCCCTGACCGTGGCCCTGCTGCCTCTGGATTGCTGCTGGCGTCTGGCCCTCAGGGAAACCAAGCTTTTCTGTGAATAATACCTAGTGAATGATATTTTATGTGAATAATACCTAGTGAATGATACTCTTCTGTGAATAATACCTAGTGATTGATAGATACTTTTATGTGAATAATACCTACTGAATAATAGTTTATGTGACTAATACTTAGTACTTAGGGCCCTGATTTTAATTTAAATTATTACAATAAAAATATATTTTCTTTATTCTGTAATTGCCCCCTTTGATATTTCTCTGATTTCCGGTGAGCTCAGAAATGCACAAAAGAAAAATACACGTTGTACGGAGGACGTAGATGTTTTTCAGTGAATGGACTCTTTAGAATATCCAGCCTGACCTTCTGCCAAAAATAAACATCCCCAGACTGGCTCGTAGGTAGGCACTTGGCATTATTCACGGCTCCCAATTCCTAACAACAGCAACAACAACAAATTTTGCAACGCGCAACGCTGAGCGTGATGAAGGGTAGCTGAGAAGCACTCCCTTTCATTTGGAGATAATCACAGTCTTAAAGAAAGATCTTTATTTAAGATAGGCAGTGATTAGGCCACCCCTTGCAATGCCACTGCCCCCAAGTTTTCTACGCATCTACCACTCAGAGTGGCGCAATGGAAACATGTCAATGCAACAGCAATACTAGGGAATGCTTCCCACATGTAGGCACCATATGCAGTCACATGATTCCTATTGATGCATATGCTTACTTGCATTCACTGGAAGGACTGCCTTGCTATCATGATTGAATTCCAGTGAGGCCTGAGTGCGGCAAGCGTGCCCAACTTGGACTGGCCAAGCTGCGGTTTGTGATCGTGCTCCCACCTTTCCAAGCCATCTGCCCACCCTTATTTATGAATATCTGGGCATGACTCTCAAGCATGTTTCCAAGGGCTCCTGTCACTCACCACTCTCGAATGTGAGAACTGTGCCTCGTGCATCACTATGTCAACCAACTAGCCTGGTGCATGTTTGCTGTACTGAACTCTTCAGATGGGGCTGGGAGTAAAGGACATAACTTATCCCCTTTCTGCGTAAGCTTGGCCATTTATGATGTTTCAAATAAAAAATAACGTGCTTCTATCTACTAATTTGTAGCTTGGTTTACATTAATACACACGTACATTCACACACACACACTCAGAGTCCATCAAATTAGTGGAAATATCCAAAGTTTATTTGGGGGAGTATCACTCATAGGAAATACATAGACGCAGCCTAATTAACATGCAGGCTTGTGTTTGCCCTGATTTTATATTTCACGCACGTAGAGTCTGGATTCCATTCTATCTAGTTTGTGAAAAAGTTTTCACCATTTAATCTTTTTCAAATAACAAACATTTCTTGTGAACTTACAAATGTAGACTATGCTGTTATGTTTAGCAATACAACAAAAAGAAAGGGACTAGGTACCAGCCCTACAGGAACTCTGATTCTCCTATACGAATTAGATAAACAGGTTGGGCACAGTGGCTCACGCCTGTTATCCCAACACTCTGGGAGGCCGAGGTGGGTGGATCACAAGGTCAGGAGTTCGAGACCAGCCTGACCAACATAGTGAAACCCCCGTCTCTACTAAAATACAAAAATCAGCCAGATATGGTGGTGGGCACCTGTAATCCGAGATACTTGGGAGGCTGAGGCAGGACAATTGCTTGAACCTGGCGGGTGGAGGTTTCAGTGAGCCGAGATTGCACCACTGCACTCCAGCCTGGACAACAGGGCAAGACTCTGTCTCCAAAAACAAAAACAAAAACAAAAACAAAACAAAACAAAGAATTAGATAAACAGTTGCAGGAGTGTAAAAAGTGCTTCGAAATATGTACATACAAAGAATCAGGACAGTAACCAAGAGTGAAGAATTAACAGGAAGAATTAACAGGAGTAATTCTAGTTGAGCCAGATAGGAGTTTTCCAGGAGGAGCACAAGATGAACGTGTCACACAGAAGGAGCAGCATGATGTAGTGGAATTGCAATGAGAAAAGCATGACTACATTCTGGACTCATCACTCTCCAGTTTTTGGTTAACAATCACTTTCCTTTGAGAGAATCATTTCTTCTTTGCAAATTAGGCACAATTACTTATCTCAGACATAGCAAAGGATTGACTGAGATAAATTATGAAGTGCTTATTAGCACAGCACATCACTCTTAAAAGTCTGTCAAGTGGTGGTAGTTATAATTTGCAAAGACAAATAAGTCATATGCAGGAGGCTGAGGCAGGAGGATCACTTTGGCCAGGAGTTAAAGACCAGCCTGGGCAACATAGCAAGACCCTGTCTCTACAAAAAATGAAAAAAGTAGCCTGGCATGGTGGCTCACACCTGTAATCCCAGCACTTCAGGAGGCTGAGGAAAGACTGCTTGAGCCCAGGAGATCGAGGCTGCCATAAGCTGCAATCACATCACTGCGCTCTAGCCTGGGTGACAGAACAAGAACCTGTCTCTTGAAAAATAAAACATAAATTAGTCATGAGCAAGAAATAAAATGTTGGTCAATAATTTTTAAAATATTTTCCAGTGAAGTCCAAAGTGTCCAGAGTCTCATTCCTCCTTGTCTATTTACCATCTGTATTTGCTCTGACTTTGAAAAGGTCTTTGAATAAATTGAAGAGTTTGAAGATGGTGAAGAGAAAAATGTTTTCCCCAACTTTACTTTTTTAAATTAAACTTTTTGTTTTGAGATAATGGTAAGTTCACATGTAGTTTTAAGAAACAACACAGGGAGATTCCAGGTACTCTAGTAAGCTTTCCCCAGTGGTAACACCGTGCAAAACTACAGTAGAATAGCACAACCAGGATATTAACATGGATGCAGTGGAGACACAGAACATTCCCAAGACCACAAGCATCTCTCATGTGGCCCTGACCTTCTGCCAAAAATAAACATCTCCAGACTGGCTCTTAGGTAGGCACTTGGCATTATTCACGGCTCCCAATTCCTAACACCAACAACAACAACAACAAATTTTGCAACATTGAGCGTGATGAAGGGTAGCTGAGAAGCATTCCCTTTCATCTAGAGATAATCACAGTTTTAAAGAAAGATCTTTATTTAAGATCGGCAGTGATTAAGCCACCCTTGCAATGCCACTGCCCCCCAAGTTATAGCCTACCCCACTGTCCACCTGTCCCCACCCCTCCCCAACCCTGACAACCACTAATCTAGCCTCCATTTCTATCATTTTGTCATTTCAAGAATGTTACGTAAATGGAACCATCTAGCACGGGAACCTTTTGGGACTGGCTTCCCCCTCCCTCACTCGTGGTTCCCTGAAGATTCAGCCAGGTTCTTTAATGCATTGGTGGTTCATTCCTTTTGATTGCTGGGTAGTGCTCTATGACACGGATGTACCACAGTGTAACCATTCACTTGTTGAAGGACAACTGGGTTATTTCCAGTTTTTGTCTCTTATGAATCAAGTTGCTATAAACATCCAGGTAGGTTTTGTATAAACAACAGTCTTCACCTCTCTGGGATAAATGCCCAAAAGAGTAATTGCTAGGTCATATGATAGTGTGTGTGTGTGTGTGTGTGTGTGTGTGTGTGTGTGTGTCTGTATTTAAGAAACTGCCAAACTGTTTCAAACTCTTTTCCGAGTGGCTGTAGCAGCTTACATTCCCACCAGCTTTGTGTGACGGGTCAACTGTCTCTGCATCCTTGCTAGCTTTTGGTGTCCTTTTTTTTTTTGTAGCCATTTTAACAGGTATATAGTGATGCCGGGTGATTTTACTTTACACTTCTCTAATGACTAACTTATTGAGGGTCTTTTCATATGCTTATCTGCCATCCGTAAAATGTCTGTTTGTGTCTTTTGCCAATTTTCTAATTGGATTTTTGGTTTTTACTGTGGGGTTTTCAGAGTTCCTTTTATGTTCTAGCTATTATTTCTTTGCTGTATATGTGTTTTGTGAATATTTTCTCCCACTCTCTAATTTGCTTTTTCCCCATCTTTTCGGGATCACTGGCAAAGCAAGCAAAAGTTTTAGTTTTGATGAAGTTCAATTTTCAATTTTTCCTTTCATGTCCTGTGCTTTTGGTATCGTCTCTTTGCTTAGTCCTAGATATCGAAGATTTCCTTAAGTTTTTTTCCTAAAAATTTGCACATCTACATTTTACATTCAAGTCTGTGATTCATTAATTTTGTATAAGATGTGAGAATAGATCAAGGTACATTGTTTTTGCCTATGGATATCCAGTTGCTCCAAAAATCAGTTAGGCATATTTATGAACGGATTTTTTTTTTAGTTCACTATTCTGTTCTGTTTATTTACATGTCTATCCCTTTGCCAATACCACAGCCTTGATTACTGTAGCTATATGAAGTCTTGAAATTGGGTAGACTGATTCTTCTCACTTTATTCTTCATTTTAAAAACTGTTTTTATTATTTCTGTTATTTGCTTTTTCATAGAAATTTTACAGTGATCTTACCTGTATGAATAAAAATTGTTCTGGACTTTTGATAGGAATCGTAACAAACCTGCACATCAATTTGGGAAGAATAAATATCTTTACTCTGTTGAGTCTTTCAATCTATGAACACAGAATGTCTTTCCATTTATCTAGATCTTGATTTCTTCATCAGTATTCTATAGTTGTCAGCACATATAAATGTTTTCTAGATTTACATCTAAGTATTTCATTTTTTGAGTGGTGTAAATGGTGCTTTCTATCTTAATTTTTGGTATCTGTGTATTCATTGCCAGTGTATGGAAATACAATTTATTCTTTATCTTATTGAATTCACTTATTCACCAAAATATCACGTCTTATAGAAAATTAGCTCAAAATGAGTCACGAACTTATATGTAAAAGGTAGATGTGTAAATTTTTAGAAAAAGAAAATTATGGAAATCCTCAGAATTTAGGGCTAAGCCTAAAGAGTTCTTTGAATTGATACCAAAAGCACAATACATACAATGAAAATGGAAAAATCGGAATTCATCAAAACTAAAACTTGTGCTTTACAAAAGATCCCGAAAAGAGAAAAAAAATTATGGCATGGAAGAAAATATTTGCAAACACATATACAAAAAACCATGAACGTTTTTTGGTTATGGTTTTTGTTTTTGCTTTTCAATTACTTGAAATTTTCTTTGCAGAAAGTCACATCACCCATAAATAAGGGCAGGTTTACTGCTTCCTTTTCAATCTGTATGTCTTCTTTTCTACTTTGTGTCTTATTCTGCTTCCTTTTCAATCTGTTTGTCTTCTTTTCTACTTTATGTCTTATTCTGCTGACTAGAACTTCTCGTACTGTGTTGAATAAGAGTGATGAGAGTAGGTGTGCTTGTTTTGTTTCTCTTCTTGGGGGAAAATTCAGCCTTTCAACATTGACTACAATATTTACTGTAGGTGTTTTGTAGATGTCCTTTAATCAAGTTGAGGAAGTTCTGTATATGTTCTGAAAATTTTCTTTTTTTATTTTAGATATTTTTATTTCTCCAAATTTGTTATTTATCAGGAGTGACTGAAATAAAAAATATAATTGAGTCCTATCATCATTATTACGGAAATGGCTTTAAGATTTCTCTTAAAGTATCTGGTCAGATGAATACTATTGCCTCCCATTTTCAACCACGAAACAGTTGCCACTGATAAATTGACAGTCAGGAGTCTGTCAAGAATGCTCAAGATATGTTATACAATACAACATGCCTGTTCACAGGGTGAAGCTTCCTAGGAAATAACTTATGTGTACTTCTGATTTCATCATACAAGACAAGCACAAATGCACCACCCATGCCTCTGAGAACACTGGACCATGCACCCTTGAAAAAAGCTCTGTCTCCTTCATCACGAGCAATCTTCCTCCAGCAGTGAAGCGTGCCTGTGTACATGATGTCAGTTGCACCCTGACTGCATCATCGTTCTGTGGCGAACAGTGTCAAACGGATAGGAAGTCAACCCAGCAACGGCAGTGACAGACTGTGCGATCGTCCAGCTGATGACATGTGAGTGTTCCTGGAATCTGGAAGCATGCTCCTTGAAGTGTCATAGACACCGAAGCAGGCAGCTCAATAGATGATAATACCCTGCACAGACCCGTTAGAGCCTTGGTACAGGCCTTTAATCCCATCGGATTTGTAGAGCTTAACCAGGCAGTCACCAAGGCCTTGGAATTCCCTTTCAGCTCCAGATTTACCCACAACAGCTGCTAGACGGGTCCGGGCAAAATCAAGAGGGTATACAAAACATAAGGATGTGGCCCCAGGGGCACTGCCTGATGCCAGACTCCCTGCAAAATTGTGCCAAAACTGGACCCTTTTGTCCACACCCCCCAGGAAGATCTGCTTGTATTTATCTTTGAAGGCAAAGTTGAGAGCATGGGTAGGGAAGTATCTGATGACACTGGCCAGGTTACCGTGCCAGAAGGACAGGACTCCTGCTCCTTGGGAATACAGACCATGCAGTCTACAATGCCCTTGTATTGCGTATCTGCGGTGATCTGCTTGCTGGCACTCTGCATCTGCAGCAGCAGCTTGACCCCGCCGTGGGTACTACTGACGTCTTGGAGATGGCTGCGGTCACTCCACCTGCCAGGAAGTCCTTAGCAAAGACACAGCAGCATCTGTCATGTTGAAAGGAAGAGGAGGCAGGCGGCTGTGGGACAGGACTGGGCAGGAACAAGCTTTGACTCTGCGGCTGCAGGGCGGAAATTTTCACTATGAATAAGTACAAAAATATTATAAAGTGTTTATTCTGCCTTGATTTGATACGTTATTTTTCTTTTTTAGTCTATATTAATATGGTGGATAGTTACTGATTGACTTTTGAATATTGAACCAGCCTTGCATCCCTGGAATAAACCCTCTTTGATCATAGTCTATAATTTGTTTTGTATATATTTTTTTCTTTTTCTTTTATTTTCAAGACAGAGTCTCACTCTGTCGCCCAGGCTGGAGTGCAGTGGCGTGATCTCAGCTCAGTGCAACCTCCACCTCCTGGGTTCAAGCAATTCCCCTGCCTCAGCCTCCAAAGTAGCTAGGATTACAGGCCCGCACCAGCACATCCCACCATTTTTTTTTTTTTTTTTTTTTGTATTTTTGATAGAGACAGAGTTTCACCATGCTGGCCGGGCTGGTCTCAAATACCTGACCTCAAGTGATCCGCTCACCTCCACCTCTCAGAGTGTTGGGATTACAGGCGTGAGCCACTGCACCCGGCCTGTTTCTTATATTGTTGAATTCTAATTGCTAATATTTTGTTAAGGATTTTTGCTTGTATACTTATGAGGAATATTCATCTGTAGTTTTCTTTTTTCTCTGTCTTCATCTGGTTTTTGTATCACAGTAATACTCGTTTCATAAAATAAATGGAAAAGTATTCCTTCTTGTCTTATTTGCTGAAAGAGATTGTGTAGAATTTTTGGTAATTCTCTTTTAATATTTGATAGAATTTTCCAGTGCAACCCTCTGTGCCTGGGAATTTCTTTTTCGTAATTTTTAAAAGTATGAATTCAATTTTCTTAATAGTTGCATTTTGTTTTATATTGGGTGTTGGGGTCGTGTGGGGTTTTTTTGTGGAATTAGTCCATTTTTGTCTATGTTGTCAAATTTATGTAAATAGGGCTATTTGTAATGGCCTTTTATTATCTTTTTGATGTCTCAAGAGTCTGTAATGGTAGTACATGTTTCCTTCTTAATAGTAATATTTTGCCTCCCCTCTCTTTTTGTCTTTGTCTATTTTGCTAGAGGTTTATCGGTTGTGTTGGTCTTTTCAAATAACCAGTTCTTTGATTAATTTCTCCATTTTTTTATGTTTTCAATTTTACTGAATTTTCTTTTTATTATTTGATTCCTTCAGCTTGCTTTACTGATTTGAGACTTTTTCTCTTTACTAATATATTAATATTATTAGGTTGGTGCAAAAATATTTGTGGTTTTTGCCATTGAAAGTAATGTTAAATTTTTTTTTTCTCAGCATTCCTTTAGCAATGTCCCACAAATTTTGGTCTGTTGTATTTTCATTTAGTTCTATCTATTTTTAAATTTTGCTTTAAGACTTTCTCTTCAACCCATAAATTATTTAGAAGTGTATTGTTTAGTTTCCAAGTGTTTGGAGACCTTCCTTTATCTCTCTATTTTTTATTTCTAGTGATTGCATTGTGGTCAGAGAATATCCTCTGCATAATCCAAATTATTTAAAATTTGTTGAGTTTTTTTTTATGGCCAAAGATATGGTCTATCCTCGTGTATGCTCCAAACAAACCTTGTGTAGGGTTTGTTCTCTTGGGAAGAATGTGTATACTGCTGTCGTTGGGTGCAGTGTTCTATACATGTAAATTAGACCCTGTTGGTTGGTGATATTGTTAAATTCTTCTATATTCCCACTGATTTTCTGTCTAGTTGTTCTCCCAACTGTTGAGAGAAGGGAATTGAAGTCTCCAACTATAATTGCGGATACTTCTATTTCTCCTTTCAGTTCTGTCAGTTTTCGCATCACACATTTTGCAGCTTTATTGTTTGGTGCATTCAAAGTTAGTATGGCTATATCTTCTTGCTGAAAGACATTTATAATTTATCATTATAAAATGTCCTTCTTTGTCTCTGGTAATTTTCTTTGCTCTGAGGTTTGTTTCATCTAATATTAGTATAGCCAATCCTTTCTTCTCTTTGATTACTGTCTGTTTGATATACCTTTCTCCATCCTTTTACTTTCAACCTGCTTGTACCATATTTGAAATGAGTTTCTTGAAGAACACATGTATTTGGGCCATGTTTCTTAATATATGCTACCAATCTCTATATTTTAATTGTTGTATTTAGATCATTTAATGTCATGATTGATATGTTAGGGTTTAGAACTGCCAGTTTGTATTTTGTTTTCCCCTTGTTCTGTTTTTTTGTTTTGTTTTGTTTTGCACTCTGTCTGCTTTTTCATGATTTTTTGTGAGTTTTTGAACATTTTTTAGAATTCCATTTTGATTTATCTATGATGTTTTTTAGTGTTTCTCTTTGTATAGCCTATTTAGTGGTTGTTTTAGGTATTACAATATATACATAACATTAGAATCTACTGATGTGATTATTTCATCAGTTTGAGTGAAGTATAAAAACCTTATCTTCCTTTATGTCCCTGTATTCCTCCAATTTTTTATTTTTGTTTATTATTTATACTTATTTTTTGAGATGGAGTCTCACTGTGTCACCCAGGCTGGTGTGCAGTGGTGCAATCTTGGCTCATTGCAACCTCCACCTCCTGGGTTTAAGCGATTCTCCTGCCTCAGCCTCCTGAGTAGCTGGGACTACAGGCACACACCACTATGCCTGGCTAATTTTTGTATTTTTAGTAGAGATGGGGTTTTACCATATTGGTTAGGCTGGTCTTAAACTCTTGACCTCATGATCCACCCGCCTCAGCCTCCCAAAGTGCTGGGATTACAGGCATGAGCCACCATGCCCAGCCTTCCACAATTTTTTAATATAATTTTAAACATTTTCTCTATGTATATTTAGAGCCATATCAAAGTAGTTCTATATTTTTTTGTTGTTGTTGAGATGGAGTCTCACTCTGTCTCCCAGGCTGGAGTGCAGTGGCACAATCTTGGCTCACTGCAACCTCCCCCTACTGGGTTCAAGTGATTGTCCTACTTCAGCCTCCTGAGTAGCTAGGGTTACAGGCATGTGCCACCATACCAAGCTAATTTTTGTATTTTTAGTAGAGACAGGGTTATGCCATGCTGGCCAGGCTGGTCGTCTCAAACTTCTGACCTCAGGTGACCTGCCCACCTTGGCCTCCCAAAGTGCTGGGATTACAGGCATGAGTCACCATGCCCAGCCAATTCTATAATTTTTGTTTCAGCTGTCAAACATAATTTAGGCAACTCAAGAGTAGAAGGAAAGCCTACTGTATTTCCCCATATATTTGCTTCCAGTGTCCTTTTTTCTTTTCTGATGTTCCATGGTCTTTTGTTGTTGTTGTTTTGTTTTGGGTGTTTTGGCTTTTCTTTTTGTCTAAGAGAAGTTCCTTTAGCTATTCTTTAAAAGTTGGTCTCCTAGCAACAAATTCTGTTTATTTTCATTAACCTGAGATTGTCTTGATTTCAGTTTATTGCTGAAGGATATTTTGATTGGGTATAAGATTCTGGGTTGACAATTCTCTTCTTCCAGCAGTTGAAAAATATTATACCACTTCTTTCTGCCTTCTATGGTTTCTGATAAGAAACCTTTTTAATGTGATAATTTCCCTATAAGTAAAGTGTTGTTTTTCTCTGACTGCTTTTTAGATGTCTCCTTTTCTTCATATTTTTTAATTTTAATTACAGTTTGACTTGGTGTGGATTTGTTTAGGATTTGTTCATCTTCTTGAACTGATAGATTTATGTCTTTTGCAAAATTTAGAAAGTTTTTAGCCACTATTTCTTCAAATATTTTTCAGCTCTTCTCTATTTCTCCTCTCTTCTATGACTCAAATAACAATTATTTTAGTTCTTTTGTTACAGGCCTCTCTTGGAGGCTGTTTGCATTTTCTTTTCAGTCACTTTCTCTCTGTTGTTCAGATTGAGTAATTTCCGTCATCTTATTTACCAGTTTACTGATGTATTTTCTCTGTTCCCTCCATTCTGCTACTGGGCTCATCCACTGAGCTTCATATTTTGGTTATTGTATTTTTCAGTTCTAATATTTTCATTTGATGCTTCTTTATATCTTCAACTTATTTGCTAAGATTTTATAATTTTGCTAAATACCTCTATTTTAATTTATTTCAAGTGTGTTTGCAATTGCTTGTTGAAACATTTTTATCATGCTGCATTAAAATTTTTGTCAGATAATTTTAACATCTCTGTCACCTTGGTGTTGGCATCTATAGGATCTCTTTTTTCATTTAGTTTGAGATCCCCCTAGTCCTTCATATGACAAGTTACTTTCAATTAAAACGTGGACATTTTTGTATTATGCTATGAGCTTCTGGATTTTGTTTAAGCCTTCTGTCTTAACTGGCTTTTCCTGACACTATTCTGGCAGAAAAAATGTGGAGGGTGCTGTCTAGTTACTGCCAAGTGGAGGTGGAAGTCCCAGGTTCCTCATTTGGTCTTCACTGGCATCTGAGAGAGGGTTTCTTGTAATTCTGAGTGGGGCTAGAAGTTCTAGCTCTATGCCTGATCTCCACTGACATCACAGCGATCTCATTACACTGGGATGATGGGTAAGTCCTGACTTTCCACTAGGCTTCCTCTGATGCCACCCAAGTGTAGGGGTTCTTAGGGGAGTGAGGAACCTCATGATTGCAGAGTATGGGTGGAAGTCAGTTTGCTTGCATGGTCTCCATTGACACTGGGAGGAAGGGTGGAATGAGGTAACACTCCTGTTACTGACTAGTTATTATGAAAGTCTTAGCTCCTTACTTGGCCTTCTCTGATATCACCCTGGCATTGTGTTGTACCTTGGTGCATTTTCACAAAGGTGGAAGTCTAGGTGCCCCTATGCGGCCTTTGCTGGACTAGGTGGGGATAAGGCCAATTTTTTTTTCTGTGATGTCTGCTTTGAGTTGAGGCTTTAGAGGCTCACCTCATTTTATCACAGTGCTTTGTATTATTGCACTTTGCATAATTTTTTAAATTTATTTTTATTTTTATTTTTATTTTTTTTACAAATTAAAGATTTGTGGCAGTCCTAGGTTGAGCAAGTCCATCAGCACTATTTTCCAAAAGCATGTGCTCACTTTGTGTCTTTGTTACATTTGGGTAATTCTTGGAGTATTTCAAACTCTTTGATTAATATTATAACTGTTATGGTGATCTGTTGTCAGTGATTTTGATGATACTATTGTAATTGTTTTGGAGCAACATGAACCATGCCCATATAAGACAGCAAAATTAATAGATAAATGTTGTGCATCTTCTGACATCTCCACTGACCCGCCTTCTCCCATCTCTCTCCCTTTTCTCAGGCCTTCCTATTTCCTGTTAATAATCTTACAATGACCTCTAAATGTTCAAGTGAAAGAGTCACACATCTCTCACTTTAAATCAAAAGCAAGAAATAATTAAGCTTACTGAGGATGGCATGTCAAAAGCTGACATTGGCTTAAAGCTAGGTCTCTTGCACCAAACAGTCAGCCAAGTTGTGAATGCAAAGGAACAGTTCTTGACAGAAATGAAAGTGCTATTCCAGTGAACGTATGAATGATAAAACCGTCTGGATAAAAGATCAAACCAGCCATAACATTCCCTTAAGCCAAAGCCTAATCCAGAGAAAGGCTGAAACTCTCTTTGATTCTATGAAGGCTGAGAGAGCTGAGGAAGCTGCCGAAGAAAAATTTGTAGTTAGCAGAGGTTGGATCATGAGGTTTAAGGAAAGAAGTGATTTCCATAACATAAAAGTGCAAGGTAAAGCTGCAAGTGCTGATGGTGAAGCTGCAGCAAGTTATCCAGAAGATCTAGTTAAGATACTTGATTAAGGTGGCTACACTAAATAACATACATTTAGGGTAGACAAAACAGACTTCTACTGGAAGAAGATGCCATCAGGACTTTCATAGCTGGAGAGGAGAAGTCAATGCCTGACTTCAAAGACACGAACTTCAAAGGACCTGCAACTCTTGTTACGGGCTAATGTAGCTGGTGACTTTAAGTTGAAGCCAATGCTCATTTAACCATTCCAAAAATCCTTAAGAATTAGGCTGACTCTACTCTGCTTGTGCTCTAGATATGGATTACAGCCTGCACGACAGCACATCTTTTTACAGCATGGTTTACTGAATATTTTAAGCCCCCTATTGAGAACTATTGCTCAGGAAAAAACCAAGATTATTTTCGTAATATTTGTGCTGTTTGACAATGCAATGGTCACTCAAAAGCTCTGGTGGAGACATACAAAAAATTAATGTTGTTTTACTGCTAACACAACATCCATTATGCACCCCGATGAAGGAGTAATTTCAACTTTCAAGTCTTATCATTTAAGAAATCTATCTTGTTAGGCTGTAGCTACCATAGACAGTGATTCTTCTGATAGATTAGGGAAAATTAAATTTAACAATTTCTGGGAAGGAGTCACCATTCCTCTTAATGCCATTAAAAGCACTTATGATTCTTGGAAGGAGGTCAGAATATAAACACTAACGAAAATTTGAAAGAAGTTGATTCCAATCTTCATGAATGACTTTGAGGAGTTTAAGACTTCAGTGCAGGACGTCACTGCAGATGTGGTGGAAATAGCAAGAGAACTGGAGTTAGAAGTGGAGCCTGAAGTTCTGACTGAATTGCTGCTCTCTCATGATAAATCTTGAACAAATGAGAAGTTCCTTCTTACGCACGAACAAAGAAAGTGGTTTCTTGAGATGGAAGTTACTCTTGGTGAAGATGCTGTGAACATTGTTGAAATGACAACAAAGAATTTAGAATATTGCACAAGTTTAGCTGATAAAGCAGAAGCGGAGTTTGAGAGGATTAACTCAATTTTGAGAGAATCTTTACTCTGGGTAAAATGCTATAAATAGCAACTCATGCTACAGAGAAATCTTTCATGAAAAGAAGAGCTGATCAGTGTGACAAACTTCATCGTTGTTTTATTTTTGAAAATCGCCACAGCCACCCCAATCTTTAGCAACCACCACACTGATCAGCCAGCAGCCATCAACGTAGAGGCAAAAAGATTATGACTCACCAAAGACTCAGATGATCATTGGCGTTTTTCAGCAATAAAATGTTTTTAAATTATGGCCTGTACATAGATTTTTTAGACATAATGCTATTGCACACTTAATAGACTATTGTATTGTGTAAACATAACTTTTAAATACACTAGAAACAAAGAAATGTATGTGACTGTCTTTATTGTGATACTTGCTTTTGTGTGGTTGTCTAGAACTGAACCCACAACATCTCTGAGGTACGCATGCATCGTTTCAAAATATTGTCTTGTTGGTTTGTTCATTTTTCTTTAGCTAGAAGAGCATTTTTGTCTGAGTTTTTCCCCCTACTCATGTCCAGTTTGCCAGCTTCAATACCACAGCTGAAATACATGAGGCAAAAGGAAACACCAGGAACTCACCACCATGTCAGTTCTGTTTTTGTCTGGCTTTATTTTTATTTAGTAGCTGAAAAATGTAATCAATGTCTATTCCTAGAAATACTCTCTTCACTTGGCTTCTTAAAACACATATGCCCCTGGTTTTCCCCCTACCTCACTGGCTGATTCTTTTCTTCATTTCGTTTCTTTCTTTTCTTCCAGACTCATAAGTACTGACATGTTCCTGTATCCAGAGCTTGATCCTCTTTTCTTCATATTTTTCTCCACTCTAAAGCTGGCTGCATATTAAAATCACGGGAACGTGGCAGGGTGTGGTGGCTCACGCCTGTAATCCCAGCACTTTGGGAGGCCAAGGCGAGCGGATCACGAGGTCAGGAGATCGAGACCATCCTGGCTAATAACGGTGAAACCCCGTCTCTACTAAAAATACAAAAAATTAGCCAGGCGTGGTGGCGGGCGCCTGTAGTTCCAGCTACTCCGGGAGGCGGAGCTTGCAGTGAGCCGAGATCGCACCACTGCACTCCAGCCTGGGGCGACAGAGTGAGACTCCATCTCAAAATAAATAAATAAATAAATAAATAAATAAATAAAAATAAATAAATAAAAATCACGGGAACGTAAGATGCAAACATGTATGTCTCTAATTTTAGGCAGTCTTAGTTAATTCTCATATGTTCCCAAGGCTAAAAACAACTATTAGCAACAGGTTTTTCTAATTTTTAAAGAAACTATTTATTTCTTTTTCTGTTTTTTAAAAAGCTTTTATGTTTATCAAGATTATATATGAACCCACTTTAAAGAATGAGATGGTTCTTTAAGTTTTGTTAATCAAAGAAAAATATATATTCTGGATAGT
The DNA here is from genome assembly GCF_028878055.3 of Symphalangus syndactylus. Taxonomy (NCBI): domain Eukaryota; kingdom Metazoa; phylum Chordata; class Mammalia; order Primates; family Hylobatidae; genus Symphalangus; species Symphalangus syndactylus. The sequence continues at coordinate 159,559,708 of NC_072426.2, forward strand.
AACTGCCCTTTATATACATAGTTTCCAAGTATTTCCTCCCATTCTGTAGGTTCTCTTTCTTTTTCTTTTCTTTTTATTATTATTATTATTATTATACTTTAAGTTTTAGGGTACATGTGCACAATGTGCAGGTTTGTTACCTATGTATCCATGTGCCATGTTGATGTGCTGCACCCATTAACTCGTTATTCAGCATCAGGTATATCTCCTAATGCTGTCCCTCCCCCCTCCCCCCACCCCACAACAGTCTCCAGAGTGTGATGTTCCCCTTCCTGTGTCCATGTGTTCTCATTGTTCAATTCCCACCTATGAGTGAGAACATGCGGTGTTTGGTTTTTTGTCCTTGAGATAGTTTACTGAGAATGATGGTTTCCAGTTTCATCCATGTCCCTACAAAGGACATGAACTCATCATTTTTTATGGCTGCATAGTATTCCATGGTGTATATGTGCCACATTTTCTGAATCCAGTCTATCGTTGTTGTACATTTGGGTTGGTTCCAAGTCTTTGCTATTGTGAATAGTGCTGCAATAAACATACATGTGCATGTGTCTTTATAGCAGCATGATTTGTAGTCCTTTGGGTATATACCCAGTAATGGGATGGCTGGGTCAAATGGTATTTCTAGTTCTAGATCCCTGAGGAATTGCCACACTGACTTCTGTAGGTTCTCTTTACTCTGTTGTTTATTTCCTTTACTGGAGAGAAGCATTTTAATTTCATATAACCCTGTTTGTCTATTTTTGCTTTGGTTTTTGTTGCTTGTGCTTTTGAGGTCTTCTCCAAAATAATCCATGCCCAGACCCCCATTATGAAGCATTTCCCCTATTTTTTTCCTGAGTAGTTTTATAGCTTCTAATCTTACATTTAAGTCTTTAATCCATTTTGAGTTGATTTTTGTAAATTGTGAGAGATAAGGGGTCTCTTTCATTCTTCTTCTAGTGGATATCTAGTGTTCCCAGCACCTTTTATTAAAGATACTGTTCTTTCCCCAGTGTGTGTTCTTGGCACCTTTGTCAAAAATCAGTTGGCTGTAAATGTGTGGGTTCATGTCTGGGTTCTCTATTCTGTTCCATTGGCCTACGTGTCTGTTTTTATGTTAATACCATGTTGTTTTGGTTATGAATGCTTTGTAGTATATTTGAAATCAGGTAGTGTGAAGCCTCCAGCATTCTTCTTTTCACTCAGGATTGCCTTCTCTATTCTGGGTCTTTTGTAGCTCCATATGAATTTTAGGATTGTTTTTTCTATTTCTGTGAAGAATGTCATTGGCATTTTGATAGGGATTGCATTAAATTTGTTGATTGCTTTGGGCAATATGGTCATTTTAACAATATGAATTCTTCCCATTCATGAACATGGTTGTCTTTCCATTATACCTCTTCAATTTTTTTTATCAGTGTTTTATAGTTTTCCTTGTAAAGCTCTTTTACCACCTTGGTTAAATTTATTTCTAGGTATTTTATTTTATGTTTTGTAGTTATTGTAAATGGAACTGCAACTTTTCTGTCATTTTTTGGAATTCCTCTTATTCAGATGATATATCTTCTGCTCTGACTCTTTAATTTTTATATCACTTCTGTTTCTTATTATTATTCTTTCTATTCTATTTACAGACTTTTTTCTTAATTTTACTTTTCAAGCCTATTGTACTTTTATTTATGCTGTAATCTTAAGTCCTAAGAGATCTTTTTAATTTCCACATTTCCTCCTTTTCATCTCATTCTGCTCTTGATTCATGAATGCAACATCTTATCACTACAAATAGATAAATAACAACGCATTTTTATAATAGTTTATTATTTAGATTTACTTTTTTTCTGCATAATTTCTGTTACTTTTTATTCCAGGTTGCTTTTTAGCTGTTAATTTGCTTTGTTTGCTGTTTATCTTTGCTGTTAAAGGCCTTCCTCAGATGTCAGTGGTCTTGGGTTATCTGATCATGTATAGTGAGAAATGAACAATGTGACTGGAAGTTCTTGTCAGTGCGATTGTATGGTGTTGGAAGCATGTTCTGGGGATATCCTGGTGTTGGAAATAATCCGATGGTTTTTTCCCCCTTTTGTGCTAGTCATGTTCCCTGGAGAAGATTCCCTGCATATTCTACTGGAGGTGAAACGTGGAAGCTGAGTGGCGAGAGGGGCTGGAGGGAGCACTGGCATTCAGGGTGCATGCGTGTCGAGAGGGGCTGGAGGGAGCACTGGCATTCAGGGTGCATGCGTGTCCTCACTTCACCCTTTAGTTTTTGACTCAGTCCTTAGGCCTCCACTGTGCCTTTTGTACTTTAAGGAGAAATTTTTAAGGAGAGACCTCTCCCCCTCTTCTTTTATGCTCCCGTGGAGTATAAAACTTCCTCTTTTATAGCCATGGAGTGGGGAAGTTGCTAAGTGATGCTAAATGGGGAATATGAGCTACATTTCTAGCTAAAGAGCTTTACAAATCCACCTCCTTCCTGTCTCTACTAAAATACAAAACATTAGCTGGGCGTGCTGGCACACACCTGTAATCACAGCTACTTCAGGAGGCTGAGGCAGGAGAATTGCTTGAACCCGGGAGGTGGAGCTTGCAGTAAGCTGAGATCGTGCCACTGCGCTCCAGCCTGGGTGACAGCGAGACTCCGTCAAAAAAAAAAAAAAAAATCCATCTCCTGTATGTTAGCTTGCTTCCTTGCTTCCTTTTACTTCTGCTTCAGAGATACTTGGTGCCACCCATTTCTGAGTCTCTTGGAAATTCTGGGGTTTAAATGAGATTAGTTTTTAGCTTTCTCCTGATGGTTTAGAATTTGGATTTCTAGAGTTTCCTAAGTAGGATCATCTCCCGCTTACTTGTCACCTGCATAAATGTGCTGTTTTTCTCTTCTCTTACTCTCTCTATCCTCCTGGCTTCATTTTTAAAAATTACTTTTACTGACATTTGATAGAGTTTCAGTGTTGCAAGGGAGCAAAGTTAGTTGCTTGAGTTCAATCTGCCATAGCTGTGGAATTCTACATTCTAAATCTTTTCTTTGGTGGGACACGGGCTCAGGGTTGAAGAGTAGAAAAGAGAGAGAACAGGCGATGCTGACTGAGTTTTGGGTTTGGGGGAATGTGAGAGAGTGAGACTGGAGAGGAAGAGGAGATGCTGAAAGTTACATGGAGAAAGGTGGGTGGATGTTTCCATGACCTCCACTTAGGAGTCTGCACTTCCTTATTAGTCTCCAATATTTCAGTCCTGCTTAGTGACCCTTAAGATTGCCCTATTTTTTCACTGGAAGTTGAGTGAGGACAGAGGCAGCTGCCGGCAATATTCACTGTGGCCCCACCTAAGCTTACTGCCTGGGTCACTGTACCCACCTCCGTTTCATCCCGGGAAGAGTTCTGAGAACAACACATGAAGGCAGCCTTCCAGGTCAGAAGCAGGCTGACCAGTTTCATTCTCACGCTCAAGTGTGCCAAGGACTTTGATTCCTGCTGTTCATGCCTTTGGAAAAATATTGCCCAAGCCTCCTGATAACCGCCTGCACTCCTGAATAGGTATTTGTTTGGAGAAGGGCAGGACTTCAGCTAAAGCCTTTAAGATGTGCTATTTGCTTGACTTAGGATAATCAATAGACACTATCTATTGCCAACTTCATATTCTTACGATGTGAGTGTTTTTTTTCCTTTGTAAGTCACCTCAAATCCTAATGGAACAGGAGGTATATTAAGTACTGAAATGAATTAAACATAATCGATTTCCTCAGTTTAGATTATTTGCTATTTTTGGTTCATTGATTTTCTTGGGACTGGAATTTAAATGACTGGTAGGTAAATCATCCTTCACCTTATATTATCTACTGATAAGTAATGATTAGGTTGGCATATGTCACTACACCAAGGTACAAAATGGAAGTAATCTGTTACTTGCAAAATGTGAAATCAAGCTAGTTTCAGGTCATTAATTGTATTGAAAGTCCTGTTTGTGTCCGCATTTGGTGAGTTAAATACAAATTAATTAGAAACATATGGACAAAATTCTTCTTGTAACAGGGACAGACTTAAAAATGAGAATATATGAACTTGATAAGAGATTGAGTTTAGGCAATACATAATTTAATAGCTTAAATTATTTAATAAAAGCCACAATATCACTGAACGCACCCACATGAATTCCTATAATTTAATATTGAGAATGGGGGTCATATATTTTACTAAATATATATTAGTAAACCATGCACTGAACACCAAAACTTCCATAAGAGTAGAAGAGGGAAACATCAAGTTTAACATAAACAGAATACTTGGGCAAGGTGCCATCCTTCAAGACAACAGCAATAGCACTCAGAGCACAAGATGCAGAAAGGTGGGAGATGAGAGAGGGAAGAGGCTGTGCAAACTGAGTTTTGAGATTCTGGAATCTTCAAAAGAGGGAGCCTAGAGATAGAGGGAAAAGGCTAAAGTTTGTCAGCACTGTGGAGAAAGCTAGAGTGCAAAGTTCTGCACCCACTGCCTAGGAGTTTGCATTTTCTTATTAGAATCCAAATTTGGGGTCTTTGATACCTCTATCAACAAGGATGTGATGTCCTGTGAAGGTACAGAGACCTGCCAGAGGTGATTTACATCGGGCCAGATCTGTTGCTGGCCCTTTAAATGAAGACGCCCATCTTAGTCATCTCTGGCTGCTATAACAAAAATAACACTGACTGGGTGGCTTAACCAACAGACACTATTTCTCACAATTCTGGAGTCTGGAAGTCTGAGATCAGGGTGCCAGCATGGCCAAGTTCTATGAGGCCCTCTTCTGGGTTGCAGACTGCTCACTTCTTGTGGTATTGTCACATGGCAGAAAGAGAGCCAGCTAGCTTGTAAGGGCACTAGTCCCAATCCACCCTCATGGCCTCATTACTTCCCAAAGACCCCACCTCCACATACCATCATATTGGGAATTAAATTTCCATATATGAATTTGGGGGAGACACATTCAGTCCTAACAGCCACCTTCCTGGGAGGGTGAGCACTAAGGCCGGGTGAGAGCCCAGCATGTGAGGCCGGGTGACAGCACAGCATGGGCCCAACTATGCACCCAGGACTGTCTTCTCACGGGTCTCTCACCTGCTTGGGTCTGCTTTGTGTGTCTGGCATTTTATTCCTGGGCTCTCAATATCCATCCATTCTGGAGAGCCATTTGATCCGGTGAATTCACCAACTTCAGCTTCTATGTAAGCTCTTCACCCCGTACTGGATCAGTTTGGTGAACTCAAACCCAATGAGGTCACAAAGCTTGCCAAAAGTTCACTTTTATTGCAGCAAAATATGTAGATATTACTTATGGCATGCAGATCAGCTACACTGGGTAGGCGGAGGAATTCCCAGGGTTCTAAACCCTATTCAGGAACACTTCTGGGCACTCAGCAGTAACAGACAGGACCCACCGAAACGGACGGGTCATCTTGCCTAGGGAGCTGCCCACATTCAGTCCTCTAGAGCTACTGCTCTGATACCAGGCTGTTTATTACTCTTATAAGGTAACAAGAAACAGCTCAAACCATACACACACACAAACACAACCATGATTATATGACTCATACACACAGGTATTTAGCCATTTGAATCGGTCCCTCTTAAACACTCATCTTTAGGCTGGGCACGGTGGCTCATGCCTGTAATCCCAGCACTTCGGGAGGCTGTGGTGGGAGGATCACTTGAAGCCAGGAGCTCAAGACCAGCCTGGGCAACATGGTGAGACCCCATCTCTGTAAAAATATAGAAAAATTAGCCACATGTGGTGGCATGCCCCTGTAGCCCGAGCTACCTAGGGGGCGGAGGTGGGAGGGCCGCTTGAGCCTGGGAGATCAGGGCTGCGCTGAAGTATGATTGAACCACTGCTCTCTAGCCTGGACAGCAGAGCAAGATCCTATCTCCAAAAAAAAAAATAATAATAATCTTTAGTTGTTCCCTAATTTATATCTCATTATACCCCCTTGATTTTAACATCACTAAACTATGAGAAAGAGACACTTTCTCCGCCAATCCATTGTCTGATGAATATTTCATTGCCTCCCCATGATACCCTCCTGATTGGTGAGAAAAATTTAAACAAGCAGCTCGCAAGCCACCAGGATGGGAAACTCCCAAAATCCTTCCCAGACAAGATCCAGGGGAGAGAGGCTGCCTGGCACTTCAGACATTTGTGTCATTGCATTGCTTTTTTAAAATAACTTCCTTCGAGCTGGATCTCCAAGAAAAAGATAATAATAACAAAATAGCTAATTTTTTGATTGACAAATAAAAATTGTATTTACGGTTTCTCTTCTACATATAATGCTATTTCCTACCCTTCTGTTTTTTGTTTTGTTTTTTTTTTTTTTGAGACGGAGTCTGGCTCTGTCACCCAGGCTGGAGTGCAGTGGCGCGATCTTGGCTCACTGCAAGCTCCGCCTCCTGGGGTTCATGCCATTCTCCTGCCTCAGCCGCCCGAGTAGTTGAGACTACAGGCGCCCGCCACCACGCCCGGCTAATTTTTTGTATTTTTAGTAGAGACGGGGTTTCACCGTGTTAGCCAGGATGGTCTCGATCTTCTGACCTCGTGATCCGCCCGCCTCGGCCTCCTAAAGTGCTGGGATTACAGGCGTGAGCCACCGTTCCCGGCCCCTTCTGTTTATGTTTGGGAAACTCCTAAGCACCATTCTAAACTCAGCACAAATCTTAACCACTTCGGTTACAATTTCCTCTGGGCACGATTATGCACTCACTTCTATGTCTTCCTGTAGCATTTCCTTTCTATAGTGCAGGATTTACTGGCTTATCCCTACCTTTTTAGATATTTAACTTCCCTTCCAGATGGTGGGATCTCATAGGGAAGTTACTTTGGTCCTCCCTTTACACTCAGCAGCAAACACATAAAAGGCTCTTTAAAATGTTGAATGAATAAACATGGGACACATCATTGATCCTCTACGTTTCCCCAGCATCCCACCCAAAAACAGATTCACAGTACAAAGAAGGGAACAGATTCCTCAAATTCACCAGAAGAACGTATGTATCTAGAACAGTCAACTTAGGAAGGTGTTTGCAGCACATCATGTATCTCCAGCCCTGGCTTGGTAGTCAGTTTGGTTTTTTGTTTTGTTTTTTTGTTTTTGTTTTTTGAGACAGAGTCTCGCTCTGACACCCGGGCTGGAGTGCAATGGCACAATCTCGGCTCACTGCAACCTCCACCTCGCAGGTTCAAGTGATTCTCCTGCCTCAGCCTCCCGAGTAGCTGGGATGACAGGCACCCACCACAACACCCAGCTAATTTTTGTTTTTTTAGTAGAGATGGGGTTTCACCAGGTTGGCCAGGCTGGTCTCGAACTCTTGACCTCACGTGATCCACTTGCCTCAGCCTCCCAAAGTGCCGGGGTTACAGGCATGAGCCGCCTCACCTGGCCACCAGTTTGTTTTTTTATTTTCTGTTTTATTCCTGGAAACTGGAGAGGTCGAATGATCTAATGTGAATCCTGTGTCCCTAACACTTAAGACACCTTGGGCCTAAGCACACAATAAAGAATAAGAAAAATAATGCAAATGAAAAGTCATCTTCATTTCTTCTTACCCCCAATATTTAATTTTTTATTACTATAAAATGGAATATTGTTCTGGTTAGATGAGATTTTCATACATTGTAACCAAATTTCTTACAAGTGTATGTCATTTTTAAGATTACAGTAGTATTTAATAATATTGTATTTTACCAATGAACAGGTAAAATAGAGGAACTTTATTATAGAATGATTACCTCATATGAGAACTATGACTAACCACACTGTCCTTTTGGATATTTACATCTGAAGTATACTCTTTGAGGTGATTCAAATATTACAAAACCCTTTGTAATGGGTTGTATTTTATACGAAATGTTTGTTTTTTTCTGAGAGCAGTCAGGTTGAATTTACAAAGGATTACAGTACAAGAAAATGTAACTTTTTTTTTCTTACAGAACTATCATGAAGATTTACTTAAATTGAACTTATTTGTAGTTTATCCTGATCTCGAGCAATGGTGGTTTTAATATTTTGCTGCATTCAGGTCAAAACAGGTGGACCTTAAACAGTTGACTTGTGATGGCATTTGTGCTCTGATAGTAACAGGTGGTTGCTTTGTAGTTCAAATGAATTTCACATCCCAGCTAATGGCTCTTTGTTATCAGACAGGAAAAGGTCTGTACCCTTTTCTCCCTCCTTGGGAACACCTGAAGCAAGCTTGACCCTAAGCAGACCTCCTTGCAAACATCCACGGTTAAACTGGGGTCTTTCAGGGGTTTCCATGTACCAATTACTCATCGAGAAATGCTTTTAGCAAGCACGATATTCCTGGTCTGTCTGGCACAGATTGTTTATTGTCAACAAACCTGTGATTTGTTGCAGCTGCGTTGAAGAATGAATGTTGGAAATCTCACCAGAAAGAGCTCTGTGACACAGAAGATGAACAAGCTGAGAGAACCCCAAGCTCAGTGGCAGCTTTGTACTATCCTATCCCCAGCACTACACTCTACCTCGGAAGCCAAAACTCCTCCTGGCAGAGAAGGCACTCAGGAAGCCACGTTGGATGGGCTGGGGAACTCCTAGATATGGATGCTGCACATGCTATTACTTTATCATATATAATCTACTAATTATCAGTAACAGTCTGTATCATATACAATCCACTAGTTATCAATAACAGTCTGTTAAGATAATAACATCATCATTGTCATCATGGCTGTGACAATGGAGCAGTCTGCCCTCTCCCTCCCCATCTCCACGATCATCCATATTCACGGAACACACATCTAACTGCATTATTATTTTCATTCTGAACATCAGTATGAGGGGTATGTATTCCATTGCCTTCCTATCTATGTACCAGGCGCTGGGCATTGAGAGGTATATAGACCTTGGTTCTACCCTTTATGATCTAAAACAGCTGAAAGTATTGACATAAGGATACTAAAAACTAAATAGAGGCTGGGTGTGGTGGCTCACGTCTATAATCCCAGCACTTTGGGAGGCCGAGGCAGATGGATCACCTGAGGTTGGGAGTTCGAGACCAGCCTGGCCGACATGGCAAAACTCCGTCTCTACTGAAAATACAAATATTAGCCGGGCGTAGTGGCAGGCGCCTATAGTCCCAGCTACTCTGGAGGCTGAGGCAGGAGAATCGCTTGAACCCGGGAGTCGGAGGCTGCAGTGAGCCGAGATTGTGCCCCTGCACTCCAGCCTGGGTGACAGGGTGAGATTCCGTCTCAATAAAAAAAGAAAAAAAAGAAAAGAAGAAAAAAACTAAATAGATATAATTTATTGACATTACAGATATAATTTAATTTTAACTTAATTTTAATATTAAGAGCACAATCAGGACAATTCTGCTTTCCATATCCATTTCTTGTCTCTCCTGGCACCCTGAAAGATTGCATGCTCCAGTTATGTGGGGCCATGCACCCGGTTTGTAGTCAGTGGAATGAGGACAGAAATAACACTACACTGTAGAGAAGGCAAGCCTCGCCTCTGTTGAGGCTATTCTGAGATCTCAGGGTGCCCAGCTCTTAAGTGGAGCAGGGATAAATCCATGGTGCTGGACGTGACATGTATTTCATCTAAGTCTGATTGACAATTAAGGATTTTGTGTTCATTTGATTTAAAGTCACAGAAAAATCCACCCTTCAATTGTCTTCACACAAAGGAATGGCTCTAATGCACATCTGACTGGAAAATTGTAATGCTGGGATATGGCACTCTTACCACTGTGTGGACGCGGGCACCCTGGAGCTGGTTCTCTGCTCTGCGATTACCTGGCTCTCTTCGGATTCTACTAAGCATGGAAGAAGTTACTTAGAGCGAATACTTTACATTTACTAGTAAGATAGCTGCACAGGCTGGGACTTTTCTGACAACAGTAATGATCTCATTAGTTATTTTAATAGTTTAAATAGTGCCTTGGAGAGTAAGAAGATCTACTGCTAAGGGAAGAACAAACACAGCTGAGTTGTCTTATTAATGAATTGAGCCGCTCATTAGCTAATCTTTTCCAAAGTCTTTAATGACCTCCTGGTTAATGGCTGCTAGAAATGCAGAAGTACTTAAATAGAGGGCTCCCAATCTAAAACATTTGCAGCTATAACACTGATTACGCTGTACATAACAATAATAACTCAGCCAACTTTTCCTGTGTGCTTACTATGTGTCAGGCACATGTGGGAACACAGAATACCTTTACCTGAAAAGACAAACAGCCTTAATTCATTTGGCTAGCTAATGGGTTTCTAACTCAAGTTACACATAAATTTATTAAATCGGGTCAACTGATATAATTAGCCAACTGTTAAAAATTGTACAGATGGAGAGAGCCGGTGGATCCCGATGGTCATGATTTATGAGAAGGCATACATCATACCTTGCCTCTATGGGGAAGAAAATTCATTTTTCACAGACAGTGTAAGTCTCCATCCTGAGGTAACAGAGAAGAGAGTTTGCGGTTGTTTTGTTGTTATTGTTGTTTCTCTCCTTAATCTTCCCACCTTGCATTTAAAAACTCAATTAAAAAAAAAAAAACAGTGACTGTAAGTCACCATGTTCTTTGTTATGGAAGAAAGAGTTGTTTCACAAGCCCTTGAAGCTGAAGTCCCTGATGCCCTCCAGCAGTTGACTGGGGATACCTGGTTACTTGTCACCTCCTAACCAGGACACAGAGTAGGTCAGAGAAGTCGGTCCGGGGGAGTGTGCGGTAGCAGCCAAGCGTTCAGACGCGGGAAGTCAGCCAGCCTGCACTGAAATGCTGTCTTTCCTTGTGAGAAGCTGCGACTTTGCTCAGGTTAATACGTTTTCAACATTCCCTTTCCTCATCGCTGAAAATGGAGACCTAGTAACCACCTCACCGGACTGCTGTAAGGATTCAGTCCCAGCGTGATGATACATATGATGTACTGGTATGCAACAGGTGTCCAGTGGATGGCAGCTATGATTTTTGTGCTTATTATTAATAATGGGAGTATAACTTGGGCAAGCTCATCTCGGTGATAGGATGCTTCGGTTTCCTCTGCCTAAGATTTGTTGACCCTCCTGCCAACCAGGACTTGAACCCTGCCCAAATTTCTGTGTATCTATTTCAAGCTTTGCCAAACTCCCCCCACACCCCCTACACCCATTCAGAGGCTGGACCTGCCTTTTACCCCTGTCAACAATACCGTTGCCCACTTCCCTCTTCCCACCTGCCCCCCTCCCCCGCCACTGGTTGTATTTCTGTCATGGACGAAATCATCAAAATGATGCTGATGCCACTTTCTTTTTATAATCAGCGGACACAGTGACTTCCTTCTGTGGGCAGGGGCCCCACTTATCAGCTGAGCACCTCGGATCTCAGAAATCACCTTGGATCTCAGAAATCGCCTCAGCAGGGACTAGGCTTGACTGTTGTACAATGAATCACTGAGCTGCCACAGCTGGGGGCACCATTGTACTACGGTGTGTTTCCCAGGCTCCCTCCCAGCTTCTGTCTCCTTCCTGTTGGCTTCGGTCCTGGCATGCCTCACATATGAGCATTTTATGTTAGGCTACACAAAGGAATAAAAACAGCAACTGCATCAAAGGAGGTTACAATTTACTTTTCAACACAATCTTATCATCTATTCCTAATTTCCCCACTTGGGCAATTAACATAAAACTTATTATTCTACTATTTTTAATGTATCAGTAGAATTCTGATTAATAATTAATAAATGCCACTAAAGCATACAATTCAGTAATCCAAACCTTGTTTTATCCTATCATATATTCGCTGGCTGGTGTAGATCACACCACTGAACTCCAGCCTGGGCTCACTGCAACCTCTGCCTTCCGATTCAAGAGATTCTCTTGCCTCAGCCTCACAAGTAGTTGGGACTACAGGCATGCACCACTGTACCTGGTTATTTTTTCTGCATTTTCTGTGGAGATGGGGTCTTGCTATGTTGCCTAAGCTGGTCTCAAACTCCTGGGCTCAAGCAATCCTCCCACCTCAGCCTCCCAAATTGTTGGGATTACAGGTGTGAGCCATCACACCCAGTCTCACAGCGATTGTTAATCATAATTTGTAATTATTAGAGAACTCCAGAAATATACGTGAACTTGGTGATAATTTACTCTGATAATATATCATATAAAGATAATATAAATTCTGCCAGAATACTCTGTGGCTTCTTCTGCTTCCCAAATGTGCTATACAAAACTATTAATACTTGTAAAAGACTTCAACGAAGAATGAATTTCCCCCAGCTGAGCAAGGGTAATTTGGCTACAGCCAGATGAAGGAGCTTTCTGAAGCAATTCTTCACATGGAAGCAAATGGGAAGGCCTTATGCATAGGCAACCAAGAAAAAAAAATCTAAACAATTTAAGATGCAGTGACTTCCTAGGTGCAGGTGCATCAGTCACATACTCCATCTACCATCAGCATGTTTTGCTTTTGTAACAAGAGCCTCTTTCTATAATGTGGGTAGTTAGTTGGTCTTGTACTCAGCTGGACATTCAGCATGGCTCCTGTCTCAGCAAACGGAGTCAGAAGGGTTAGCTCTGGTGTAGGATGCCTGCCTGGGTGGCAATCCCTATTGGACAGGTGAAAATACATCATTATTTTAAAGTCTTGATCTGGCCTTAGAGGTTCCCCTGTGTTTCTTGTTCTGCTAGAGCTGACAGCTAGGACTCCTCAAGCTGTGCACGATTGCCTTCTACACTGTGTGTGTGTGTGGCCGGCGCCTCTAGGTTAGCAAATGTTACCTACTCACTCCAGAATGGTCTTTTCATAGACAAAACCTGGGCTGGGCGTGGTGGCTCACGCCTGTAATCCCAGCACTTTGGGAGGCCGAGGCGGGCGGATCACAAGGTCAGGAGATCAAGACCATCCTGGCTAACATGGTGAAACCCTGTCTCTACTAAAAATACAAAAATTAGCCAGGCGTGGTGATGTGCTCCTGTAGTCCCAGCTACTCGGGAGGCTGAGGCAGGAGAATCACTTGAACCCGGGAAGTGGAGGCTGCAGTAAGTTGAGATCGCACCACTGCACTCCAGCCTGGGCGACAGAGCAAGACGCCATCACAAAACAAAAGCAAAAACAAAACAAAACCTGATGTGTTAAGTCACTTTAAATCAAGTTTATCCAACTGTGGCCCATGGGCTTCATCTGGCCCAGGATGGCTTTGAATGTGGCCCAACACAAATTTGTGAAAAAGATTATAAGATTATTTTGGGCGGGTTTTCTTTTTAGCTCATCGGCTATCGTTAGTGTTCCTGTATTTTATGTGTGGCCCAAGGCAACTCTTCTTCCAGTGTGGCCCAGGGAAGCCAAAAGACTGGACACTCCAGCTTTCAAAGCTTCTCGATGCTCTTAGGCTAAAGACCCAGGTTCTTCCCATGGACTCTGCACCGACACAGCCTGGCCCGCACTCCCTCTCCAGCCCCTCTCCTACTGCACACTGCTGCCCCGGCCTCGTGTTCTCAAGCACGGTCACCTCCTCTCAGTGCCCAGGGTTCCCTACCCCCACCAGGCCTTTACCGTCTCTTCCAGAACTCCGCCCTTCCTTCCAGTTGTGCCTCCACGGTCACTTCCTCTGGAAGCTGTTTCTGCCCTTTCAGACCAACTGGGTGAAATTGCTATGTGTACTTTCTTCTGCCATGTGTCACTCCTCCGTGCCACTGGCCACATTTTTTTTTTTTTTTTTTTTGAGACAAGGTCTCACTCTGTCAAGCCATCTTCCAGCCTCAGTTTCCCAAGTAGCTGGGACTATAGGCACACACCACCATGCCAGGCTAATTTTTGTATTTTTAGTAGAGACGAGGTTTCACCATGTTGGCCAGGCTGGTCTTGAGCTCCTGGGCTCAAGCGATGTACCCACCTTGGCCTCCCAAAGTTTTGGGATTGCAGGTGTGAGCCACCGTGGCTGGCCCACTCAGCACATTTCAGTATGACACGTATCTGTGCAATGATGCAGTTCACATTTGCCTCATCTCACCAACTCTAAGTGTCATCAAGCCAGAGACAATGTTGACTTTGTTCTTCATAGCATTTCCAGGGCAAGCGTGGCTCCTAGGATAAAGCAAGTCTCCAGCGGCACATTTCATTAAAAGCAGAGAAGGATTAGAATTTCATCGGGCTTTGCTGGTGCAGTGGCTCACATCTGGATTCCCAGCACTTTGGGAGGCCGAGGCGGGTGGATCGCCTGAGGTCAGGAGTTTGCGACCAGCCTGGCCAACATGTCCAAACCCTGTCTCTACTAAAAATACAAAAGTTAGCCTGGCATGGTGGCGCATGCCTGTAATCCCAGCTACTCGGGAGGCTGAGGCAGGAGAATCGCTTAAACCCGGGAGGCGGAGGTTGCAGTGAGCCGAGATGGCACCACTGTACTCCAGCCTGGGTGACAGAATGAGACTGTCTCAAAAAAAAAAAAAAAAAAAGCTCGTCAGGCTTGATTTTCCAGAGGACCCAGGTCACCCCTAGTCAGCACTCCCAGGTCAGGTCCTGTTCCCCCAATTGCTCAGCTTTCTACAGCTGCGCCTGCCGTGGGCCGCTCAACCTCAGAGCCCTCATGTCTCCAGTTGATTTTTGCTTGCAGTTGGCCCACTTCTGTTCCTTATTCTGCCTGGAACCCTGCAAGTCATTGATCCCTCATTCAACCGGCTCCTGGGTGCTCATCACAGGCTCAGTGGGGGGCCTGGCTCCAGTCCAGGTCACCCTCTGTAAGCACCAACCTTGACACTTCATAATTAATGTTGTTGCCAGGAAGCTCTGATGAAGCCATTCACAAGCCCAGGTGATGGTGGAGAAAACGTCATTCTTCCTATAAACGCTTCCCACATCTCACTTATTTTCACGACAGGGAGTTTTTGTTGTCGGGTTTTTGCCTCAGACAGAAATTCATCGCTTTCAGCACATTATCCCTATATCAAGTCTTCTGTCACTGTTGCTTTGCATTGCTGCATTAATAATAATAAAAAGGAACTCATGTTTATCAAGAAAAAACTTCAGAGGGATAAATTGAAAAAAACATAAAAATGCTCAGAGATTGAGATTGCTTCTTCAAAGCTCTGGACAGACGAAAAACACGTTGGTTATTTACATATAGACAGGTTCTTTGGTAAGGTCAAGTGTACATCATTTCCAACTAAATGTTCTAAGATATTAACTCTTTTACCCATGTGAATATCATAGGACCTCCAAGTGAGGCCCAAAGCTATCTGTTTTTAGCAATGTATTTGTAGTGATAGTCCTGGCACAGCTCAAATATATCCTGAACTTGACCTGAATTATAAATTAATTCTTAACGCTTTTTGCAAAACAATCCCCTGCCTTTGGGAGGTGGGAGAATGGGTGCTCCTAAATCACTCAATCATCACGAGATTTGCTGCTTGCAAACCGGGGCAGATTGCTATCTTTACAGACTACTGAGGAAGAAACCCAGAGAAGGGCTTATTGTTTTTGAGATTTATTTCAATCAAGATCTGAACCCCTGAGGCCTTTCTTTGTTAATTTCCCTCTGACTCTTCATGTATTTCACCCTTGCCTTCTTTTTGATTTCCCATCTATCTTGCTCTTTTTAGTTTCCTATCGAATTTTGTTTGTTTTGTAGACTAATTCTTTCTTCTGTACATGCCTTTGATTTGTCCCCTAAGTCCTGACCTGTTTCAGGCTGTATTCTGTATTACTTTCATCCTGGGACACCTTCCTTTGAGTTGCCCTGATGGGTGAACACAGACCACAGAGGGTCAAGCTCAGACACGTCTTGTGGTGGATAATCTACTGGTTACAATTTTTTTTTTTTAATGGTTCCTACTTAGAAACTCAGTCCTCCAGCACTCATACACATAAACTCTTAGTTACTTTTTCAACAAAATTTTTCTTAGTGGTGAATTCATTTTACCAAGAAGTATTCAATATGTCACATAAATTTGCAGATGCAATATTATATATATATCCAATAGTACAACATAAATTCAATAGTACTATAAATCACATTTCAACGTAATACTATTCCCATGGGTATAGATCACCATTATTGATGAGTAGATTATCTAACTCAACGCTTCTCATAGGTGTTGTCATGAAATGCTGGTGAGTGAGTCATAGTACGAAAATATAATTTTAATACAAACAGATACTTTTGAGGATAAAAGAGACTCTATTAACAATTACACTGGGACAAGCAGCATAAAACATGAACTGCTGTGGACCAACTGGCATGTGTGGTCATCTTAGTGATAACTGTCCTGAAGTGCGCTGCATATCACTTGAAAAATAACCACAGTACTGACATGCAAATGAGGCGGCTTCAACGAGATTGCTCATTTACAACCCAGCATGCTTTCCTGAGTGAAGGAAAATTATCACAAAAATATTTTTGGGTTTTGTTTGTTTGTTTGTTTGTTTTGAGACTGAGTCTTGCTCTGTCGCCCAGGCTGGAGTGCAGTGGCGCAATCTTGGCTCACTGCAAGCTCCGCCTCCCAGGTTCATGCCATTCGCCTGCCTCAGCCTCCCAAGTAGCTGGGACTACAGGCGCCCGCCACCATGCCCGGCTAATTTTTTTGTATTTTTGGTAGAGACGGGTTTTCACCATGTTAGCCAGGATGGCCTTGATCTCCTGACCTCATGATGTGCCTGCCTTGGCCTCCCAAAGTGCTGGGATTACAGGCTTGAGCCACCATGCCCAGCCAATATGTTTGTTTTTTAAGTTATAAATATTCCTAGGTAGCTTTATATGAACCTTCTTACAAAGTGCCAGCATTATGGGGGCCAATACCTTAAAGTTAAGAGCAGATGAGCTAGACAAAGTTAACCGGAATTTAATTGTTAGGAAATTCAAAGTGAATGTCTGTGAAAACTAGGGTATATAATTTGTACTAGTTCACGAGTTCTCTTTCCTGAATTCCCAGGGAAGCCAAACTCCCACTTACCACCTTTTGAACCTTGAAACACCCTCTTCCTTCTCATCCAGGACCAATGTTTCCTAGAAAGCCCTATCATTTTTCCAGATTAACTTGAAATAGACAATGTCCATCTGAGATCATTTCAATCTTAAAACCTGGCATCAAACTAAGGTTCAGGTAATAGTCCTGCACCAGTCACTTCTCATTCAGTTGGTCCCCAGTTTTGATAGGTAAGAACTGGATGGAAGACATGTGTCCTCTGTTGGACCAGCCCTATGCGATCTTCCTCTCCCTGAAACTCCCTTCACATGGTCTCAACTGCCCAGTTCCATGAGCAGACCCCAGGAGCAGAGCGTGGGGTTCTTTAGATATGTCACTAAGGGACGTGCCACTTGGGGTTAGCAAGTGACAAATCTGTAAGCAGCAGGAATTTCTTTCCCTCCAATTTTTCACACAGTATCTGGAGAAGCAAAGGTCTAGATCTGGGCCCGTGGCAAAATCATATGTCTAGTCTTGGAACTTGTGTCCTACCTTTCTCAAAAAAGAAGTGCAAGGATTTGACTGGTCCTAGGCTTCCAGATGGGAATTTACAACAAAGCCACAGAGAAGCAAGGCCTCGGGGCCTGAAGGAGAATTATCTGCAGCATGCAATCTATAGGAGTAAAGAAAGTGTGACACACACATCTAGGTATAATTTTCTGGCAAATGATTCCTTTCTGGTATGAAATTGTTGTAAATTATGAATATTGTTAAAAGGGGGAAGCATAACGCACTTATGCTGGTTCTATTCCCAGAAATAGTATAATATATATGTTGTGGAAGAGTTCACAAACACCAGTGTTATATTTCTAGTTATATACTTCCATGTATTATTCTAGTAGTTTCCTACATTTTGATTTTTTTTTTTTTTGAGACGGAGTCTCACTGTCGCCCAGGCTGGAGCGCAGTGGTGTGATCTCAGCTCACTGCAAGCTCCGCCTCCCGGGTTCACGCCATTCTCCTGCCTCAGCCTCCCGAGTAGCTGGGACTACAGGCACCAGCCACCGCGCCCAGCTAATTTTTTGTATTTTTAGTAGAGACGGGGTTTCACCGTGGTCTCGATCTCCTGACCTCGTGATCCACCCACCTTGGCCTCCCAAAGTGCTGGGATTACAGGCGTGAACCACCGCACCCAGCCAATAACTTTAAACATACAGAAACACTCTGAATATTGTAACCACAAATCTTTCCTGAGAAATCAACTACAAAACAAACTTCCTCCACAGATATGACAATGGGAGAAACTTTGAACATAGTACTCGTAATGAGTATTAATTATATTTACATGTAAACCTTAGATTTAAACAAAGATTAGGATAAGGATGGAAGAGTAGTGTGTAGATGTTAAAAACCCTGAGAAAGTAAAAATAATTTCACTTTAAAAATGAGAGAAGGAGAGGGAAAGCAGACTAAGCTCACTGTATGCTGCATGGATAACAGATGTGTGTGAAAAATATCATCATACTTGGGAGGCTGAGGCAGGAGAATTGAGTGAACCCAAGAGGCGGAGCTTGCAGTGAGCCAAGATCGCACCGTTTCACTCCAGACCGGGCGACAGTGCGAGACTCTGTGTCAAAAAAAAAAAAAAAAGAAAAAGAAAAAATAAAAAAATATATATATATGTAATCAAAGCCAATAAACTAAGTAGTGGGAACCTAAGTAGGGAAAAGGAAATTAAGAATTTTATTCAAGGTATTAACAGGAAGGTTACCATCAAAAAGTGAACACAAAGCATACCTACTATAATTTTATTTTGAACAGAAAGAGCAACGGGTGGTTGCCAGAGGTTACGAGTGAGATGAGAGCTTCAGTATAAAGGCTAATTCCTAGCACAAAGGAGTGTTCTGGGATGATGGAGTGGTGGTGCATATGCCAATTGTGGCAACCTATGCATGTGTTAGAATTTATAGAACTGTACACCAAACACAAAGTCAATGTTACCATTCTATTTGTCGATTATAAATATTATTTGAAAACACAACAAAAGCATACTTGTCAAGTAACTGAATAAATAAATGAATAGACAACCCTCCTCCAACCTCTACCAGAAAGAGCAAAGGCAATAAATGACAAGGTGAAAAACACATTATAAATATAATACGGTAAATATAACATAAAAGAATGACAGAACAAACACATCAGTCATATTAATATATGTAAACTGGCTTAACTCACATGTGGTAGGCAAAAAAATTAGCCCCTCAAAGATGTCTATCTACCTCACAATCCCCAAAACCTGGGAATACATCACATTACAAGGCAAAAGGGACTTTGCAGATGTGATTAAGGTAAGGGCTTTGAGATGGCGAGAGGCTCCTGGTCATCCAGGTGGGCCCAATGCAACCTCAATAGTGCTTAGAAGAGAGGCAGGTGTGCCAGGGAGAGAGAAACAGAGGTCCAAGCGATGTGGGACCCTGAGTCAAGGCTGCCGGCAGCCTCTAGAAGCTGGAAAAGCTGAGGGAACAGATTGTTCCCAGGAGCCTCCAGAAGGAGCAAGGCCTGCTGACCCATCCTGTACCTCTGACCTCCAGAACTGTGTTGTTCTAAGCAACAAAGTCTTTGGTAATTTGTTATAGAAGCAATAGGAAACTAGTACATCATCATTTTAAATTAAAATTATAGATTAGTTCACAAAATAAAATCCAATGGTCTGCCACATAGAACAAGCACACCTAAACAAGCTTTAGAAAGGCTGAAAAATAAAGGTATAGGGACAGGTACACAGGCAAATGTGCACACACAGCACAGCGCTGTGATTTTGATCTCAGCAAAGGTAGACCCCAGCCCTAAAGCATGAAGTGATGCAAAGCAACGGGCAGAAAGCAAGGAGTTCCACAAACGAATCGGGTGGGTCAAAAGGTCAACGTAAAGGAGTTCTCATTGGCCAAATGTGGGGCAATTCGAGCTTTGAGAAGGAATGATTGATAGCAGTATATTAAATAAGTAACATTCCACCAGCGTATAAATGACATCAGAAAAGAGAAACCCGAGAAATTTAACTCATTTGCCACTATTAGAGGGAACTGTAATATCAACTCTTTGCTCTAAAATTGGTAATTTAAAAGAAAGAATCAAGCATTTTACTGTACCTTTTTAGAGAAAATTATATTCCTTTCCAGCTAATAGGTGAAAGGTCTTCTTTACAGAATAATGCCAGCTAATCGACGTAGAAAGAATGATAGGATGAAAAACAACCATGCTACAACTCCCAGTGAGATAATCCATTCAGGCCAAGATCATGACGGACGCTAAAGCCTTTAGGTGAAAGCTTTTTGGGATATAATATTCAGAAGCTGTCAAAGCATCAGCCCTCTGGAAGGGAAAAAACAGCCTTTGTAATGGAAGTACCTGAAAGTCACTACCTTATCCAAAGGATTCAACATAATACCACTGATAGTGAAACACCCTGACATTATGTGACCAAGAAGTAATGCACAATGAGGCCGAGTGCAGTGGCTCATGCCTGTAATCCCAGCACTTTCGGAGGCCAAGGCAGGCAGATCGCTTGAGGCCAGGCGTTCAAGACCAGCCTGGCCAACATGGTGAAACCCTGCCTCTACCAAAAATAACAAAAATTAGCCTGGTATTTGTTCTGTGTGGGAAATACACGAGGGGAGAAGAAAAGACACACACACAATATCTTTAAGGATAAACAACCTTTATCCCATGTAAATGACAATGCAGATATAATAAGCAAATGATACAATAAGCAAATTGATATAATAAGCAAACTGATATAATAAGCAAATTGTGATGAGAAGGGGAGAAGGGAATATATATACACTCACCAGGCTATAAAGGATTCACCACAGACCGGGAAGCAACAGTCTGGGCTCCGGAGTTGGACACTCGTCCGTGCACAGACAAGGAGAGGTCTCCTGAAGCTTTGGCGCGGTCTGGGACCCTAGCTCTTTTTGTAATGAGTTGCTTGGCATGAGGCCCAGTCGCGAGGGCCCTTTGAGACTGGGCTCAAGGAACACAGAAAGGTCGACTTGTTTTTGCAATTGTCTATTATTTTTCAATAAGTAACGTACAGGAATAAATTGAAATAGAGATTTCTCCAAAACAGCATTGGATGAAGCCTCAAGGGGCTCACACGACCTGTTCCGGGACTTGGTGACCATTGTTTGTGTCCATGTTCAATTGAGTTCAAATTTAATATTTAACTTTTCCTCCACATTCGGCCTCAATTTGATACTCAATTGTAGGAAATTGCCCTTACAGAGATACATGGGGAAGGCATAGTTGATATAGATTTAAGACACGGGGTTAGCACAGGAGAACTAAAAGCACAGTTAACAAAAACCACACCCAGCATGACTTTGCAAGGAGAGTCATATTGTGAGAATTGCCAGGGATCTACACACATTCAGTATGCGGTAAGGTGCAGACCCCTCCTTGGGCTGCGGTAAGCATATCTAATGCCATTCGATGTTGCAACACAACAGTACAAAGCTGAGCAAATACATCTGATAACAACGTAAACCCAGTGCTACTATCGTTAAGGGCTTTTACTCCATGTAAGCTTAACATTTTAATTTGTTGCTGAAGCAGGATTGTACTGGCGGCAGGAGAGAATACTGATAGGGTACCACCACCAGGAGTCTGGCGTATTCGCAACCAGTGATGTTCGTAAGCATCTAGATTACTGGGGAGGGGAATATTATCCTGGATAGTGAATGGAATTAATGGCCACCCCCAAGTGCATCTCCCCGTCCAATGTGGGGGCAGGTATCCCCACCATAGGATCCACATACCCAGAGGGCCCCCCAAGGGAAAGAGATAGTGTTTCACTGGGGGCAATGTTGTCGATTTGGAGCATGTGTTGACAATTTTCTGGAGGAAGAAACCCCAGAGTAACATTAGAGGAGCCATTTAAGCCTCCAGACAAAGTGGGGGGCTATATGGAATCCGGTCACCAGCACCGCAGGTCCCCAATATAAACTGTTCCAGTCATACGGGGCAGAATACCAAGGCTTTTGCCACAAGGCAAGGGTGGAGTTCACCTTTCATCTCACTTGGGCAAAGATAGATTGCTTGATTTGGTCAAAGGAAGTCCAGGTTGGATTGCAAGTGCTGTTGTTGTGGCCCCAAAGTATGGCTAGAATCTGCAACCCCTACCACTAAAAAGGAGGCCAAAAAATTTGGCTCCCATACTTTGGCTCTAGGATTTTATCTGTACCAGTGGATCTGAATCCCTCAGTTCTGTATGTAGCCTCTGTTGGGGCAGAGAGTTCCTCAGGGGTTGATTGTTGACAAGGTACCATTAACAATTGAGCAACCCACATCTGTGGTTTTATAGCAAAATAATCTGGAGTGGTACTGTATAAAATGACCTTTCACTCTCCCCGGTAACCACTATCAATTATACCACCATACATTATAATGTCCCTCATTGCCAGACAGGAATGTGTTGTAATTCATTCATCCGCATTCAAGTTTGTAGTTATGGTGGAAATTTGGGCCTGTTGATCTGCCTGCTGATTAGTCTTGAGAAAGCAGAGATACATGGGCATCAATGTGGAAAACAGTGGTCATGGTGGTGTGCGCCAGAATTCAGATACCTTCCCAGTATTGTTTTCCCCAAACCTCTTTATTCTCAATTAACCATTTGTTTAGCTGCCACTGGGGCATCCGGGTAGTACGGCCATATGCTACTGACCAAGGCTTGGTATACCAGTGCCAAATCCCTCCCGCCTCCTCCTAATTAGTTTGGAGGGTGGATACTAGTTCAGCCAGCTGGGCGCTTCCACCCTTTCTTTCATCAGAGATGCCTACGTTTTTAACAGGATCACAAGCCATGGCTTTCCAGCATTGAGTCCCACCCATGTATCTGGCGGATCCATCAGTAGACCAGACGTGTTTCTGATCCTCTGGGCCTAGTTCTTTAAAGGATTTGCCCCACTGGGCGGGGGAGCTTTCCTTCCCTATCTGCAGGACTTGCTTGGTGGCTTCCTCAACTGGCAAGTTTTGTACGTCCTCATGTAAAAGTGATACCCCCTTTGGTTTCGGCTTAGCCTGGCCTTGTATGTATCATTTCATGTTGCTACTTTCTTGGGTGTGCCCTATCCGGTGAGTTTTGGGGGAACCCATGGCCCATAATAGGAATTTCAGGCCTTCGTAAAGACATCATGGTTGAAGCACAAGCCCTCCATTTCCAGGAAAGCCCAATAGCAAGCTAACAATTGCTTCTTGATATGTGTATGAGCTTTGCCAGCCTCTGACAGTTTCTGGGTCCAAAACCCCAAAAATACCCTCTCTTGTTTCTGCCTAAGGCTCCAGTTAGCATGTTGATCTAGGATGGTTACTTGCAGTTCTACTGGCCCATCCCATAAGGGCCAAGGATCCAGGGCCAATTGCACCGCAAGTTTGGCTTGTTTAAAAGCCATACTCTCTTTCTCTCTCCAGTGAAAGTCATGGCGTTTTCTAGTGACTGCATGCAGAGATTTTAAAATGCTACCCAAGTGGGGGATATGATGTCTCCAGAATCCAAACAAGCCAATAAATTTTTGGGCCTCCTTTTTAGTGGTAGGGGTTGCAGATTCTAGTGTTTTAGCCTTAGCTTTCAGAAAAATGGACTATTGCCCTGCATTCCATAGGATGCCAAGGAATTTTACAGTTTGTACAGTTCCTTCAATTTTACGAGGGTTAATTTCCCATCCTTGAGATAGGGAGCTGGGTTTTTACCTGCTCCAAGCCCTAGCTGACTAGTTCTTCAGTTTTACCCCAACCAGGCCACTTGGACAGCTGCTTTTTCAGCATGTGCCTATAGTCGCACTTACTTGGGTGGCTGGGGCACCAGAATCACTCGAACACGGGAGGAGGAGATTGCAGTGAGCCGAGATCACGCCACTGCACTCCAGCCTGGGTGACAGAGTGAGACTCTGTCTCAAAAAAAAAAAAAAAAAAAAAAAAAAAAAGAATGCACTACACACACAGCATCACCTATGAAGTTGTTCTGCCTAATAGTCATCTGAGTTGAATGAAACATTTACATCTAAATTCCAGGTGCCAAGAAATAAAGGGGATAATTGAAAAAGTTAAATAATATCATGATGAAAAATTTAAAAATCAGAATATAACACACTCCCCAAGCCAAAAAGCCTTTTCTTTTCCCAAACTTAATGTCATGAAAGACAAATTTAAGAAGTGGTTGGGGGTGGGGCGTTGCCCTAGATTAAAAGAGATTTAAGTGGCATAAAAGCTCAGCAGTACATCAATGTGTTTGGATTCAGAGTTTAGAAAAGCACAACTGTGTAAAAGCTTTTTGGAGAGTTGACAGAGAAATTCTGAATAATGATTAGCATTAAATGATATAGAATTATGTTTCTTGAACACGAATGACATTGAGGTCGTGAAGAAAATGTCCTATTTTATATATGCCTGCTGCATTATTAGGGTGAAGTGTCATGATGTCTGCAACTTACCTGCAGGTAGTATTTGTGAAAAAAGTATACATGCAGTGTGCTTCTCTCTCTCTCTCTATATATATATATACGCACATACACACTGTGCTTCTCTGTATATATACGCACATACATATGTACACATCTACACACACAGTGTATATGTATGTATATAGAGAGATGGTGGAAGGAAGGGGAAATGAGGAGGAGATTGAACAAAAGAGGTACTTTGATAAAAATTATTGTTAGAAAAAATATAAACAGAGCTCAGCCTCTCTCTCTTACGGTTCCCTGTGCACACATACTGTGGGTCGGCGTCTGGGAATGAATCTCCGGTTTGCACGTTTTTGGCTTGTGCTGCCCCAGGTCTGAAAGGACGGTCTGCAGCTCTCTAGGTGAGGCTCTGCATTCCCCTCTTGTCCAGGGCGTTTCTGTACCTCCGCTCTGCAACCGCTCCGGGGCTTTGAGCATTGGCTGTCATCTCTGGATCCTTCATGAGAAAGGACATTTCTTTCCTAGAATGCCCAAATTCGATCTTCCAGATGTCTTCTTCATTTCTTCTACAAGTCTCTCTAATACCAGCTCCTAAAACTCCTGCTTTTGCTCCTGATTCATGAATATCCAGCCTTAAACGTTGCTAGAAACATATCCATTGTCCAGTGTTCATCACTGAACCTACCCACGGATGAGGTCTCACTTTCTTCTATTTGAATCCTGAAACTGTCAAATCGCAAAACAAATAATGAAGAGTGACTTTAACTGAGGTGGGAAGGGTGGGGCTTTAAACCCTACCCTGCATGGCCTCCCTCGAGTGGCCTGTGGTGTATCTGAGGTATCTTCAGGAACCACAGGTGCTGTGAAAACACAATTTTCAAAACACTGGTCTCCACCATAATTTGAATGCGGCCTCTGTCATTCCCGGCTGCTGTCTTCTTGCATTATGCTAATGTTCCTAACAGTCTACAGCAACCCACTCATGCCCTTCACTGCAAAGCTACACCTCACGTGGCTAATCCCATTACGTCCCTATTTCTGGTCTCAGGAACATACCTGATTATCAGTTCATTCAGTCATTTTGTTTAGTTCCTTCTTTTGCATTAAAAAAAAATGCCTAGTGGAAAACAGCAGTTTAATTAGTTGGCAAGCTTCATTTTTACCAACTTTTCCAATTGTTTCATAATGACTACATTTGTCTTTTAGGGCTGCTATGACAAAATACCTCAGGCAGGGTAACTAACCAACAGAAACACATTTTCTCACAATTCTGAAGCTTGTCAGTCTGAGATCAAAGTGCCATCAGCGTTGGTTCCCAGTGAGGCCTCTCTGCCTGGCTTGCAGACGGCCGCCTTCTCACGGTGTCCTCACATGGCTTTTCCCAGTGGAGACAGAGCAAGATCTCAGGTGTCTCTTCCTCTTTTTATGGAGACACCCACCAATCCTATCAGATTAGGACCCCACCCTATGACCTAATTTAACCTTAATTACTTCCCTAAAAACCCAGTCTCCAAACACAGTCACACTGGGGGTTAGTGAGGGCTTCACCATATGAATTTTGGGATGACACAGTTCAGTCTATAACAAAGACCTTTATTAAAAACAAGATCTTGGATCTTTCTTCCCAAGTAGACAATGAAATATGTTAACATACTTAAGCCTGGAGCCTGGAGTTCTGGAAGTGACTGAGGTTCTATCCAGCAGATGACCAAAGAGAGTTAGATTTGGAATTGAGTCAAGTGGGAAAAAAACATAACTCCGTTTTGCTAACATGGATCCCGGTAGAGGGGGCATGATGCCGGAGCTAGTAGCAGCCAAATCAGGATTTGGCAGGCGGCTTCCCAACTCTGCAGCTTCCTGCAGCACTTATGGTAGCTTTACTGGTCCTGGCCAAGGTGACATGGTTCTCAAACTAATGACACTTGATGGAAGCATTTATTCTTATTCATTCGTTTATTCAATCGGTGTCACTTATTGTTGAAAGAATGAACAGATGAATGAATGAGTGGCCTGTATCAGAACCTAGAAAGCTCTCAAAGCAAGAGCTTCCTGATTTCTTGGTTTCCTGTGCCGGTAGTAAAAGCTATTCTCCCAATCAGGGCAGAGGCAGAGTGACTTTGGGAGCTGGGAGTTGTTTCAAGAGCCAAGTCTGGATCTTGCATCTTCAGCCCTTCCACACTGTTGCAAGCACTGAGGACCAGCATTAGCTGAGGTGTCTCTAGCTGCCTGTCACTGAACACAGTTAGCTTCTTGCAGAGGGAGAGAAGAAAGAGGTTTCTGGCTAGAGCCCCACTAAGAAGACTGTTCCCTAGAAATCATGTGTTCTATATTATAATTTAATAATCATTCAAATTCAAAAGTTAGTAGCAATCTGAATTTGATCACTTACAACCAGACGACATCCTCGCTGTAAGCCTTCTTTTTAGATGTAAGAGTCCCCAGGATATGGACTGAATGCATGTCTCACCTTCTCCAAAATTCATATGTTGAATCACTAACCCTCAGTGTGGCTACATTTAGAGGTGGGACCTTGATGGGGTAATTAAGGTTAAATGATGTAATCAGGGTGGGGCTCTAATCCAATAGGATTAGTGTCCTTATAAGAAGGAACACCAGCCCTTCCTGGCATCCCCATCCCATGCATGCACTGAGGAAAGGCCATGCAAGCACACAGCAAGATGGCAGCCATCTGCAACCCAACAGGAGAGCCAGACACCAAGCCTGCTGGCACTTGATCTAGGATTTCCAGTGTCCAGAACTAAATCTCTGTCACTTAAGCCACCCAGTCTATGATGTTTTATATGGCAGCCTGAGCAGACTGATGTATCCCACCACTGTTTGACCCCCGGAGCTGATGGAATCATCTTCTTAAGCATCTCATTCCCATTTTGGGGGCTTCCTTGCTTTCCTTGAGATGCAGCAGCTAGAATGGCATATCCTGTCTCTAGTGTGACCTCATCCAAAGGAGCAGCTGGATAGGTATTTAATAAGACTGTTAAGCAGAAGGCAGCTTTCCGGAGAAGCTTGTTGTCTATATAGTTCATTATTTAATGTTGCTTAATCAGTAATGATACCCAGCATTGCCTCTCAATTTTCCATTCCTTTTTGAGTTACTAGAGCCCTTGGCCAAGGGCTGAGACTGCAGCACTCTAAAGAAGAAAGAGCAAACCAGCCTCATCTGCTATCTGCTTTGTTCTGGGCTTTGTGCTGTGTGCTCTATTTGTATGCATTGCCCATTTAACTGTCCCAGCTGCTCAGTGAGGTGGGATATGTATGGATGGTGTTGGGAGAAAAGCTGAGTGTTGGGAGAGAAGCTGACTGGCAGGGCTTGCATGTCTGCTAGACTTGCTGGATCCTTGCTTCTAGCACTCCCATTATCTCAAGCAGCCATATGTTTCTCATTCACTTGATACACTGTTTCCTTTCAACACCCACCTCCCCCATCCTCACCACCTGTTTGTTTGAGCACCAATAAATAGCGTGGGCTCCCAGAGCTCCAGGCCTTTGCAGCCTCCACACTCGCGATGGCCCCCTGGTCCCACTTTCTCTCTCAAACTGTCTTTTTCTCATTCCTTTGACTCTGCTGGACTTCATCGCCCCAACGACCTGGTGTTGCTTCTGATCACCCCAACAGATGGGAAAATGAGGAATTTCAATATCAAGCTTTCTGTGCTCTGCCTAGCACTTCCACTCCCTAGCTTGCTCTCTCTAACACCCTGCTCAGAGATTTCCTCTGTAATCATGACTGTGTGTCCTGTGACCACAGCATTTCCTGTTCCCCTTGCCTTCAGGAATGCACTGCTCTCCACCTCCGAATCTGATGCTATGGCTCTCATAATAATCATCTCTTGTGCAGGCCTCAACACCACTGCCTTTTCTTCCTGTCACTTTAATATGCCCACCGAGGGGTAGATCTAGTTCACTGCCTGCTCCATCCCAGTACCCAGACAGCTGACTATCTATCATGATGGCCACGCAGTAAATTCATGACCCTGTACCTCAAGGGAACCATGTGTACTACCAGGAGGCATTTCTGCTCTTCCTTAGTCCTCTCACTCGCCCAGCTGCCCACCTTCATCCTCCTCAAATCCCCAAAATGCCTCCACAATTCTCACAGTTGCATTTTACTTCAATGAGAAAACAAAAGTTATCCTCAGAAGATGGTGTCCTCACTCACTCACCATCACAATTCTAACCTGGCTACCCAAATACCCAAATGGCCTGCCTTGAGTAACAGTCATGAATCATGTCGACCTCTCTACTTGTTCATTACCTCAACCTCTCTCCCCTACTGAAAGACAACACGCCAGCATTTGTCCCCTGTCTCCTCCATCACCATGTCTTCAATATCCACTGAGTCATCCCATCAGCACACAAACATGTTGTCATTTCTTCTGTTTAAAACACCTTCTCTTGCACTCAATTCCATCACATTTAATACCCCATTTCTTTGTCATCCTTTGTAGCAAAGCTTCTCAAAGTTATTTCCAATTTTCTCATCCCACGCTCCCTCAAGTCCACTTCAATCTGTCTTTCACTTCCTCTACTCCTCCAAAACTGCACTTGTCAAGGTCAAGGTCGCCAACAACCTTACATGGACAACAAATATTTGGTGCATAAATTAATAAAGTAAATACAAATAAAATTACAAAGTGGTAAATGGATCTAAACAATCTTTGCGTAAGTCATGATTTTTCTGGAGGCCAGGCATGATTAAATATTAATGATTACTATCATTAGCACAATAAAAATTACCAAATAAACTACTATTTTGCTTAGCAGGAAGGAATTATACTAAAAACAAAATCAAATTTCTAGGAAGTTAATCACTCCAATGATTTTGCCAGTCACCTTAATGAGTCTATTGATGTGCTAACGAACTCATTCTTAATTTCTGACAGCTTCCAAAACATTTTTAATCACTGCAAAAGTGATTCATAGATTAGTTTGCAAAGAGATGCATCAATATCAATCTCCACAATACAGGATTTTTAAACAAATTACTGCTGAGGCAGCTGGCAGACAGAGAGCCCATGGGAGAAATGTTTGTACTAGCCAGGTGTATGATAACTTACGTTCTTCGCAGCCTAAATCTGTTGCCTCTATTGTCTTTCTTCTGGGATCTCAGTAGGACTGGTAGTGATATCAAAACAGGAAGAAACTGTAAACTTTCACACACACTTTCACACATCTAACTTTTAAAAGTTGGAGATTACTCTGAAATAATGACCTCCTACACCAAGGTTAGGATCAATACACGTTTTTAAAGTATGTTAAGATGGCTACTTGTCTTATTTTTTGTTGCTGTTACTTTATCCTTATTGACATAACAACCAGAACTGAAGTGATGTTTGTGAGCAAATGACATGGATTTTAGCATTTAAATTCCGTTGAGTTGGAGACAGCAGTCCCTCCTTCCTCCCCCGGGCCTGCAGGGGAGTACAGGATGATGTTGCTGGGTCACCTAGGTCGATTCAGGCAGTCAGCATCAATAAACCCTGCCTGCTGCAGACATGTTCCCACTGTGTGAAGGGCTCTGCCCAGGGTCATTGCACAGGGTCAGCAAACCGAAAGTCCTTTGGTTCATCCTTGAATGGCTTTTTAAGATGAGAAGATTCTATATTCACAAAATTCTGAATCCCTATGAGTATGTCAAAGACAAAGTTACTCTCACTCCAAATTTAGTTATAGATCAAATTGGCTTTTATTCATGATTAATGAATCGGGGCAGCCTCCATTCTACAAAATAGAATGGGCACCCCCACTGGGCAATGCCGGAAAAGTAGATTTTGCAAGATAGGAACAAAGAAACAGAACCGTGGAGAAAAACTGACTGGTTAACTTCAGGTTACTCTTATTGTAAGCATTAAAGCAGAAGGGGTTTCCTTATTAGTGGACTCAGGTAGACTGAACTCCTGATTTCAGGGGAAACTGGTTTGTTCCAGGACCCATTTGCTTCCGTAAAGTTTCCATTTGATGATGTGCGTTTGCCTATGGGTGCCTCTGTTTTGGCTGGGCCTGGTTTCTTGGGCCTAGTGCATAGGCCCAACATACGCATTTCTTCACCAAGGTTCTCAAACTTTGAATTGTACCAGTGAGCCGTGGGCCCTAGTCTCTTTAAAGATTAAATGATTAAAAAAAGGGAGCATCTTTCATGTCTCAGCTGCCTGTATTGAGATAATTAAGAGAAAGGAAAAATAATTAAGGATAAAAGAAAATGCATAGTATGTCCCACAGGCTGGTGAGTCCATACCTGTTCATTTGGATATTTTATTCAAACCCTCCTAAGTGAAAATGTCTCCCATCTACTTAGCATTCTTTAGCTTCAGAATTCTCTCAAATTATTTCCTTTTTTACGAGGCTAAAGTTTTGCCTGTTGACTGTCTGGTGTGAATTATGTCCCAATCAATGGAAGGAAGAAGAAACAGAAAAGGCTTCCACTTGCTAGTAAACATTTGTGCTGAAAAATTGCATATTTATTTCTTCCAAGTGAAGCAAATAATTTATTTTGGGGTTGAAATGTTTTATTATTTTCATACACTTTCTACATTGCCTTGTTTTCTCATTAGGGTTGGATGCTCAAACAATTTTTGTAATATTCAAATTTTATATGGACCTTGAGTGATAACCAATATTAGACATGGCAAATAAATAATCTCATTTCTAGTTTTTTGACTTCTTATCCAATTTTATTAAGTACCTATTATGAACAGAGACACAATGTTTTTTTAAATCGAAAGAGCATTTTAAAAATGAAGTAGATGATATAACCCCTGTGTTTAAGGAGTTGAGATCTATTCACATTCACTAAAGAAGAAAACCATAATGCTCAGTGGGTATGCCAACAGGATAAGTAATGTTCTATAATGTTCTATTGTCTTTTAAATAAAGAAAATCATGGTTTCAGTTGACTTTAAGGTCTACACAGCAATCAACTGAGATTTCTTGGAGCCGAGTCCACACTCAGTGTGGAAATTTCCTACAAGAAAGATGAGCACTTCTCCAAGTCCTGGCTGGATTATAAGTTACAAAGCTGAGCATAGCACCTGATAAAACCTAAGAGAAAATAATATTATTTGAGGACTTACTATGGGCCAAATGCTATGCTGAAGAGCTTCACATGTATCCATATATTTAGTCATCACACCCTCCCAATGAGGTAAGTACTCTTATTCTGCCCATTTTGCAGATGAGAAGACTGATTCAAAGAATAATCAAGTAACTTGCTCAAGAACATTCAGCTACTAAGTGGCAGAACAAGGATTTAAACTGTCTGTCTGACTACAAGCCTGACACGATTACTATATTCATTGACAGATGCAGGAGTAATGGTGTCCAGTCCACGTTAAAATGTTCACTTTGCTTTCTTTTGGAACACAGGGCAATACTGGTTAAGTGGGACTACTGTTCCTGTATGGGCTGAACAGAAAAAAGGCCTCCAAGTTATTCCATTCTATCCTCTATACACTATGTGAAAAGAAAAATCCATTTTAATTGCATCTGCAGCCACTACCAGCAAACCTGTGCCTGATGGTGGGTCTGCACCTTATACTGTATACATACATAAAAAAGCATGTTGTTTCTTTGGTCAATTAAGCCAAAATACCAGTCCCCTCAGAAAATAACATTCAGTCTGGCTGCTTGGCGTTATGTAGACACAATGTCTCAAGCAGTTCCTGTTAACATGATGTGACTTGCCAGCTGCCTTCAGTAGCATTGTATAATTGCTCCTCTTCACCTGCCAATACATGCAGGAACATGACAACAGCCTAGCCCAGATTCCAGTGGGTGAACAAAGACCAAACAAGATCAAACAAGATTAGACATAAATTGATCCTTGGTGAAGCTGCATGATGCATGCATGCAGGTTAATTATACCATTCTCCACTTTGCATTGCCTATAATAAAATATTTTTAAAGTTTTCAAATTTAAAACCTTAAATCTAGAGAGTTTCAGGATATTTAACAAATGTCCCTGATTCTGTAATACAATTGTTTCTATCATTATAACTCCTTACACTTCCACAGGAAAAGTGTTATATTAATGCTATGGTTAGCAGTTTGTATTAGTAACTATAATATTATAGGTAAGTTAAATATTAAATTATGTGCTTTAAGAAGCATTGTAGATATATACGGCAAATCACTTTCAACAAAACTAGTGATGACCTGTAAAATTGTTTCCTCACCCATTCACCTTTCTCCTTTCTTGGCCTTTTTTCTTTGGTTTAAATGTCTTGCTCGTGTCTGCTACATAAACTTTGAAGGTTAAGAGAAAATTTGTCAAAGTGGAAATTTAAAAACAAGCAAAACCTACTATTGTTCAATGATCCTCAAAACAAAATTCAATTGAATATTTCATATTTTTCAGATGAGCTTGGCTCACAAAACACTAATTTATTTTAAAAACTCTCGGTCATCCTATTCTCTGATGGAGGTGATGATGGTGGGGGGAGATGGCAGAACTGTAGATTGTTTTATCGCCACATTTACTCAGTATCTTCTTAAAGAACAAGACAAAAACATGTAAACGTCAATTAACTTAAAGGAGAAGTTTACTAGAAATGAGTTTAGAAAGGATAACGCAGTGAACTGTGGCTAATGGTTTGAACAGCATTTTGCAGTTTTAGTTTGAGAGAGCCACTAAAATATAGCACCTTCTATTGAAATAGTAATTCAATTAGATCTGGATGAGATGATTAAAATGACATTTAAAAAATAACGTATTCGGCCGGGCACGGTGGCTCATGCCTGTAATCCCAGCACTTTGGGAGGCCGAAGCAGGCAGATCACAAGGTCAGGAGTTCGAGACCAGCCTGGCCAACATGGTGAAACCCCGTCTCTACTAAAAATATAAAAATTAGCCAGGCGTGGTACCGGGCACCTGTAGTCCCAGCTACTTGGGAGGC
This sequence comes from Symphalangus syndactylus, assembly GCF_028878055.3. Classification (NCBI taxonomy): domain Eukaryota; kingdom Metazoa; phylum Chordata; class Mammalia; order Primates; family Hylobatidae; genus Symphalangus; species Symphalangus syndactylus. The sequence goes on from NC_072426.2 coordinate 159,592,920, forward strand.
TGAGGCAGGAGAATCACTTGAACCCGGGAGGCGGAGGTTGCCATGAGCTGAGATCACGCCACTGCACTCCAGCCTGGGCAACAGAGCAAGATTCCATTTCAAAATGATGATGATAATAATAATAATGTATTTGTTGGAGTAAACCTCACAATTCCATTGCTTTTGCAAGATAGTTCTGTCAGAGTCACAATTTATTACAGTCAGGCCAGAAGGGAGAAGACCTTCTCATCATTGACCTGTAGTTATTTAATTAATCATTTTTAAAAATGAAATGAAAAACCACAATGAGATACCGTCTCACACCAGTTAGAATGGCGATCATTAAAAAGTCAGGAAACAGATGCTGGAGAGGATGTGGAGAAATAGGAATCTTTTACACAGTTGGTGAGAGTGTAAATTAGTTCAACCATTGTGGAAGTCAGTGTGGCAATTCTTCAAGGATCTAGAACCAGAAATACCACTTGACCCAGCAATCCCATTACTGGGTATATACCCAAAGGATTATAAATCATTCTACTATAAAGACACATGCACATGTATGTTTATCGCGGCACTGTTCACAATAGCAAAGACTTGGAACCAACCCAAATGCCTATCAATGATAGACCGGATAAAGAAAATGTGGCACATATACACTATGGAATACTATGCAGCCATAAAAAAGGATGAATTCACGTCCTTTACAGGGACATGGATGAAGCTGGAAACCATCATTCTCAGCAAACTAACACAGGAACAGAAAACCAAACACTGCATGTTCTCATTCATAAGTGGGAGGTGAACAATGAGAACACATGGAGACAGGGAGGGGAAGATCACACACCAGGGCCTGTTGAGGGGTGGGGGACTAAGGGAGGGATAGCATTAGGAGAAATACCTAATGTAGATGACGGGTTGACGGGTGCAGCAAACCACCATTGCACATGTATACCTACGTAACAAACCTGCACATTCTGCACATGTATCCCAGAACTTAAAGTATCATATAAATAAATAAATAAAATGAGTATTAAGGAACCCACGGCTCAAAACAAAATGTAGGTCCTTTACAATGACTTATGTCTAAATGTATGATACCCCTATCAACCCACTCAAGGTAACCAACATCCTAATCCTAGATTCATAATTCCCTGGCTTTTCTTTCAACAGGGTTTTATCTATGCATGTGCATAAGTAAATTCTTTTGAAATCTCGATTGTTTGTTTTATTAAAGTGCCATATGCAATTTTTTGGAACTTTACTTTTTTCTCTAAATATAGTATTGTTAAAATTCATCCTATTGTTGTTTCTGTGGTTCATTTGTTTTTATAATAATATGACATTCATAGTGTGAACAGACCATGAATTATTCACCCACACTTCTTTAATGGGCAATGAGTTGTTTACAAGAATTCGCTTATTGTGAATGGAGCTGCTTTAAACACTCTTGGCCAGGTCTCCTGTTCTGTGTATGAAACACTTTCTCACCTGGAAGTAGAGTTACTGAGTCATTAGGTATATAAGCAATCAATGGTAGTTGGTGTGAAAACCTACTAATGAATTGGGCAGCTCCCAGAACTAGAATAGGTTCAGATCTACTCCAGAGCTGCTACATGGTTGGAATAGATAATGTTTATGGACAAAACAGGGAAAGTAGTGAACAGCAAACAGAAGTGAAGTACAACAGCAAGATTACCTACAGCTCTGTGGTTGCCTTATTTGAACACATCTGAACAATTGGCCACCTATGACTGGCTGAAACTCAGCTGCTGTAATTGGCTGAGACTCATCTACTTGTTTCCACATCCAGTTAGGTTACAGTTCACTACATAGAGAAAAACTTTAAATCCAAACTTAAAATATGTGAGAAGGCAGCTTTAAGCTAAACTTAATTTAACACTGATGATTTTCTCCATTTTTTATGTTTTATTGTATACATTTATTTTGTTTATTTGTCCCTTTGTGAGTTGCATGTGTCTTGCTATTTGGCTCTTCTGACTGGTTTCAGGAATTCTTTATATGAACCTAGTTCTATATATGAACTTTATATGAACTTAGGAGTTCTGTACATAAAGTCTATTTTTTTGCATCTTTTGATATGTTAGTATAAAAAATTACACGTGGATTTTCTTTTTTTTTTTTTTTTTGGGACGGACTCTTGCTCTGTCGCCTGGGCTGGAGTGCAGTGGCACGATCTCGGCTCACTGCAAGCTCCGCCTCCCAGGTTCACGCCATTCTCCTGCCTCAGCCTCCCGAGTAGCTGGGACTACAGGCGCCCGCCATCACGCCCGGCTAATTTTTTGTATTTTTAGTAGAGACGGGGTTTCACCATGTTAGCGAGGATGGTCTCGATCTCCTGACCTTGTGATCCGCCCACCTCGGCCTCCCAAAGTGCTGGGATTACAGGCTTGAACCACCGCGCCCGGCCATCTGTGGATTTTCTAAGCAAACTTCACAATTCTTGAAACTCAAATGTCTGTCTGAAACACAGATTTTAAAGACAGTCACCCCTGGTTTAAATCCATCCCTCTTATGAACTGTGTTCTCTGGGAAAGTAGATGAGTCTGCTTGACTTTGAGCTTTTTCATCTACAAAATTAAACACTAAAGTTAATAAATACTATACTTAAGTTTCCTAAGTCCTCAGTAAAAAGTACCTATTATTAATTTTGTTTTTGGATATGGACTAATTTTTTTTTCAAACTGTTATTCTTTCAAGTGTAGCATCCTTGCAAACAAGGCCAGATTTAAGTTTAAAGGTCCTCCTAAAAATGTGCCCATTCATTCATTCATTCTTCAATATCCACATACATCAGGATAGGATAGTTCGTATTTCGGCAACAAACAACTCTCTGATCTCCATCCTCAGCCAACTGAAAATTCTGCTCCATGTCATTCTCAATCAGCTAGAAAGAGCAGTCTGTACCTGGAACATTGCTGGTCACCATGTCAGAAGGAAAGACAGCATGGTGAATAACACACTGGCCAGTATACAGCGTCCACTCAGAAGTGATGCAAGTCACTTTTGCTTATAGAGCAAGTCACAGGCTAGACCTCAATTCAAGGAAAGTGTGTGTGGAAGTGTAGTCTTTTCATGAGCTTCATGGTAGAAATGGAAATAGTTGGTGGACAACATTAATACCACCACAGTATCTATTAAGCTCCAGTCTCTGTGCCAGACCCTGTTATAGGTGCTGAGAATACAGGGTGAATACAATAGACAAAGTATTTATCTTCACGAAGATGATATTCTCACTGGGGAGAGACAGCAAATAAGCATTGCAGAAGGGCCTGAAGTTTCAGAACGGGTTGTAACCTTAGAACATTGCCTGCTATCAAAAATCTCCTTGGACCAAATCCACCTAGCATCAGGAATCAATTTAATCGTGGCTCTAGAATTCACAACAAAATCGAATAATACAGTTGAAGTGACTTCGTGTGGATTTTATAGACCAACTTCATGGCAGAGTTGACTGAAATAAATGTCCAGAACATTTTTAATTGGACTTCGAGTTCGTATACATGTTGCATACAGGGACAACATATTCTCCGTTTGTTTAGAGCACAAAGTTCCCTGCATGAACCAGCATGCAGGAAACCATCACTTGTGAATCTATCACTCTACATGGGTTCCTCATCTGAGTTCTTCAGGAAAGCAATAGCTGTCACTTCTTGTAAAGTGCTGCCGATACAGGTGGGAATTGTATTTCACTGCATCTCATTTGAATCAGAAGTACAAGGGCAAAAATCACGGGATCTTTATTCACTGACAATACCATCAATCTCAATTAATCAACACCTGGAGGATTCTCCAATAACACAAGTGTGCTAAATTCAGTTCCTATGTACTCTAATAATAGTCTCATTCATATTCTGAGTGCATGATTAGTGATTCTGCATTGCTAGATTTCATTAAGAGATATGTGGGAGGGAGTTTTTGAAAAAAAGGTCATCTGTTTGTTGCAAAATAAAAAAATATAACTTGAATTGAATCTATTCTCATTAATCATTAGCAATCAAATGACCTGAGCTTTCCCCTAAACTACACAAGCTAATAACTGACATTACCATGAACATAAGCAGAAACATAACAGCATGGTGCCAGCCACCACTGTTTCTGTTAAAGCATAAACACCAAAATAACAGAAAGCCTCTGTAACCTAATAACTAAACATGGCATCCTTAGAACTCTCATAAATAATATATAAAAGTCTAGTGATTCATGAATTTGGAAAACAAAGCTCTGTGGGGGCCAGCTTCCCATCTACCCGGAGAGCGCTGCCTCATGAGAGTTAGGATGGAATACTGCCTAGCTTGGCAGCTGGCTCTAAATGACTGTGTGATGTGCTAGACTCCTTACATAATTAAAAATTATGTAGGAGTCTAAATTCTGCTTAGTTCTTACATAAGCAGAATCCGTATGGCAAAAGAGAAGAACAAAATTTTTTTTTTGAGACGAACAAGTTATTTTTTCCTACATAATTAAAAACTATGTGGGAGTCTAAATTCTGCTTAGCTCTTATATAAGCAGAATCTGTATGGCAAAAGAGAAGAACGATTTTTTTTTTTTTTTTTTTTTTTTTGAGACAGAGTTTTGCTCTTGTTGCCCAGGCTGGAGTGCAATGGTGTGATCTTGGCTCACTGCAATCTCCACCTCCTGTGCTCAAGTGATTCTCCTGCCTCGGCCTCCTGAGTAGCTGGGATTACAGGCATGCACCACCACGCCCAGCTAATTTTGTATTTTTAGTAGAGACGAGGTTTCTCCATGTTAGTCAGGCTGGTCTCAAACTCCCAACCTCAGGTGATCCGCCTGCCTCGGCCTCCCAAAGTGCTAGGATTACAGGTGTAAGCCACTGCGTCTGGCTAAAACTTTTTAAAAATAATTAGTCTGAATTAAATATACCAAGAAGCAAATGCTGGCTTTTTTTTTTTTTTTTTTTTTCTTTGGCTTTTGGGGATAGTTTATTCTATTCGTTTTCAACAATCTTTAACAGGCTTCACTACCTTCTAGCTCCAGGCACTTATTCTTCGACCTCTTCAGCAACATCCTAATGAGTCTCCTGGCTTCCTCACTTAACCCACAACCCAACCCATTCTCCACAGAGCAGCCAGAGTTAACTCTTTAAAAATATGTAAATCATATTAAATCAATCCCTCCCTAAAATCTTTCATGCCCTTGTCATCAGAGAGATCAAAAACCTCAATCTCCTTACCATAACTGAAAAGTCCCTGCAAACAGTGGACTGCATTTCCCATCTCATCTCCACGCTCTTCCTCTCACTCCTCCTCTCTATTCTTTTCCTCTCACTGCATACTATTGTGGGTAGCAGTGGTTCATTCATTTTCAAGCTATAAGTTGGTTCATTTTATAAACACACAAAACATGAATGAGCTATTCAACAGTTGATGGACATTTCAGTTGTTTCCAATGTTGGCAACCATGAATAATCCTGCTGCACACATTCTCATATGTAGGTACACATATTTGTGCATTTCTGTTGGGTATACAGCAAGGAGTGAAATTGCTAGCTTAAAGGGAAAGCTTTTATTCAGCTTTATTAGATAATACCGAATCGTTTTGCAAAATGGTTGTACCAGTTGACACCCAAACAAGAGAGAATGAGAGTTAACTGTACGTTCTCTCCAGCATTAACTGTTAGTCTTGGGGTTTTAACCAGGCTGTTGTTGTAGCTCATTGCCGCTCTCTCCCTATGGGCATTTGTTGTTGTTGTTGCTGTTAATGAATAATTATATTCAGTTTGTGGCTTGCTTTTTTATTGTGCATTCCTTGAAAGAAGTTTTAATTTTGATTAAATGTAGTTATTTTTTTCTTTTGTGATTTGTTCTGAGTTCTCTCTAGGAAATCTTTGCATAACCACAGGTTGTAAAGATATCCTATATTTTTCTAGGAGCTTTACAGTTTCAGCTTTTCAATTTAAAAATGTAACATGTTTCAAGTTAATTTTTATATATGGCATAATATATGGACCAATTTTCAATCATTTTAATATTTAATTGATTATGTGTTTTTGGCTGGAAGTTTTCCTTACTGAATTATTTTGTCGCAGCTGAGCACAGTGGCTCACACGTATAACTGCAGCACTTTGGGAGGCAGAGGCAAGAGCATCACTTTAGCTCAGAAGTTCAAAACCAGTTCTGGCAACTTGGCAAAACCTTCTCTACAAAAAATACCAAAATTAACTGGGCGTGGTGGCGTGCACCTGTAGTCCCAGCTACTCAGGAGGCTGAGGTGGGAGGATCACCTGAGCCAGGGAGGTTGAGGCTGCAGTGAGCCGTGATCATGCCACCAAACTCCAGCCTGGGTAATACAGTGAGACTCTGTCTCAAAAAATGAAAATTAAAAAATAAATTATTTTGTTGCATTTTTTCTGAAAATTGATTGACCATGTATTGTGGAGCTGTATCTGAAATCTCCATTCTGCTCTGTGGATCGGTCTGTCTATCCACATGTTGATATCACATCTCACGATAGCTCTATAATGTGCTTTAAAATCAGGTGGAGTATGCTATCCAATTTTGTTATTCTTTTTGAAGTTGTTTTGCCTATCCTGAGTCCTTTACATTCCATATATATGTCAGAATCAACTTATCAATATATACTCCCCCTCAAAAAATTCTAACCCTGCTGCAACTTTGAAATTCAATTGCATTTATGGACAAATTAGGAAAAATTAATGACTTTACAACTATGAGGATTATATATCTCTCCACGTACTTAGGTCTTTCTACATTTCTCTCAATAGTGTTTTGTAGTTTTTAATTGTAGAGTTTTTTAATATATTTTAATATTTTTATATATTTTAATCAATTAAAAAATTCTTTTCTATTTTTTATATTTATTTTATTGGAACTGGTCTGTATAAATTTGTCTGTATATAGAAATATAGAAAATTTACATATATATATACCTCATATCCTGAAGTCATGTTGATTTCAACTTATCCAATTTAGTATAAATGCAGATTTTTTTCTTAGATTTCTGTGAGTTTTCTATATAAAATCATGTTATTTGCAAATATAGTTTTACTTCTTCATTTCCAATATTTCTTCTCTTTTATCTTTTTTTTCCTTATTGCATTGGATTAGATATTTAGTAGAATAATTAATGCAAGTGGTGAGAGGGGACATATTCGCTTTGATTCTCATTTCGGGGGAAATGAGTTCAGTATTTTACCATTAAGTGTAATGTTAGTTGTAAGATTTGCACAGATGCCCTTTTTTTTTTTCATTATGAATGAATGTTGGATTTTGTTAAATGTTTTTTTCTGAATCTTGAGCTGATCATCTGAGTTTTCTTCTTTAAATTATATTGATTTTTTTTCAAACTTTAACATAATAGTTTTGGGATAAACCTCACTTTGTGATGATACATTATTTTTCTATAACATTAGATTTAATTTACCAAAATTTTGTTCTAGATTTTTGCATTCATGTTAATGAGGGATGCTGGTGTGTGTGTTCTTGTCAGAAGCTCTTGTCAGAGGTTTGTATTAGGGTTTTCTAAACGCTTTTTTGTGACTTGAATTATTTCTTCCTTAAATGTTTCATAAGAATTCATCCATGAAGCAGATTCATCCGTGAAGCAGTCTGGGATGATGTCGACCAGGGACAGAAAGGAAAACTGTGCCTGTTTTTAAATGAGCTTCCTTATTGCCAAACAGCCAGCTCCTGTGCTTTTTCCACTGCCTGGCTCAGTTCCACAGACCATCCTGGGCCACCTCCGCCTTCAGGGCCTCTTTGACTTCCTCCAGTCCTCATGTGAAATATGTATTTGTTGCCATTGTTCCTCCTTTTGTTTGCCATTTTCCTCATAATTTATTGTGTGGTTTCTTATGTTTTATTAGTATTCTCCCCCTTCCCACGTACATCAGAATGTCCTAGAACAGGTCCTATCCTATAAGCTTCCATGTTCCTAACTCTCGGTGCGGTAACATACACACAGGGAGTCTCAGAAAATGACTTTGGAAGAGGTTAAGAGTGACGGAGATTATAACCAGTAATATGAGTTCATGTTACCAGTTTACAGCACAAATGCAGAGAAAACTTATTTTTTCTTGTTTCTGATTTCAGCTCCCAAATACTACATAAACACACACACACACACACACACGCACACACACACGCTCTTCCTCTCCGAAGCCTTACTCTTAACCACACAAATTGTTCAATAGCCCCTAAGGGTTATGTAGGCCTAAAATATCAATGCTGAGTTTCAATGCTAGACAGACAGAAAAACAGATAAATCTGATTTGACTAATTGTACAGTTACTTTTTTTTAACTTTTATTTTCAGTTCAGGGATACATGTGCAGGTTTGTTACACAGGTAAACTTGTGTCATGGCGGTGTGTTGTACAGATTATTTCGTCACCCAGGTATTAAGCCTACTACCCATTAGTTATTTTTCATGATCCTCTCCCTCCTCCCTCCCTCCACCCTCTACCCTCCAAAAGGCCCCAATGTGTGTTGTTCCCCTCTGTGTCCATGTGTTCTCATCATTTAGTTCCCATTTATAAGTGAGAATATGCAGCATTTGGTTTTCTATTCCTGTAATTGCACAGTTACTTGGCTGCTTTAATTGTTAAGAGAACTGCCTTAGGGTCAGATGGACACATCTCCATTTCCCTGGTCCTTGCTGGCCTGGCTCCCCCCAGCATTGCAGTCATACCCCATGGTTGGCTTCAAAGTCAGGGCTCATGTGCTCACATGCCCAGCAATTGTTCCTCATACATGGTGTTTATGGCAGCATCTGAGAGAGCTTCCTGTCTCCGCACAGGCTGTGACAGAACTAGACCTCCCACAGAACCCTCGACCCTATGCTAAGGCCAACAAACTCTTCCCTCCTCGTATGTTCCCTTTAGGCTTTGCTGAACCTGATGTCCTTTGTTTTTCATTTTTATTTATTTTTTGAGACAGAGTCTCACTCTGCTGCTCAGGCTGGAGTGCGGTGGTGCAGTTATGGCTCACTGCAGCCTCAACCTCCTGGGCTCAAGCGATTCTCCCACCTCAGCCTTCCAAGTAGCTGGGACTACAGCCATTTGTGTAGAGACAGAGTCTTGCTATGTTGCCCAAGCTGGTCTCGAACTCCTGGCCTCAAGCAATCCTCCAGCCTCAGCCCCCCAAAGCACTGGGATTATAGGAGTGAGCCACCATGATGTTCTTTTCTCTGAGCCGATCTTGGCAAATGCCTCTGCGATTCACATAGATTTTTCTAACTTTCACTCTCAGGGTTACATATTTCACTCTCCCTCCAGCTCCCAGTAAAGATATACAAAATCACTGTTAAAAAGAAATAAAATGAAGCTGTAAAGCCAAGACTTCAGCGTAAGTTGAAAGAAAAAAATGTGTCAATCAAGGGAGTGCATGTGTAAATAACAGCCAGAACATCTGCCCTGCTCCAATAAAACAAGGCCATTTGCAGGTTTATTTCTAGACTGGCGACAGACGTAGAAAACTGTTGCAGTGTGGTGGTGCCAGCCAAAGACCTACCTAACAAGCCAGCTCCCGGGCTCCACTGAGCAAATTCATATAATAACTAAGACCTCCACTGTATCTTTTTCTCCAGGGAAAGAAAACAGTGATCAGTGATCACAAGTCCCCTGTTGGCCTGGGGGTTGTACTTCTCACTGGAGTGGAAGGAACCACCTTTCTGATTTTCATATCTCAATTCTATGAGGTGATTATATCCACTGAGTACAGCTCTGATCTCTGTGCTGTCAGATCAGGTTCTCGATCCTGCATTCTGGAAAACCCAAACCTGGTCTGTGTTGAATTTGCCAAGGTAAAGCCAATCAGCTTTTTCCAAGTGATATTTAGCTTTCTTACAAGCACCCGTTCTTCAGACTGCAGCACACACACACCTCCCCCAACACACACACACCATACATTGGTCACAACTGGAGAATGCAAAACTCAATATTTTGAAAACTTATAAATAAAAGAAAACATTCAAGCATTTATGATGTCATTTTTTACCAACAATTTTAGGGAGTAACCAAATATGAGATGAGGAGAACAGTATATGAAAAGAAACAATAAAATCGAATATAGCAATTTAGCAACTTATCATGAATTAGTGAATGCCACTGATATTTAAATGGCTACTGACACAATTTTTAAAAAGATAACCAGAAATACATGATTCCTGATGAGAAATACATAACTTCAGAAATAGTCTTGTCCTCCCAGAATTAAATAACCCAATCAAGGAAAATCTTATCAAGGCTTTATATTCAACTACCAATTTATTTAAAAAATACTGAAGATGGGGGAAGACATTGTAAAGCAGACCAGGATGTAATTTGGAAAATCCAGACCGTGATTGTCAAAAGTTCTACAGAAAAGATAATCTATTTTCTTCAATAAATAAATTGTAAGAGGAAAAGAAAATGGATGACAATCTAGACAGCAAAATAAATGTAAGCCACATTTTTCTTTTTTTTCTTAGACGGAGTCTCACTCTATCACCAGACTGGAGTAGAGTGGCATGATCTTGGCTCACTGCAGCCTCCGCCTCCTGGGTTCAGGTGATTCCCCTGTGTCAGCCTCCCAAGCAGCTAGGACTACAGGAGCGTGCCACCATGCCTGGCTAATTTTTTCTATTTTAGTACAGACGGGGTTTCACCATGTTGGTCAGGATGGTCTCAATCTCCTGACCTCATGATCCGCCAGCCTCAGCCCCCCAAAGTGCTGGGATTACAGGCATGAGCCACCACGCCAAGTCCAGTGTAAGCCGTGTCTTAACCAATCATACCAGGAGACACATTTGGATCCTGATTTGAACAAATTATTTTTTAAATGACATTTATAAGATGATAGAAAATTTTAATATGGACATGATATTTTATAAGTTAAGAAATTGCTAAATTTTTATATGAGATAGTCATTTGGTGATTGTTTTATTTAGAGTTCTTATCTTCTCGAGATATCCTAAACATTTTCAGGATAAAACTACGTAATGTCCACGGCTTGCTTACTAGGGGGGCCAGGAACTGGCAGGGTGTAGATGAAGCAGGATCATCTTCAACTGATGATTTTGGAACCTGGGTGATGGAAACACAGGTATTGGTATGCTATGAAGTCAAATTTACACATATTTGAAATGATTATTCAATATGAAAATTGAAAATACTATTTTTCATAATAAAAAGCTCATAAATTCACAATAATAGCAGCAATCTGGAAATCCTCAGGTGATATTTGTCACAGAATAATTGATTCAAGGTAGAACTTGTTGGACCCCGTGCTGTGCTGTGTATGAACAAAAGCAGTGTTCATTTTGTAGTTGTCGGATTCTTTTTATAACCTCAGGAAAAAAAAGTGGATAACAGGACTGAAATATAGTGGTGTTACACTGAGAACCATTGAATTTTAAAGGTAGTAAAGAAATTATTAATGACGGTTTTAAGAAATTCTACATACCATATGCTAATAAGTCGTTTTTATGCATTTTCTAGGGTGGTAATTCAAGCAAAATTTGTTAACATTAATGAAGACTATAATTTTTGCCATGTACGCACAAACATCTTACATATCAAGGAGAAATATAGCAATAAGAAGACATTAAAACAGCAGAGAAAAGCTTTCAAATTTATTGTTTATTGGGTACAAAGAGGTATAATTTAAAATATATTTCCAGATTTCCGAAATACATCACCATAACTGAGTTAACTAATACACTCTACTTTGGCCAATGGTATGTATTACCCTAAAAGATCATAGAAAGGAGACTTTGAAGAGACTGATCATCATGGCGGACGGGAGGCAGGACTAGATTGCCGCTCCCGACAGAGCAGCGCGCGGGGCTCGCATTGTGAATTTTAGCTCCAGATCGACTGCAGGAACAAACCAGCAATCCGGAGAGGACCCACAGACCCTCTGAAGGAAGTGGACTGCTCCTGCAGGACCCGGGAGACCCCTGCAAACGTGTGAGTGCCCCGACTGCGGAAGTGGGAAAGGGAGACCCTCCTCTCCCAAACACACCCCCCAACTGGGGAAGCTGAAGGTCTGTTTGCGGGAGAATTTCCAACTTTACCTGGAGCTGAGTCTGTCTGGAGAGCCCAGTGACGTGCAGGGGTAGAGGAAGCAGCGGAAAGGCCAGCCCATTCCTGCTGGCACCGCAGGGATCCATCGGGAGAGGAGGCGGGTAAAACTCCACAGGGAGAAGGAAATCTCTAGCTGAGCTTTGTAACAATTTGAACTGGGTGAGAATCCTCCTGGCCAGAACTAGGGGAGGGCACGAATCCGGTGTGCAGACTCCACAGGCCGGGGAAGAACCAAGCCTTTTTCTCCCGCAGCTGGGAGGCGGGTAGCCTGGGGCAGGTTTTCAAGCCCATATCCCTCTCCAAAACGGACTGGGGGCTGCTGGGGGTTGCACGGTGGGAGTGAGACCGGCCCTTAGGTTTGGGTGGGAGCTGGGTGAGCCCTGTGACTGCCGGCTTTCCCCCACTTCCCTGACAACCTGCATGACTCAGCAGAGGGAGCCATAATCCTCCTAGGTACACAACTCCAGGGACCTGGGAATCTCACCCCCAGCCCCCACAGCGGCCGCAGCAAGGCCCACCCAAGGAGTCTGAGCTCAGACATGCCTACCCCACCCTCACCTGAGGGTCCTCCCTACCACCCTGGTAGCAGAAGACAAAGGGCATATAAACTTGGAGTTCTAGGGCCCCGCCCACCGCCAGTTCCTCTCCACACTACCACAGCTGATGCTCTCTGGAAAGCGCCGCCTCCCGGCAGGAGGCCAAACAGGACAAAAATAGAGCATTAAACCACCAAAGCTAAGAACCCTCACAGAGTCCATTGCACTCTCCCTGCCTCCCATCGCCACCTCCACCAGAACAGGTGCTGGCATCCATGGCTGAGAGACTCATAGACGGTTCACATCACAGGAGTCTGTGCAGACAACCCCCAGTACCAGCCTAGAGCCAGGTAGAATCGCTGGGCGGCTAGACCCAGAAGAGAGACAACAATCACTGCAGTTTGGCTCACAGGAAGCCACATCCATAGGAAAAGGGGGAGAGTATTACATCAAAGGAAAACCTCGTGGAACAAAAGAATCTGAACAACAGCCAAATGAGAAGGAACCAGAAAACCAATCCTGGTAATATGACAAAACAAGGCCCTTCAACACTCCCAAAATCACACCAGTTCACCAGCAATGGATCCAAACCAAGAAGAAATCCCTGATTTACCTGAAAAAGAATTCAGAAGGTTAGTTATTAACCAAATCAGGGAGGGACCAGAGACAGGCAAAGCCCAACGCAAGGAAATCCAGAATATGATACAAGAAGTGAAGGGAGAAATATTCAAGGAAATAGATGGCTTAAAGAAAAAACCAAATCGAAAATTCAGGAAACTTTGGACACACTTTTAGAAATGTGAAATGCTCTGGAAAGTCTCAGCAATAGAATTGAACAAGTAGAAGAAAGAAATTCAGAGTTGAAAGACAAGGTCTTTGAATTAACCCAATCCAACAAAGACAAAGAAAAAAAGAATAAGAAAATATGAACAAAGACTCCAAGAAGTCTGGGATTATGTTAAACGACCAAACCTAAGAAGCATCTGTGTTCCTGAGGAAGAAAATTCTAAAAGCTTGCAAAACATATTTGGAGGAACAGTCGAGGAAAACTTCCCCAGCCTTGCTATACATCTAGACATCCAAATCCAAGAAGCACAAAGAACACCTGGGTAATTCATTGCAAAAAGATCTTTGCCTAGGTGCATCGTCATCAGGTTATCCAAAGTTAAGCTGCAGGAAATATTCTTAGGAGCTGTGAGACAGAAACACCAGGTAACCTATAAAGGAAAACCTATCAGATTTCTCAGCAGAAACTCTACAAGCTAGAAGGGTCTGGGGCCCTATCTTCAGCCTCCTCAAACAAAACAATTAATAGCCAAGAATTTTGTATCCAGCGAAACTAAGCATCATATATGAAGGAAAGAAATAGTCTTTTTCAGACAAACAAATGCTGAGAGAATTCTCCATTACCAAGCCACCACTACAAGAACTGCTAAAAGGAGCTCTAAATCTTGAAACAAATCCTGGAAACATATCAAAATAGAACCTCTTTAAAGCATACATCACACAGGACCTGTAAAACAAAAATAAAAGTTAAAAAACAAAAACAAAAATACCCTAAGTACACAGGCAACGAAGAGCATGATGAATGCAATGGCACCTCACATTTCAATACTAACATTGCATGTAAATGGCCTAAATGCTCCACTTAAAACATACAGAACCACTGAATGGATAAGAACTAACCAACCAACTAGCTGCTGCCTTCAGGAGACTCACCTAACACATAAGGACTAACATAAACTTGAAGTAAAGGGGTGGGAAAAGGCATTTTATGCAAATAGACACCAAAGACGAGCAGGGGTGGCTATTCTTATATCAGACAAAACAAACGTTAAAGCAACAGCAGTTAAAAGAGACAAAGAGGGACATTATATAATGATAAAAGGCCTTGTCCAACAGAAAAAGATCACAATCCTAAACATATATGTACCTAACGCTGGAGCTCCCAAATTTATAAAATAATTACTACTAGACCTAAAAATGAGATAGACAGCAACACAATAGTAGTGGGGAACTTTCAATATTCCACTGACAGCACTAGACAGGTCATCAAGACAGAATGTTAACAAAGAAACAAGGGATTTAAACTACACCTTGGAACAAATGGACTTAACAGATATATACAGAACATTTCATCCAACAACCATAGAATACACATTCTATTCAACAGCACATGGAATAGACAAAGATAGACCATATGATAGGCCATAAAATGAGCCTCAATACATTTAAGAAAATTAAAATTATATCAAGCACTCTCTCAGACCACAGTGGAATAAAACTGGAAATCAACTCCAATAGGAACCTTCAAAACCATGCAAACACATGGAAATTAAATAACCTGCTCCTGAATGATCATCGGATCAACAACGAAATTGACATGGAAATTAAAAAGTCATTTGAACCAAACAACAATAATGACACAACTTATCAAAACCTTTGGGATACAGCAAAGGTGGTGCTAAGAGGAAAGTTCATAGCCCTAAACACCTACATCAAAAAGACTGAAAGAGCACAAACTGACACTCTAAGGTCACACCTCAAGGAACTAGAGAAACAAGGGCAAGCCAAACCCAAACCCAGCAGAAGAAAGGAAGTAACCAGGATCACAGTGGAACTAAATGAAATTGAAACAAACAACAAACAATACAAAAGATAAATGAAACAAGAAGCTGGTTCTTTGAAAAGATAAATAAAATTGATAGACCATTAGAAAGATTAACCAAGAAGAGAGAAAATCCAAATAACCTCACTAAGAAACGAAACAGGAAATATTACAACTGACACCACTGAAATACAAAAGATCATTCAAGGCTACTATGAACATCTTTACATACATAAACTGGAAAACCTAGAAGAGATGGATAAATTCCTGGAAAAGAATACAACCCTCCTAGCTTAAAATCAGGAATATTAGATGCCCTAAACAGATCAATAACAAACAGTGAGATTGAAATGGTAATGTACAAATTACCAATGAAGAAAGTCCAGGACCAGACAGAGTCACAGCAGAATTCTACCAGACATTCAAAGAAGAATTGGTACCAATCCTTCTGACACTATTCCACAAGATAGAGAAAGAAGGAACCCTCCCTAATTCATTCTATGAAGCCAGCATCACCCTAATAGCAAAACCAGGAAAGGACATAACCAAAAACAAAAACTACCAATATCTTTGATGAACATAGATGCTAAAATCCTTAACAAAATACTAGCTAACCAAACCCAACAACATATCAAAAAAATAATCCACCATGGTCAAGTGGGTTTCATATCAGGGATGCAGGGATGGTTTAACATACACAATCAATAAATGTGATATACCACATAAACAGAATTAAAAACAAAAATCACATAATCATCTCAACAGAGGCAGAAAAAAGCATTTGACAAAATCCACCATACGTTTATGATAAAAACTCTCAATAAAATCAGCATACAAGGAACATACCTTAATGTAATAAAAGCCATCTATGACAAACCCACAGCCAACATAATACTGAATCGGGAAAAGTTGAAAGCATTCCCTCTGAGAACTGGAACAAGACAAGGATGCCCACTCTCACCACTCCTCTTCCTCACAGTATTGGAAGTCCTATCCAGAGCAATCAGACAAGAGAAAGAAATAAAAGGAGTCTAAATTGGTAAAGAGGCAGTCAAACTGTCACTGTTTGCTGACGACTTTATTCACCTTACTCCTGCAAGAATGGCCATAATCAAAAAATCAAAAAACAGTAGATGTTGACGTGGATGCGGTTAACAGGGAACACTTCTACACTGCTGGTGGGAATGTAAACAGCCACTATGGAAAACAGTGTGGAGATTCCTTAAAGAACTAAAAGTAGAACTACCATTGGATCCAGCAATCCCACTACTGGGTATCTACCCAAAGGAAAAGAAGTCATTATGCGAAAAAGATACTTGCACACGCATGTTTATAGTGACACAATTTGCAATTGCAAAATCGTGAAACCAACCCAAATGCCCATTGATCAATGACTGGATAAAGAAACTGTGGTGTGTATATATATATGTGTATATGTATATATGTGTGTATATATATATGTGTATATGTATATATATATGTATGTATGTATGTATATATATATATATGTATGTATATATATATATATGATGGAATACTATGCAGCCATAAAAAGGAATGAATTAACAGCATTTGCAGTGACCTGGTTGAGATTGGGGACCATTATTCTAAGTGATGTAAGTCAGGAATGGAAAACCAAACATCATGTGTTCTCACTGATATGTGGGAGCTAAGCTATGAGGACGCAAAGGCATAAAAATGATACAATGGACTTTGGGGACTTGGGGGGAAGAGAGGGAGGGGCGTTAGGGATAAAAGCCTACAAATATGGTGCAGTGTATACTGCTCGGGTGATGGGTGCACCAGCATCTCACAAATCATCACTAAAGAACTTACTCATGTAACCAAATACCACGTGTACCCCAATAACTTATGGAAAAATATAAAAAAAGAAAGGAGACCTTTATATTTAAGTATGTGTAGTGTATATATCTATATCTGCATATACATATCTGCCTCTTTATCCATATAGCTATATTTAGCCATATATATATATATAAATAGATCATAAAAGTAAAGGGTATATATTTACTTGCACTTTCTATGATTTTAGCAAAATATATAACACTGATATATGATTAGGCTGATGCTATTATTTTAAAAGAATCATGGAGGAAGTAAAAGTAAAACCAAAAACTACATAATCATCTCAATAGATGCAGAAAAAGCTTTTGATAAAATCCAACATCCCTTCATGATAAAAACCCTCAACAGACTAGGCATTGAAGGAACGTACCTCAAAATAATAAGCACCATCTGTGACAAAACCACAGCCAACACCACACTGAGTGGGCAAAAGCTGGAAGCATTTCCCTTGAGAACCAGAACAAGACAAGGATGCCTCCTCTCACCAGTCCTATTCAACATAGTACTGGAAGTCCCAGCAAGAGCAGTCAGGCAAGAGAAAGAAATGAAGGGCATCAGAAAGGAAGAAATCAAACTCTCTCTCTTTGCTGGTGATATGATTCTATACCTGGAAAATCCTAAATACTGTGCCAAAAGGCTCCTGGAACTAACCAACAACTTCAGTAAAGTTTCAGGATACAAAATCAGCTTACAAAAATCAGTAGTGTTTCTATTCACCAATAACATTCAAGCTGGGAGCCAAATGAAAAACACAGTCCAATTCACAGTAGTCACATAAAAAATTAAATACCTAGGGATACAGCTAACCAAGGAGGTGAAAGAGCTGTACAAGGAGAACTACAAAACACGGCTGAAAAAAATCAGAGATGACACAAATAAATGAAGAAATATTCCATGCTCATGGATTGGAATAATTAATATCATTAAAATGGCCATCCTGCCCAAAGCAATGTACAGATTTAACACTATTCCTAACAAACTACCAACATCATTTTTTTCACAGAATTAGAAAAAACTATTCTAAGATTCATATGGAACCAAAAAGAGCCCAAATAACCCAGCAATCCTAAGCAAAAGAACAAAGCCAGAAACATCTTATTACCCGGCTTCAAAATAGACTACAAGCCTACAGCAACCAAAAAAGCGTGATACTAGTACAAAAAAGACATGTAGATCATTGGAACAGAGCAGAGAATCCAGAAATAAAGCCACACACCTACAACCGTCTGATCTTTGACAAACTCGACAAAAATAAGCAATGGGGAAAAGACCCTCTATTCAATAAATAGTGTTGGGGTAGCTGGCTAGCCATATGCGAAAGACTGAAACTGGAGCCCTACCTATCGACACATAGAAACATTAACTCAAGATGGAATAGAGACTTAAATGTTAGACCTCAAGCTGTAAAAATCCTAGAAAAAAAAATCTAGGAATAACCCTTCTTGAAATCAGCCTTGGCAAATAATTTATGGCTAAGCCTTGAAAACCTATTGCAACAAAAACAAAAATTGATAATCAGGACCTAATTACACTAAAGAGCTTCTGCATAGCAAGAGAAACTATCAATTGATTAAACAGACAACCTGTGGGAGAAAATATTCACAAACTATGCATCTGACAAAGGTCAAATATCCCAAATCTATAAGGAACAGAAATGAACAACAGAAAAACAAATAACCCCATTAAAAAGTGGGCAAAGGACATGAACACTTCTCAAAAGCATATATGCAAGCAGCCAACACACATGAAAAAATGCTCTACATCATTGATCATCAGAGAAATGCAACTCAGAACCACAGTAAGACACCATCTCACACCAGTCAGAATGGCTTTTGTTAAAAAGTCAAAAAATAACAGACGTGGGCAAGGCTGCAGAAAAAAGGAGATATTTATACACTGTTGGCAGGAGTGTAAATTAGTCCAGCCACTGGTGGAGAGCAGTCTGGAGATTTCTCAAAGAACCAACAGTTGATCTACCATTTGACCCGGCCATCTCATTACTGGGTATATGCAAAGAAAAATCAGTCGTTCTACCATAAGGACACATGTGTGTTCATCACAGTACTATTCACAATGGCAAAAACATGAAATCAATCTATGTGCCTATCCACAGTGGACTGGATAAGGAAAATGTGGAGCATATCCACCACAGAATGCTGTGCAGCCATAACAATGAGGGAATCATGTCCTTTGCAGCATCATGGATGCAGCTAGAGGCCATTATCCTAAGGAAACTAACTCAGGAACAGAAAGCAAATACCGCATGTTCCCACTTACAGGTGGGAGCTAAACATTGAATCCAAATGGACACAAGGATGGCAACAACTGACACTAGAGGCTACTGGGGCTCGAGGCGAGTAAGGGCTAAACTACCTACCGGGGACCATGTCCACTACCTGGGTGATGGATTCAGTCATACCCCAAACCTCAGCATCATGCAAGATACCTTTGTAACAAACCTGCCCATGTTCCTCCTTTTTCTAAAATGAAAGTTTTCAAAAAATAAAATTACGAGGCCAGGCATGGTGGCACATGCCTGTAGTCCCAGCTACTCCAGAGGCTGAAACAGGATTTGGAGTCCAGCCTGGGCAACATAGCAAAATCCTGTGTCTAAAAACATAATAACAATACTATAAAATAAATAATAAAAATAAAAATAATTTTGGGTAAATCTTCACTTAGATTTAACCCTTGTTTGTTTATGTGGCTAGGCGTCTGGAAAGCGGGAAACACAGGCAAGTGTTGATGCTGCAGTCCCGTGTCTGAGATCTGCAGGGTAGGCCAGACCGGCTGCAAACTCAGGCAGGATTTCTATGTTACTATCTTGAGGTAGAATTCCTTCTACTCCCAGAAATTTCAGTTTTTGCTCTTAGGGTCTTCAGCTTATTAGAGTAGGCCCACCCACATTATTAAGGGCAACCTGTTTCACTTTTTACCAGGTCAACTTATTGTAAATGTTAATCCCATTCACAAAACACCTTCACAGCAACATCTATAATGATGTTTGACCAAAGTGGGCACTTGAGCATTGCCAAGTTATACATAAAATTAAACATCACAGGCATATTTTTTCAACCATAAGATTTTTGATTGACAGAGACATTTGGGATCAAAGATTATTTGTGCTATATAATTGAAATAGGTTAATAAACATGGTTTTCATTTTTTAGCAATAAGGAACCATATTTCTACTATGCTACAGAAACTTTGATTAC
This sequence comes from Symphalangus syndactylus, assembly GCF_028878055.3. Lineage (NCBI taxonomy): Eukaryota > Metazoa > Chordata > Mammalia > Primates > Hylobatidae > Symphalangus > Symphalangus syndactylus. The sequence goes on from NC_072426.2 coordinate 159,613,186, forward strand.
ATTAAATGGTTACTTACTGAGCACCTACCACATGCCAGAGACTATGGTAAGTGCTGGGCACATGGCAGTGATGAAGTTCGATGCTGCTCTGAGAAGGCTGTGAGGGGGGAATTTAACCTGGCTGCAGCTGCTGGCTTGCAGGTGGATGGGTGGCCTTTTGATGAGGTGACATTTCAGCTAAGACTAGAATAAGTTAAGACTTTGTCAGGTGAAGATGGAGATGGATAAGAACATTCCAGGCAAAGGAAAGAGCATAAACCAAAAGCTAGGAGTTAAGGAAGTCGTGGAATGTTTAGAGAGCTGAATGGAGTCCCGTGTAGTACATACAGCAAAGAGAAAGAGGTAGAAAATCAAGCCGGAAAGATGAGCTGAGGCCAGACCCTTACAAGCTACACTAAGAACTTCTCAATTTTATCTTGAGGGCAGTAACAAATACATGCACTAATCTATCCTGTTATTTTCTATTATGTCAAAGAATGAAAGAGTGTAACTTATTAGAGAGGGAATGAATGCAGTGTAGAACATTACTTGCTGTCATCTTCATTGTTTCAAAACAGAGCATGTGATTAAACAAATCAATGAAGTATCACTTTATCTTTAAAAAGATGATTCCATTAAAATACAACTTCAGTCTAAAGAAACAGATCCATGTTTAATGTGGTCCCGGTTATGACATTTTTGTTTGTGATTCTGATCACTTCAAGAACCCTGCAGTACGTGCACTTTGTTTTGTGAACCAAAATTATGTGGTTGGCTATTCTCATCTAAAAACCAAAAACTCCTGGAACACCATGAGCACCATGGGTGGGAGCTGGGGTTCAGCTATGTCTTCCTGCTAAAATGACCTATCACTCCCATGCTGGTGCTTAAATCCATTTATTTTTATAAGGGTTCAGAAGTCTTCCGAGAAAAGAATTCGGGGTAGGTACAAGATTGGGGTTCCGATATACAAGCAAGTCTCATAAAGAAGGGCTGGGAGTGGAGAAACAAAAGGCCAATTATAAGGAGTCCTGTGTGGCCCAGGAGTGTCTTCAACCCAATGGAAAAACAAGTGTGACAGTGACTCTGCGGGAGTCGCCAGACTTCAGACAGCAGCAGTCGTGGCTCTTGAGGAACTGGACTCAACCCTGCCATGCTGGCAGCATGCAAGCTTGGAAATGAGCCTAGCAGAAGTGTGGCCTTTGTGGGGGGATCAAAGCAATGGGCTCAGGGCCCGAACTCAGAAGAGGCTGCAGAAGAAAGGGGAGCCTCCGCAGCCAGCTCTGTCCTGCAGCAGCAGCAGCAGCAGCATCTTAGAAGTGACCCGGACAACACGGCTGCAGCTGCGGCATGAAGAGCACGTACTGGCCTCCAAGGGCAATAGGAGGATCGTCCGGAATGTGCAGCGATGCTATGATTTGCTCGAGAAGGGCCTGTGTGCTTGAAGCAGGCTAGTGGTGTGGGTTATTTTGTCTAGGCCTGCCTTGCCCTGAGGCTATTTAACAGAGTGTGGAAAAGAGAGCAGCGAAGCTGTTCTGGGAGAAACGTCATGACTGGCAGTTTGAAACATCTCCTGGAGTGTCACTGTCCCAAGCACAAAGCTCAAGCGTTTGTGGCAAGGCCCTATACTTTATGAAAGCTGGAGCAAATGATAGCAACCCAAACCTTAAAGGAGGCTTCACTCCCCAGTATTTTACTCGCCTTGGATGCTCCACATCAGAGCAGGCCTGTGCTATCGCTGTGAGGACCCGCCTGCGGAGCCAGGACGGTGAGGTGAGGAGGGGACCCAGCCTGGGCCGGCCTCTGTGCCAGAAACAGCCTGTCCCCATAACCACCAGCCATGAGCTAATCGTTGGAATCCCAAAGGAAAACTGGAAGAGAAATCCCAGCGGGTTCCTGGGAGCTCCCCCTTCTCAGCAACTTCTAAACTCCATTTTGCTTATAATCCAGAAACCCAGAGGCTTACCAAGGCAAAAAAAAAAAAAAAAAAAAAAAAAAAAATTGTCTATCTATGCCATTGCCTAAAAGAGTGGATGGAACCTTCCTTATATTCACACCACTGCAGTGCCATTCTAGTAATTTGCCAAGGGAAGTGGACTTCTATAAAGAATGGCTAAGCTACTAATCTAAGAGAGAAATAGTAGCCCCTAATGGTTGCATTCTTATTTAGCTGATAACTGGAATATATGTCCCTTTTCACCAGGCCCCCATGATAGACTATGTGAAGATCTGAATGTTATATACAGTTTCTTACTGTGAGTTTATCATTAGGCTCAGCAGAAAACGAAGAACCCCCCCTAAGGGTTGAGCTGTGGGCACATGACATATTCACAATTGTGGGGAATAAAAAAATTAGTGGATTGAAAATATCAAAATACAGTGGTCAAGAAATTTAACACATTAAAAGAATCAGGAAGAAACTTCAGAAACTTCCCTCGTTACAATTGTCATATTTAATTGTAAAATAAAAACTTCAAATTGACTGCCACTAATTCATCTTTTTGGATAAATTGTGAGGAATTTTTGGTGGAAAAATTATCTAAACCTGGCCTGATAATTATGAAAAAAAATTAATAGAGAAATTTTCTTTCTTTCTTATGTTACCCTATTGTAATCATGTTAATTTCAATTGTACTTATTTCTGCTTAAGATCATATTTCATTTGCGTAAATGAAAAACAAAATCCAATAACTGTAAATTAATTTGCTAATCTTAAGGAAATAACCAGTTCCTTTAAACATGAATTAGACAACGGTTTCACACTATCATATTGCTAGACAGATGAGACTTAAAGAAAGAAAGCCAGTTGCAAAAGACTGTATTTTCTAAATATCTAATTCCTCATGGCATAGTGTGCTTCTGAAAGCAAGTTTTTAATTATTAAAAAAATCAAACGATATCAGACCTTGACTTTATAAATTAGACTATTGATAAAGTGCCTTTTCCGCTTCATTACTGTGAAGAGAATGAGTGTGATAAGGCCCCAGAAGTGTTACTTCTCTTTTGTTAGATTTATTACTTCTAAATCAATTCCGTTGCCTTCTCATGTGTGTTTTCAACTCCCTGAGTGGCCAAAACAAACTTTTTTAAAGTTCTGTTCAGAAAAGCAAATGAGTAATAAGTTACAGTTATAAGCATCAAGGTACAGATGGTTTAAATCTAGAGAGTATTACTAACAGGGCTATGAAAAGAAAATGTTGGGATGATTTTAAAAATTGAAGATCACAACCTGCCATGAATATGTATAAATGATTTCAGTGCCATGCATTATATCCTATAGGGAAGAAAATAGAGCACACACATGAAGCTTAATATTTAAAATGATATTATAGCATGCATGTAGAGAAGTACACGTATCTTAATTGAATGGGTCAATGATTTTTACATATGCACTATACATATATACAATTCCATATTGCTAGCACTCAAAATATTGAACGCTGTATTAGATCCTAGAGCTGACATAAAGCACCACACGCTAGGGGTGTAAGCAACAGAAACTTATGCCTCACAGTTCTGGAGGCTGGAAGTCCAGGATCAAGATGTTGGCAGGGTTGGTTTCTTCTGAGGCTCAGAGGGGGAATCTGTTCCATGCCTCTCCCAGCTTCCAGTGGTTGCTGAGAGTCTTTGGCTTTCCACAGCTCAGAGATTCGTCACCCCAATCTCGCCCTTCATCTTCACATGGACTTCTCCTATCTCTCTTCACAGTCTTCTCTCTTTGCATTTCTGTCTGTATCCAACTTTCTCATTTTAATTAAAACAGCAGTCATACTGGATCAGGGCCCATCCTAGTGATAACATTTTAACTTGATTAGTTCTGTAAATATAATGTCCCTTTCTGAGGCACTGGGGGTTAGGAATTGACATATCTTTTTAGCAGGACACAATTCAACCCATGACAAATGCCTACAACACCTCATATGGATCCTTCCTGCTTCTCAGCGTAGACCAAACCCTCCCCCCAGGGAAGACCAGCGTTCTGACTTGTATCACATAGATTAATTTTGCCTGTTCTTTAACTTCGTGGAATCATACACCGTGTACTCCTTTTTGGGGGCTTCTTTTGCTCAACTTATCTGTGACATTCAGCCATGTTTCTGTAACAGCAATCACTTGTTATTTTACAGCTGTGTAGTATTTATTCTCTTGAACATTTTGGTCGTTTCCAGTTCTTGGCTATTACAGATGATGCCGCCACTGGCTGTGGCACACATTGCCATTTCTCCTGAGCATATAACTGCAGAATAGACGTGCTTTAGTAGATACTGCCATACATTTTTAAAGGATATTGTACCAAACTATGCTCCCATCAACATTTAAAGCTATAGCTAACATTACACTTGTTTTTCTTTTATGGTTGATGTATTTCTTGGTCCTATTTTAAGAAATTTCTGCCTATATTATATCATGAAAAAATTTTATGTATTTTTCCTAGAAGTGTTATCATTCTTCTTTTCATATCATTCTTCTTTTCATATCTTAAAATTGTTTTTTGTGAATGGCAAGAGGTAGGGGATTAAAGATTAAGGTTCATTTTTTGCTTTACAAATATTCAATCGCTCCTGCATTATTTAATGAAAATACCATTTTCCCTTATTAAATTGCATTGGCAACTTTGTTGTAAACTAAATGACTTTACTTATGGAGGGGTGTATTTCTAGACCCCCTGTTCTGTTTCAATTGTTTCTTTATTTTTGCACCAATACCATATTGTTTTAATTACTGAAACTTTATAATAAATCTTGAATATAGTAATGTAATTCCATCAACTTTGAGCTTATTTTTCAAGTTTATCATGCCTATTCTAGGTCTTTTATACTTCCATGCAAATTTTAGAATCAGTACTCAATTTACATAAGAATTAGTACTCAATTTACACAACTTAGACAAA